>NC_133975.1:3798411-4098411 GCF_047716275.1 Strix uralensis
CAAAACATCCTGATGCTTTAACTCCCTGAAAGGAGGGTGCAGAGAGGGGGGATGAGTCTCTTTAACCAAGTAATAAGCGATAGGACAAGAGGGAATGGCCTCAAGCTGCGCCAGGGCAGGGTCAGACTGGCTCTTAGGAAGGATTTCTTTGCAGAAGGGGTTGTTGGGCGTTGGAATGGGCTGCCCAGGGCAGGGGGGGAGTCCCCATCCCTGGAGGGGTTGAAGAGTCGGGTTGACCCAGCGCCGAGGGATCTGGTGGAGTTGAGAACGGTCAGTGTGAGGTTCATGGTTGGACTGGAGGATCTTCAAGGGCTTTTCCAACCGAGATGATTCTGGGATTCTTTGCCTGAAGTCAGTATTATTCAGTGGGGTTCACTGGCTGCAGCAGCCGGATTCCTCACTGCTGTGTAAATCCCATCTTTTCAGAAGATGTAAATGTGTAAATCTTCTTTTCAGAACTGTGGTACCCATTTATGGAGTGAGCTCTGCTCCCTGCCTGCTCCATCTTTGCTGGCTTCTTGTCTGAGCCCAGCCCGCTCCCCTGCCAGCTCTGCAAATTGTCTCTCATCAGGGAGGATAGTCCACGTGTGATGGATATGGGAGCCGGTGGCTCCTTGCGATGCTTCCTGGCCTTCCTTGTCTTGAAGACTGAATTATCAATCACAGACGCTGTTCTGTCCCCATTTCCCACTCTCTGTGGGCTGCTGGTCTGATCACTCAGAGATCTGGACACTAGCTAGCTATGTCTTTCCTTGCAGCGCAGCTTTGGATAAGCTGCTCAGAAAATCAGGCAGCAAAGGAGGTTCCTAGTGCCTCTAAGCTAGCAGGAGATCTCATCATGGAACCTTTTCCACCATCTTTGCTGATTCAGAGATAATTATAAAATGTCGGATTTGACAGTTTATTCTCTCTGTCTCCCCCGCATTTTTCCTGGATGATGGTGGTGTGGGAAGAGGCAAAGGGGACAGCTGTTTTGGATCATACTTACAAAAAATATTGTTTCTCAGAACAATTTTTTGTTGTTTTTGAACTTAAACATTTCCGCTTCCTTTTGTAGGCCAACAGCGTAGGACCACAGAGTGGTGCTGTGGTTGGAGCCTGTAGCCTGCGTAAGGTCTGATGGCCTCAACTCTAAGATCTGGCAGCTTTGGGCTGCTCATTCATAACTAGTGGAGTAATTTCACAGAGGTGGCTTTGGGTAGTCATCTTTATATGACACAGATAGGTGAAATGGCTTGCCCAAGGTCCCACAGATCATCAGTGGTCACACTAGGAGTAGGAGTCCATTGTCTGGTGTGTGTGTAATGAAGAAGCGCAGCTTCTTCCCAGCTTGGGAAGAGGAAACAATTTAGTCTGGCCCCATCTCTGTCTCTCCTGAGATGTGGGGAGGTGATATTTCTGGAAGCAAGGGGGTAAATGAAGATAAGGCTTGCAGTGTTTTGTTACAAGAACAAAAGCTAGGCAGCCCAGCTAAGGTCATCTCAGGCTGGAGGAGACCTGAGCTTGGACAGGCAAAGGTTAGTGCTGTAATTTCCCTCTGTCTCTTTTGGGATGTGTCCTGAGGAAGAAGAGTGCAGAGTCAGCCTGAAAATCTCTGCTGCCTTCAGAAAACCGATGCCAGGGAGGTTTTGGGTGCAAGGCTGCAGGTTTGGCATACGAGTGAAACGGGAAGCGTTTTGTTCGTGCTGCCGTCTAAGAGTACACGTGGTGTGTTATTAATGTGTTTCCTTCCTTGATGTCTGATCCAGCTCTGCATTCACTGTGCGTCAGGCGTTGGGGTGGGTCACTAATTTGTAAATGGGGCTCATAGATGCTGATGCAAGATCAGCGCTACTGAACTGCAGCCTTTTCAGTGCCTCGAGCCATGTTTGATGGCTTGGGCTTTTACATGGGCAAATTTTAGTGGATGGCAGCATTTGTCTTCAGTCCCAACTTGTTTTTCTCTCACAGCCACCCTTATAAATTCCAGCAGCTCTCTGGAAATTGAACCACTTAGTTTCAGCTTCTGCCTGCAGAAATACAAGGCAGGACATTAGCTGCTCGTTTGCGGCAGGAGTGCTGGCTTGTTTTTTGTGAAAAACTGTCTGGCTTCCTTGTACCACTGTGGTGAGAAAGATGGGCATCACCATCTCTCTGTCACCAGGGCTGGTGGGCAAAGGTGAGGCAGACAGGATAAATGGGTTGTGTTGATGGTCTGGGATGCAGTAGAGAGGGTGCTGCAGAGATGAAGGAGATGTTCTACTCAAAACCTGCTCAGGTCCAGGGAGAATTGCTCACTCAGGCTCACGTGTCTCTGTGCAGTGTCTGTAAGGCTCCTGGCTCTGTTTAGGCATGAAGAGGTGATGAGAAGCAAGGGGATGAAGTCACACTGATGGGAAAAGCAGGGATTTTGGATCTGCCTTACTTGTTCCAATTACTGGAAAACACTGCATTCGAGGAGACCGTGCTGGTGATGATCCTACTTGGAGCAGGAGGTTGGAGCAGAGCCTTTCAGGGGCTACTTCTGACCAACACTTGCAGGTTCTGTGTGCTGTCAGAACAGGTCTCCTCTGCCAAGACCTCCTGCCTGCCCACGCCTGGCAGCTGCCTGCCAAAGAGGGCAGCAGGACTGGTCTGGGGCTGAGTGACTTGTTCCAGCTGCCCACATCCAGCCCGCAAACCTGTTTAGCCTAAAATACTGAACTGGATAAAGCCTGAGCATGAGGATGACGATGAAATGCCGCTCTCCATGTGGTTTCAGCCCAGCAGTTGGAGGTGAGTTTCCAGCATGTACAGGCGTAACCCGAGTTAACCTTGATCTCACTGGTGCGTATGCTGTCGGTGACATGGGTTTATGAGCTTGGGAAGGGCCCTGGTATGTACGTAGATGGCTGTGGACCATTATCCTGCTTCTGCAGCTCTCCAGGTAGCTGAGTAAACGAGGTGTGTCTGCTTCCGATGCAATAAACCTCCCGTTGCGCTGCAGATGCAACCTTGCCACGTTGGTGTTCGCGCAACTCCTGTACAAAGGGAGTTTATAACACCAGCCTTGTTTCATTCGTGTATCTGACTGACGTGGAGTACTTAAGTTCAATTAATAATGCTCCTGCCTTCTGTTGAAAGGGTGTCCGTACTTAACCCGTGCTGGTATAGATGGTTCCAAAAAGGATTGTGAGTGAGTTTGGTGTGCAACCCGCTGGATTAAAAAGGAGCTGGGGTGGGGGGGGGGGCGGTATGTAGAGAAGGAAAAAAGAGACATTATCTTCCAGTTTGACATGTTTACAGCCTGGAGAGCTTGGAAAGAGCATCTTGAAATAACAGGCAGTAAGGTTTAATGTGCTTGCTTCTGAGAAGGCTGATGAAAGCGGAAAAGAAGGAGAGGTTACAAAAGCTTGTTTGTTGTGCTGGGAGCTGCGGAGAACCACAGCTAACAGCGGCGGGAGGCACTGGCGACAGGCAGTGCTGGGGCCAGCACAGAAATCTCCATCTGCTTCATTTTTGTATCTACTTGGGTATGATCTGCTCTATCCTGACCTGTGCTCAGTGGACAGCCTGACTCTGAAGCCTGGAAAGGTGTTAAAGGAGATAAAATTGCTCCAACTAGAATAATCCTTCCAAACGCTTTTCCCTCAGCTTAGAAAAAAAAGATGCATTAGAGATGATAATTGAAAAATTAGTTACTGCAGTTACTTAGATGGAGGTTACTCATTACAGCCATGCAGTTGCTCAGTACAAGTAGTGCTAGGCTGTGTAATGAATTAATGGCCTCAGCGCTGGAGTGTCTTTACACCTGATAAATGAGTTGCTTTCTGTTTCCGTTGTGGAGCTTTTGTATATGGGCTCTGCTAACAGCGCTTTCAGCAAACCACTCTTCTGTATGCAGTTGGTGAAATAATAGAGGTTATTACATTGATTGAAAAAGGCCTTTGAAATTCTGTATCAGAAAGTTTGCTTTTTTTTTTAGATTGTTTTCTGAGGCCCAGGAGGTGCCCTGCCCTGGGTGGTCAGTGGGAATTTCCATTCCTTTGGCATCACTGGAAACTACCTGCGTGTGTGCTCCATCTGTACAACACTGCTAATAACGCATGTGCTCACAGACATACAGTTCTGTGTCATGGTAGATTCCTGGGGTGCAAAAGCCAGAAAGTTTTGTCTTGCAAATCTGTCCTGGCCATCTCCGTCATATAGGCAGGAGCATTCCCAGCACCACAACCCTGTCTTCTGGTGAGACTGGAGTGTAGATGTCTAGGAGAGATTTGATCCTGATTTAAAAGCCTCAAGCAGTATCCTGTCTGTCTTCAGTGGAAAGTGTTTCAACAGCTGATTAGTGTCACTGTTAAAAATAAACATCTTATTTCTGTTCTGAATTTTTCTAGCTTCTGCTCTTGGTTGCACAATCTCTCTTTGTTTCTGCTTAGATTGATTTAATCCTTTGGTGTCAAGTATTCGCTGTTTGTAAACACTTTCAGGCTGTGATGACAAACCTGCATTATAAACACATGTGTATGTAGTGCCCCTTCATGTGTTGATAGTATCTTGAACAGTTGCAGTTAAAATAATAATAAAATAGTAATGTGTTTATTTCTTGTGCTTCCTTTTAGTCTTTCAACTGAAATGAAGTCTTGTTGTTTTTATCTGAGTTCCTTTCAAACACAATATTATTGTTCAGGTTTCTGATTAAGGATGATGCTTAATTCCCATAAATTAAAAACCTAGAGGGAATAAAATGATTCCGGTAAATTTTAGTTGGTTTATGCTGGAGCTGCTTTGGTCTGTGCGGTCAGCGGGGAATTCGTTTGTGTCGATGATACATTTCTCACCCTCCAGAACGGCTGTTACACTTGTTAATGTGAAGACTGCCAATTCAACACTCTACAGAAGGACTAAAAAATTCAGGCAAATAATGCAATTAGGAAGGAAAACTGGGTCCTTGTGCAGGAGTCTCAGAATAGCAAGTGGAAGTATAACCACTGGCTGCCTCTTCTGGAGGTGCAGTTCCTCTCAACCTCATTTTAGCTGTGGAAAGCTAGTTGTAGATCAGTAAGTGTGTCATAGTAATATGAGTTGATGAGTTAAAGAGTTAGTGCTGAAGTCCCCATGTCTGCAAGTGTGTGTCCCTGGAGGCTTCAGGTTGGACTTGCTGTGCTCTGGTCCCATAATCACAGAATCATCATCAAGGTTGGAAAAGCCCTTGAAGATCCTCCAGTCCAACCATTAACCTCACACTGACAATTCCCAACTCCACCAGATCCCTCAGCGCTGCGTCAACCCAACTCTTCAACCCCTCCAGGGATGGGGACTCCCCCCTGCCCTGGGCAGCCCATTCCAACGCCCAACAACCCCTTCTGCAAAGAAATCCTTCCTAAGAGCCAGTCTGACCCTGCCCTGGCGCAGCTTGAGGCCATTCCCTCTTGTCCTGCCGCTGGTTCCTTGGCTCAAGAGACTCATCCCCCCTCTCTGCACTCTCCTTTCAGGGAGTTGTAGAGGGCCATGAGGTCTCCCCTCAGCCTCCTCTTCTCCACACTAAACCCCCCCAGTTCCCTCAGCCGCTCCCCATCAGACCTGTGCTCCAGACCCTGCACCAGCTCCGTTGCCCTTCTCTGGACACGCTCGAGTCATTCAATGGCCTTTTTGGAGTGAGGGGCCCAAAACTGAACCCAGGGATCGAGGGGCGGCCTCACCAGTGCCAAGTCCAGGGGTAAGATCCCTTCCCTGTCCCTGCTGGCCACGCTAGTGCTGATACAAGCCAGGATACCATTGGCCTTCTTGGCCACCTGGGCACACTGCTGGCTCATGTTCAGTTGGCTGTCAGTCAGCCCCCCCCCAGGTCCCTCTCTGACTGGCTGACTGAATGCCCCTGACTGGCTGGGGATGCATTTAGGTTCTCCTGGTGTCCATCTTCTAGTTTAGTTAATCCACAAGTAGCGAAGCTGTTTGGCTGTTTCAGTGCCACTGCACAGCATGAATGGAAGTGTGGGGAGTGGAGGTGTTGAGGTCACTCCAAAGCAAAGTCCTGATCCCTGCTAGTGTAAGGGTACTCAGAAGGGTTAGGTGATTGTTTTAAACTGGTCTGTAGCTTCCTTTCAGCTTGTCCATCCTAAGATAGGTATGCCAAATATCAGCAGGAGAGATTGCTCCTCTCCATCACCTGAAAGGCTGCAGGCAGCAGAAACACCCACATGATGAAATGGTGTGAGATGGGTCCCACCTGAGATGACTGTGACTGTGGTCTGTGGCATGCTGGGAGCTCACAGCTTTGGCTCGTGGGTATAAGACAACCTGCTGTGTGAGATGAAGCCTGAAGGGAGAGGAAGGTCACATTTTTTTAAGACTAACCAATCCTGTTGGAAAAAAAAAAAGGCAAAACCAAACCAAAAACCCAACCAACCACTAGACAAACCTTTAAGCATGCAAGCCTTGTTTTCAGTATGTTGCCTTGCCTAAGTCTTTGTGTCATCACAGCTAGGACAGTACTACCACGAGAGTATTTGGGTGAGCTAAGAATAGCAGATTTCCTTGAGAAATGTTTTTGTTTATTTTGTTTTTGTATTTTTAAATTGTTGGAGCCTTGGTGACCTTTTTCTTAAGAGTCCTAGAAGAACAGCCTGGTCAGAGAGTATCATTGTAATAAGGACGGCAGTTGTGAACTGCCCTAATTCTCTGGCTGCTTCTTTGTGACCTGCAAGGTTTTACTGGCAAAATGAGAAGAAAAATCATAAAGTGGACATACCTCTGAATTTTATTGCTGTTGCTGCTGGATTAAAGGTAGAGAAGGCCAGTGTGACACTTGCATTCACGCTGTTTCTAGGTCACTGTTGTCTGTGGGGCCACTATAACTTAAATAAGTAGAAGGCACTCTGTGTTAAAGGGGATATATCCAGAATGTATCTTTATTAAAAGGATGAAGAGCAGGAATCTGTTCAAAATGATTTCTAAGTTACTGCTAGGATAGCTCTGGTGTGAAGCCCTGCTGAAAGCTGACAGGACACCTCTATGCCAATGAAAAGGGTCATTTCCCTGGGAGCAGTGAGGGCTGGGTGCGTAACTAAGATCAGCAGAGATGAAGGGATGAGGAGCTCATAGGATTGAAGGGTACAAATGCCAGGAATGGAAACCCATGATTCTTGCTTGGTAGAATGATGTATTTTCCCAAAGATTTGCCTGCTGGGAAAGAGCAGCTGAGCTCAGTTTTGTGGTGGGTTTTTTTTTTTGGGTTAGGGGGGGTGTGTGTGTGTGTGTAGGGATTTTTTTTTTTTTTTAAGGTATCTTTTTGAATGAAGGAAATGGACAGTAGTGAGAAGGGATGGACAAAGTGTAGTGGTACCTAGGGAGACAAGGGCAGAATGGTGGTACAGACTGAGAAAAGGAAGCAGGTCTGGAGGAAGGAGTGATTCACATATCATGAGTAAGACACTTAGATGTGCAAGAGGTAAGAGGATCAAAGCTATTTTTTTAAGACAGAAGGAAGTTGTGTATTTGGATTTTGAAAAAAAAATTATTGTGAATAGCTGGTGCCTGTTAGCTATCTCACAGGAAAGCTATAAGCAAGACAATGCAGGGGGATTTTTATTGTTAGTCAAGCTGTGGTTTAGTACTACCCGTGCTCTTAGATGGACACAACATAAAATTACAGCCTCAGAGAGATTCACAGTACAACAGCTAACGCTTCTTACCCTGTGATTTAAAAAAAAAAAAAAACAAAACCAAAAAGAAAGGAAAAAGAAACAACCCTTTTTGGCAATCAAGAAAAAGTAAAAAGCCAAACTATCTTTGTGTCAGAGGATCTAGTAATATTCACTGGCTCAAGCCCTGGCTGGTGGCTTAGCAAGTATTGAAGGCAGAGCATTGCACATGATAGATCGTGTTTTATGTGCTTGTCTTACTTATGAGCCTAACAGAGTGTATAATTGATACTGAAATAAAGTGTAGTGGGGATTCATGTATTTATATCATCTGTTCATTTCACAATGGAGCATGTATCCTGGTTGGAAAGCCCAAGCTCTTGCTAAATTTTAATTGCCTTCCCCTGCTGATCATATGGTAAAGGTTGTTGACTAATTAGGGGTGGTTTCTAAATCAGGATTCTGTACACACAAAATACCCTGTTATTTTCTCATCTGTCTAGACAGGTCACCTAATCCAGTATTAAAATTCTGAAACAGGAGGGGAAAACATTTTCTTGAAGCTTTCATGTGAGGAATTCACATGAGTTTGCCAAAGCCAGGATTAGGAAAGCTGTACTTAAGAACTGAGCTAAACCAGTTCAATTTCTATAGGATGTAGATGGCAGAAAAGATGTGTCTTTACTGTGGCAATTAAAATACGTGCATCAAAGTGCTATCTGGAGATTGGGGGAGAAGTGGAGAGTGCTATAGAATGTCTATGGGGTTGTAATAAATCCTGAAGACATTTCTAGTAAGAGTTATTTCAGCTGTGGGTTTATAATAGCTCACAAATGAGGAAGGAGTAAGCAGATGAAGATTTATTTCTTCCTGAAGAAGAGATGACAAGGATTATATAGGAAGGTCCTTAGCACTGCGGAGAATGTGAACAGGCAATCACTGTTCAGTGTTTCTTATAACATAGTTCTGGGGGATGTCCTCAATTTTCATTGGAGAATGGTTTTGAAACCACCAAAAGAACATTAATATTTGCATAAGGATAATAGACAGTGTTGCTCCTCACCACAAAGTTGTTGTGAAGGCCAGAAGTATAGAGGGATTCAGAAAAGAGTTGGCAAATGCAAGGGGCAGAAGTCCCAGGGGTTGTTAGGCTCAGAGGTCTGGACATTAGCTCTACCTTACAATGGCCTTATTGGACTTCCTGGTGGAAGTTGGTACTGCCAGAAGAGGGTCTTTCCTCTTCACACCAATATGACTCTTCATTGTGACTTGCTGTGGCAGTTCTTATGTGCCCTTCAGTAACGGTATGGTTTTGCCCCTCATATCCCAGAGGTGGACTTTCCTGAAGCTCTGAATACAGAGATCCCAATGTTCAGGGCCCATCTTAAAGATCTTAAAATAACTCAGAGAAATTTCACTTCTTATCATCTTAGATTGAAAGTCAATAAATTGACATGCTGGGGGGGGAGGGCGGGGAGGGATGTAGAGGACTAGTGCTTGACAGGGCCCAAGAAATGTAGTGGCTTCACTCAAGAGAAGATGGTGCAGAAAAATATTTCTTCATAGGATGCCCAGCTCCTTCCCATGGTAAATAAAGAAAAGTGATGCTTCCTTTTTTTGGTTGGGTTTTTAACTAGAATGTTGTCCCGCATCTTTGTGGTGTGTGTTCGTGTGAGTCTGTTGAGGAGTGGTCTCGTCTTTCGTATCAGCCTCTTGACTGGTGAGGATATAACCTCCTCATCATGGAGCAGCTCCCGACTAACTCCCGAGGGAGGCCCTCCCTACCTGGAGTGCCCTGTTCCTGTTTATCTTAACCCATTCTGAAAATCCACTTTCGGAGTGGATTAAGATAAAAAAGAGCAAAACACTCCTCTCCCAGATGAGGAAAGTCCGCAAGGGGAATGAACCAGCATCAAAGTCAAGTAGAGACAAGTCCTGAGGTGTCTGCAACTGGAAAAATGAGCCATCTCACCAGCAGCTCTAGGGAAGGAGCTTTGCATCCTCCCCCCTCCGCCTGCTCCAGATCTTTATTGTTTCTTGTGGAACAGGGAAGAAATTGCTCACTGCTACTTTTTCAAACTGTTGTACTGCTTTTGAATCTAGCTTGCTCAGAAGTAAGTTCAGTGCCTGGTTTTGGCTTCTGCTTGTCAAATGACCATGATTCGTGACTCTTTCTCCATGGACTAGAAAGCATCGGATGCTTTGCAGACATACTTGACTTCATCTTGGAAATAACTCTCCAAACACCAGTGTCTGGCTCCCTGTGACAAATATCAGCTAGCTGAGATCTGTTGGTCGGGAGATGAAAACCATGAGATGATTGATGTAATTGCAGGTAGACGTTTTTAGCGTGGCTGCAGCAGAGCTGGCTCAATGTCACTGGTTCCATTGTTCAGTGGCAGTTCGAACAAGCCACCTTGGCAGAAATAGAGTTTGGTACAGGCACTGTGCTAATCTCTCTTGCAGGTGAGCCTAGATAGTGTGGATTGAGCTGAAGTTTTTCCAGTGGAAACTAAACATTTTCAAAGCAGTTGTCAAGAGCTCCAGTAGGACCACTTTACTTTTTATACCACTGCTTAAATCACTGCAGTCTGGCGTCACCTCTGTTACAGAGACCAGGAGATGCTTGGTCAACAAGCATAAATAAGATCCTGGAGAAAAAAGGACTCTTGAAATGAAACCACTGTTGCTTTGCACTCCATGAGTACACATGCAATAGTTCAGCAGTATCTTAAGCACAAAGGTTTGACTCTTCTCCTGGTTATGCAAAGGAGAAACAGGAGTCTTTGACACTGGCCAAGGGTTGGGCGAATTGGGGAAGAACACAGAGGTTTATCTAGCAGCTTGGCAACAGGCAGAGACAGCGTATGAGCTCCTTGGGTTTCTCTGCGTTCAGTAAGCATCGGGTAGGGAGGACGGTCAGGCTGGGAATTACACGCACGCTTTATCCAAATCATTGGGCACCAGCTGATTCAAGGGCTGATGAATCCTGGGCTGTGTGTTTATCCTTTGCAAGTCAGGACTGATATCTTCTTGGGCCTGGTGCAGTATGGGTCTCTGTACTCTGTTCTTCATGCTCTTGAGGGCAGGTGTGAACCTACCCAGAACCAGATGTTGACATTTGTGTATAAAGACATCCTACACTGGTGATCCTTCATTAAGGTTTAACCTTAACCACGGACTCAGGCTGGGTACTAAAATAAGGTGATGGAACCCAAGAACTTAAGGGTATACACAGTTAAAAAGATGCCTTCTAGGAGTTTGCACAGAAAAATAGGGTGTTGCTTGGGGGAGCAGTTGGATGCATTGGGTGGGTGGAGGTAGAATTGGACTAGTCAGGGCTAGTATGGGTTTGAACCTCTCTTCATCAAAGACTGAGGCTGATCTTGATGTGGCAGGACAGTGTTGGCTCCAGGGGCTGCATCATGTGGCTGTAAATTTTTCAACTGGCCCTTGTTGACTTTCATCAGTTGAAACATTTTTCTGTCTGTACCATTTCTGTAATGATTGGTTTGATATCTGATCTCCATGCTTTGAGCTAAATCCTCTTTATCTAGTCCCATAGTTACATGATCTGAAGCTTTGTGGTTGCCACAGAGGCAAAGCGAAGCTTCATTGCTGTGTTGTGGAGCTTGTCGGCACTGGACATGTGTTTGTTTTTGGTTTTGTTTTTTTTTTTTTAATTTAAAGTCTCTACCACAAAATTGCCACTTTTGGTGGTTATATAAAGAGATGGGAGTTTGAAAATCCTTTGACTTCTCTGGAAATAATCTACATGGTACAAGAGGGTGGAGATTTCTGGAGCTTCCAGTACTGATGCTCCAGGCCAAAAAGTTGTTGCATCCCAATTTGACCTCAGTTATCCTTCCTATGCGTCTCATTTTGAAGACTGGGTCTAGTTCACAAGTTTTCTTTCTTTTTTGCTGGACCTTTTTTTTTTTTTTTTTTTAAACTTTCTTAGGATTTTTAACTGCAGAGAAGTTTGAGCCGAGATCCCTGAACTCGCTTGTTTGCTTTTTCCATAGGTTCCTTAGAAAGAGAGCTTGGACGGCATGCAAAGTTGTGAAATATCTGGAGACAGCACGGATGATCCTCTTAGTAGTGGCCTACGGAGAAAACGACAGCCTCGAATAGTAGTTATTGGTGCTGGGCTTGCAGGGCTGTCAGCAGCGAGAGCGCTCTTGGAAAGCGGTTTCACGGATGTAACTATCCTTGAGGCGACTGACCGAATTGGAGGCCGCGTGCAAAGTGTGAAACTTGGTAAGAGCAGCATTTTGGGCTGGCTTTATTCTGCTAACAAGGCTTTGTATTGTTATTAGGTTAATTTGACCTTGGAAATGTGCTTTTTCAGTCAACATGCGCATGCGGAAGGTTATTTGAGGTGTGATGTTGTCAGGGACGTAAGTCCTTGGGCTCCTTTCAGGGTGGGTGGGTGAATCTGAGCTACCTTGTGCATCTTTTCCGAGGGAGGGCTGCTCCAAAACCATGTCTCTATAAAATAAAGACCTCGGTGATCATTTCCATTCATACGGGAAGAGCTCTGTGTAACAAGTCTGTGAGAAGCGTTCTGTGATTAAATAACTGTATCGAGAGTTTCCACCAATGTTTTCAAGCTTGACTCTTGACTAGGAGCAGTCAGTAAATCTCCTGGCTAGTGAAGGGCTGTTTCTCAGTGACTTACATCGCTTGCAGAGGGGCAAGCTCCAAGCTATTCTGTTTCACAAATAGCCCCATTCATTTCCCTAGAACTAATTTACTGTGTAGGGCACTACCCACTGTGAATCAGGCTGCTGGAAAAACCTCTTCAATGTATCCTTTCATCCCGATTTGCAGCTTTCCTACCTCTGTGGCTTCCTTTCTCAGTGTGTAATAAAGGTGCAGACACTGGATATTTTAATCCCATGTCAAATTGGAAGGGCTTGTAAAATCTCTAAATACAAAACTACTGGAACAAATGTTACCCTTTGCAGCACAGTAGTCAATGAAACTTGCCCTGGTATCTAGAAGGGCATTGCCTGTCTCTTCTCCACAGGAGGCAAAAAGCTGTTCACTTTTACTGAATTGCCTTTCTGATTTCAATTAACTAGTTCTGTTTCTGATCCCACTCCCTGTATTTATTAACTTTGGCCTCTTGCTGCCCTCCTTTCTTTTTATTTGTCAGGTGCTTACATCACTTACTATATTTTACTCGATAAACTCACTACAGTAAATAAACAGCAGTGTCCTATGAACTTTCAGAAGGGAAATGAATGAAAAGGCACTTGGACAAATCTAATCTGCAGAGTTTGAATAGGGTACTTTACATTCTGCTGAGACTTGGCATGGAGGTTAGAATGGGAAGTGTGTCCTTTACTCACAATACACTGTATTAAAAATATCCTGGATCGTGTCTGAAAGGAGGGAAGTGTTAAAGACCTGAAATCTTCAGGGAGCAATATATCATTTTGTCAGTGCACCTGTGAAATAGGTTTTTTTTTTGTACTAGTTTTGAGACCAGTTCTCTTACCTTTGGACACCTTCACCAGTTACTCAAATCTTTGCCTTTGCTGGGAATCTACCTCCTGTTCATTAACACTTCTTAACTAACATGAGACAAGAGCAGCTTTTCAGTCTGGTGGAGATCTTGCAGTTTGTAGATGTAACTTATTTTCAGAGCAGAGGACTGGAATTCAAAGTCTTGATCTTTTAATACCTTTCTTAAAACTACAAGCTGGCCATCTTATCTTCTGCAAACTATCAAAGTTACACTGCATGGGTATGGACTGCAGTTCTCTCCCAAGGTGAGTCCGTGTTCTGGCCCCTTGTCCACTCTGCAGATTCATATGCCCTTTAGCCAAATAATTTTGGAGCTCTGTTGGGTGTAAAATCTTCAGAAGTAAAATACTGTGGAGCTCTGTTGGGTGGTAAAATATTCAGAACCTCCTTATTCCCTGGTACGAGGGCAAAAGGGCAGCATGGTCCTGAGCTGTTTTCTTCTTCTGTACTCCCTGGAGCAGCGAGATTGGGACATGCAAGACCTGCTTGTTTCTCAGACCTGGCTAAAGCTTACAAAAAGCTGTTACAGAAATGGTTTTTCTGGGTCTTCAACGTATGACCACTTTGATCTGCTTGTCTAAATGGTATTTAAATGTTAAACTTCCCTGGCCACTCCCCTGTCTGCACACTTGACTAAAGATCCAATTTAAATCCTCAGTAAAGCTATGGAGGCACATTCTCAGGGTTATATCCAAATACTTTGACTCTTACTGAGCCCTACTGGGTCTTGCAGTGGACAATATTTTCCCTCAATTGCAGAGAGTATGTTGCTATTTAGCACAGGGGAACAGTTTGGATTTTCAGAGGTTTGGTTCGTCATTTCTAGCACAGGTGAAGCAGAGGGTTTGTGTGTTCGTAGATTGTAAGTGTGTTTCTTGTACATGATTTGAGTGACCAGTGTGCTGCAGCAGCAAAGAAAGCCAATGGGGTGCTGGGCTGCATCAACAAGGGCATCCCCAGCAGAGACAAAGTCATTATCCCACTCTACTCAGGGCTTGCCAGGCCACACCTGGAATACTGTGTTCAGTTTTGGTCCCCGCTGTACAAATAGATGTGGACAGGCTGGAGAGGGTCCAGAGAAGGGCCACAAAGATGATCAAGGACCTGGGCAGCCATGTGAGGAGAGGCTGAGAGAACTGGGGTTATTCAGCCTTGAGAAGAGAGGGGTTAGGGGAGACCTTATCTCCATGTTCCAGTATTTAAATGGTGGCTACAAAGAAGGTGGAGAGTCCCTTTTTACAGGGAGTCACAAGGAAAAGATGAGGGGTGATGGGTGCAAGTTACTTCTGGGGAGATTCCAGTTGGGCACAAGAAGAAAATTTTTCAAAATAAGAACAATCATCCACTGCAATAATCCCCCCAGGGAAGTGTTGGATTCCCAGCGTTGGACACTTCTAAGATTCAGCTGGAAAGGGGGCTGGGCCATCTTGTCTAGAGCATGGTTTTGCCAGGAAAGGTTGCACCAGATAATCTTTGAGGTCCCTTCTGACCTGGTATTCTATGATTCTGTGATCTATAACATCTGTATCCACTGCAGATATTTCACGACAAGATGCCAAAGGAATAGTCAGGGCCGCAAAGGGAAATGTGAGAGTTGCTTGATACGCAATCTGTGCTTTCCTTTGGAATATTGCCGGTATGTCTTCTTGTTGTGTATAGGCTCTCTTGACTGCTGCTTGTGTCTCAGTAATTATATTTGCAGAATAGGAAGCAGATTTTTTTCTAATTTTTGTTGTATTTGATGATTCATTCAAAGTAGATTAATATTGAAACTAAAATCTTTTAAGGCCCTGAAAGTAAATTAGCTATCTCTGTTTAAAAAGGTGTGGTTTAATTATACACTTCTAATTAATTTATCATGAAACTTACACTAGGTAACAACTGGCTTGTCTGCTTGGTAGTGATGCTAGTGAGTTTCTAAGCATTACAGGCAAGAATGACTATTTTTAATTTGTTGGTATTTGATTATATTCCGCATAGCTTCTGAAAACAGGACAACTTGGAACACATCGTAATTGTTACCGAGCACCAATTCAGTGGGACCTGCTGGCATGTTTTTTTCTTTCAAAAGATCAGGTGCCCCATAAATAAAAGCTATATTCAGGAGGATTCTTAGTGTAGCAGAGAGCAAGCTCCTGACATAAAGCAGCAGGCAGTATTCCTGCTGCTGATTTGGCATGTGATGACTCGCAGGAGGATTGTATTAACAAGGTGACTGCCACATGCAATATTTATGAGCTTTGTACCTTTGGCTGCCAACGTACAGCAGTCATTTCCGCTAGGCTGGGTGCTCTGGGAGTGTATTGGAGTTTGTGGCGCCTTAAATATTCACACACTGATGCCGCAACACTCTGAAGCGTGTACTTTGTTTTAGGTACACATAGAAATGAGTCCTGTAATGCATATTTTGAAGGGCGATCAGCATGCTCCTTAATGACGAGGTGGTTGTCTGCTTGAAAAACAAGAAACGTGGAGCTTCCCTTGGAGGCTGTGTCTCAGCTGGAAAGCAGCATTTTTTGGAGCTTTCACCCGTTAAAGTCGACTGCATTATAGCATAGTGCTGCAGTGTCTTTTTCCCTGAGCATATATTTACATGTTAAACAGTATATGATGACTGGTAACTGCATGATCCTTTCTTCATCAAGCAGGATCCTATTAACTATCCCACTTAATCAGGCATTCACACACTTCTGCAGCGCGAACTGCACAGTGTGGTGTTGGCTGGGATGCTGGGAGAGCACAGCTTTGTCAGACTTTAAAACAGTTAGCTTTGGACTTCTGAGAATCTGTAAAAACGTGGGTGGAGGACAGGACCCAAGGTTATTTTTAGCACGTCCTTTCAGCTGCTGAACATCTCCCTGTGCTGTCAGCCCAGTTGTGGCAGCGCTGGCTTAGCACGGCTCAGAGCCCCGGTGTAAACCCCGTTAAGTTATAAGGAAGGGAGAGAGTGGGGCTGACCAAACTCTCTGTGTTTTGCAGGCAGAGAGTGTAAGTGATGAAGCCAGTCAGAGAGGGACCAGGGGGTGTTGATTGACAGCCGGCTGAACAGGAGCCAGCAGTGTGCCCAGATGGCCAAGAAGGCCAATGGCATCCTGGCTTGTATCAGCACTAGCGTGGCCAGCAGGGACAGGGAAGGGATCTTACCCCTGTGCTCGGCACTGGTGAGGCCGCCCCTCGATGAGTGGGTTCAGTTTTGGGCCCCTCACTCCAAAAAGGCCATTGAATGACTCGAGCGTGTCCAGAGAAGGGCAACGGAGCTGGTGCAGGGTCTGGAGCACAGGTGTGATGGGGAGCGGCTGAGGGAACTGGGGGGTTTAGTGTGGAGAAGAGGAGGCTGAGGGGAGACCTCATGGCCCTCTGCAACTGCCTGAAAGGAGGGTGCAGAGAGGGGGGATGAGTCCCTTGAGCCAAGGAACCAGCGGCAGGCCAAGAGGGAATGGCCTCAAGCTGCGCCAGGGCAGGGTCAGACTGGCTCTTAGGAAGGATTTCTTTGCAGAAGGGGTTGTTGGGCGTTGGAATGGGCTGCCCAGGGCAGGGGGGGAGTCCCCATCCCTGGAGGGGTTGAAGAGTCGGGTTGCCCCAGCGCTGAGGGATCTGGTGGAGTTGAGAACGGTCAGTGTGAGGTTAATGGTTGGACTGGAGGATCTTCAAGGTCTTTTCCAACTGAGAGGATTCTGGGATTCTGTGAAGACTAAATGCATCAGGTGTGTAACCTGACAGTGCATCTTTTTAAAGAACCTGATTTAAATTTTCAAAGGCATAAATAATAAAATGTAACCTATTTGCTTATTTGGGGAATGGAAATGCGTTTTTGTATTGCAGTTATTCTGAGGTATATTTGTAAATAACATGCATTTTTAATCCTGGGACAAGGTTCAGTATGCAGGCTAATGTTGCTATCCCAGGGCACTGCAAGTTTTCCTACATCTCCTGGCTGGAGATGCTTTTCTTCCTGTGTCTGGGCATCCATCCCCTCCTCTTGAATACAGAGGATATATGAAGTCTTTAGGTACTCTGTTCTTTCCCTACAATTATATTTGTGTAAGTATCCTTATATGTTCTTCTTGCAATAATGCAGTGTGGCTTCTTACAGCTCTCTTCCTTCCCACACCCGCTTCAGTAGTACATGGCTTGTGCTGCAGCAGGAGCAGTACATCCTCTGCTGTCTGATCATGTTCTTAAGTGCAGGTTTAGAGAACATGATTTAGAAAGGCCGAGTAGCAAGGACAGAGCAGCTAGCAACAACCATGATAAGAACTGGGAACCTAGATTCTGACTTTCCCCTTAAGTATCAGAGGTGTGTCACTGTGATATATCTCTGTTGGAAACATCCCATCCTTCCAGCACTATCTCAGCTTGTATCCCCAAGGTTTGAAGAACACTGGCAGTGCCCTTGTCTAGCAGAGAAAGGTTGCTTAAGTGATGTTCAAACATGTGTTGTCCTTGGGCAATTGTTCTGCTTTTGCACATGTACATTTTATTTTGGGTTGAACGTGACAGACTTTCAGGAAAATGCGCTTCAATAACTAGTTTGCTTGGTTTACTCTCCTGCAGGGCACGCCACTTTTGAACTGGGAGCTACGTGGATTCATGGTTCACATGGAAACCCAGTCTATCATCTAGCAGAAGACAATGGTTTACTTGAAGAGACTACTGATGGTGAGAGAAGTGTTGGACGGATCAGTCTTTACTCCAAGAATGGGGTGGCTTATCATCTTACCAACAATGGGCAAAGGATCCCGAAAGATGTGGTTGAAGAATTCAGTGATTTATACAACGAGGTCGGTATTCAGCTGCTTTGTCAGATTGTAGATTTGCCTGAAACAGTGAGAAATGTTCTGGGTACTGGACAAAGGTAGAAAACCAGTAACATCTTCCAATTTCTCTGCAAAAAATCAACACTTAGTTTGCTTTCATCTGCTTAACTATACCCCAGTTGTCCTTGATGTGGGATTAACTCACTGTTGTTAGGAAGAACAATCTTTCCACATTTGTCATCAATTTAATCACTTCCAGCAACTATTGCTGGGGAGATCCAGTCATTTGCTCTAGAAAGTTGCTACTTAATTAAAAGAGAAGAGGAGGGATCAAATTACTAAACGAAGTAGAACACAAAACCTTAGCAACAACCAGCTAAATATTGTAGCCCTGTGACATTTTATTGATGTTATAAATACCATAGCGTGCTGCGTAGTATGCCAAAGTCAGTGCAGTATTGTAGGAATTGCAAGTTTTCTTGCATCAAAAGGAAAGGAACATCTTTTCTGGTAGATTCAGACCAGTGTGGACGTCAGTTTAAGGTTATTTTAACTTCTTCTGATCAATGTTCAGTGACGTCCTCTTCAGTGCAATGTAGATCAGGGCCTCAGTATGTGACAGAAGAGCCAAATAGAAAAAAAAAACCAAACAAACAACTACAGACGCAGAACCTAAAAATACTAAATAGAAGCCTGCAGGATGGAAATGAAAATGCATGTTTAGTGGAAAGATTAACCTCTGCTAAAAAAGCAATGAGCCAATGTTAGGCAAATAGGCCAAATTTACTTTCAGTAAGCTCAGCACTGCTGCTGTCATCCTAGTATTTCTTTCAGGGAGAGAATGGGGTTTCTTACTGATTTGTGTGTTGAACACGTATGAAAGATTGGTATTAGTTCGATCTGCTTTCAGTAGGGAGATTTGGCCTTAGGAAGAGTGAAGTGAAAGAAGGAGGCTTGCCAAAGTTAATTATAATTATTCCCCCCATTTTTTTAATGTAACTTATGAAGTACATTTAGGGTGGTCAGTGCAGAATGGCTAGTCCTCCAGGTAATGTGATCTCTCAGTGGGTTATATAAAATGGAGCAAAACATTATTATTTTCATCAGGCTGTAGCCATGCCTAAAACCTTCAGATTTTCATCTGACAGTGGATTTCACCAGTATTTGCTGCTTGGCTGAACACACACTAGATTCAGGTTACTCTTGCATACTTTATGTTTAAAAATATATCCATGAACATTTAGAAAAGCCACCAAGAGAAGAGGCACTGTAGCCTGTAAAGAATTACCATGAATTGAGTGGGGAGCAGAAATGGGGATTTTTTTGCTGGAAAAGATTTTTTGACACTCTCCTGGGTCTCTGCACTGGAATCTGTGATGGGGTGGCACAAAATCATTTCTGTTTTAGAGCGGGGTAGTAAGGAATTTCAAAGAAACCTCATTATGGAAGGAATTTAGCAAACCATGGCAGGGAGCAAATTCTCCTTGGACAAACGCAGGTGGAGATAATTCATCTGAACAACTTTTTCACTTTACTGGATTGAAAACAGAACCAGAGCCAGCCAAGAAAGAAGACAGGTGAGATGCATGTGGGGCAAGTTTAACAGCAACTAAGACGAGAAAAGAGCGAGGGAGTAAGTGAAAACACTGCAGTGAGCAGCATTATTTATGTAAATGGAACACTGCCAAACTGCGTGCAGTGCTCGGTGATCATCCTGTCTCAAAGATGATAGGAAAATCTCCAGCAAAAGGAGGGTGTCAGAGGCAGGCAGACTCTGAAATGAGAATGCAAAGATGAGAGCTACTTAGCTTTGAGATAACAGCCGGTAAGATAAAGGCTATAACAAGGTGCCAGTGTTTTAGAAATGATTAATTTGGTAAATCTACCCTTTCTTTTAAAGCAAGAGAAAGGGGGCAGCCAGTGACATGAGAGAACAACACATTAAAAGTTAATCTTCTTTACGCAACACATAATTAGCTTATTGTTGCCATAGGATATCTTTATCGCTAGGAGACAGAAAATGCTTTCACATTTATAGATTGTAAAAATGTAAGTATGTAAATTGTAATTTGAATGTAAATTGTAAATATGTAAGGAACAGCTTAAGCCAAGAATACGACATCAGCCAACCTCTTAATTGCTGTTGCTGGGGATGTGCTTTCTCTGCCTTCCTTCAAAGTGTGCTGGAATTTCTTGCAGGGGCAGCTCGTGGTTTTGTGAGCTTGTCTCAGCCTCTTTGGGGTGTCACACCGGACAATCTTTAGTGATTTAAGACAGCTGACTGTGGTTTCCCCCCTGCACCGCGTAGGAAATACAGGAATTAAGGTGCGCTGCTTGAGCTCCTGAAAATCTCCAGTTAAAAAAGACTATGAAATACAAGTGCCCCAGTGGGTTGGCAGTCAGGAGCATGTGCAGCAGGTGTGTGGCTTTGGGGACCTTTTCCTCTGGCATAAAGTGCAGAGAATGTTTCTGTTTACACATGCTGAGTCTGCCTGGTGCATTCCTGTTTTACGTTTTGATGAGTCCCCCACTCCCCCAGCATTTTTTTTTTTTTTTCCTTCACATTTTCACTAGAGTCCATTCCATCTTTTTTTTTATTTTTCATCCTGGCTGGCCAATACTCCCTTGCTTTAACCGGTGATGAAATGGGTGCTGGAGAGGAACAGTAAGAATTTGGTCTTCAGTTCTGCATCTCTGTTTGAGGAGGCGGGTTTTTGAGAGGTTTTGTTAAAACATCTTGAAGTTGTCCGGGATAAAAAGCCATTTTACAGATCACCAAATCCTGAGGTCAGGCTCCTCCCTTGCCTCGTAGGAGCTCCCAGACCCTTCTCAGAGTCTTGGGGCAACTTGCTGTTAGCAATCCTGCCATCATGCCATCTCATCTCTCAGGCTGCATCTCCCACTTTAGAAGAAGCTGAGATAGCAAAGGCTGTGACACACTGAAAAGGAAAAAAAAAAAACCAAACAAAAAACAACCAGCAACCACACGATGGGTGCAAAGCCTAATCCGGGATGAAGCACTGGCATTAACAGTGGAAAATGTAGTCCTGAATGAACGAGGCTAAATTTGTCACAGTTTCAAATGCCTGCCCTCCCCTGCACAGCCGGCTCCCTTCCCATGCACTCACACACTGCCCTTCTTTCGCTGCAGCTGCTGCCACGTGCTTGGGCTCAAGCATATGCCTCCAGCTCTGCTTCTCCATCTGTATCTCTCTAACTCCAGTCATCTTGTCATCTGGACACCAGATCCTAGTGAATGCAAAGTGCAGAGGGTCTCCCTCGAGTGCTTCCCTCTGGTATGTGCAGTCACTGAAGCTGGAGCCCAGCAAGGCGAGGTCTCTCATCTGTGTGCTGAATTTTCTTGGCGTGAAAGGCAAGGCACCCCAGTACCTCCAGAGCTTTGCCTCGCTAGTTCATTTGGAAAGTCCTTACGCTTTTTCCAGGCACTTGTCCAATCTTTTTTGGCTGTCTGCTTCTACTTCAATACAAGTTTTGCTTCTTTTTGTTTGCAGTAGCCTGAATTTTTAATAGCTGTAGGGATGTCTCACAGAAGCCTTTATTTGGTTACAAGAAAGCCAGCAGTAAGACTGCTCAGCTCTTCATTTCTGTAGCAGAAAGGTCCCTGTGAGAGGCTGTCTCAACTGAGAGGCTGTTGCACTGCATTGAGGTCAGTCAAGATCTGTCACAAGCTTGTGACCGAGGTGACCTGAATCCTCCTCCATGAGAGTACTAGAAAACTGAGTAATGCCTGCAAGGAAGTTCTGCAATCCTGCAGAGCAGCTACCTGGATTTCCAACCACACGTTGCCGAGTGATGCACCATGAGAAAGGGCATTGAGCCTCCTGTTAGCAGGACAGTTCTCCAGCCACTGTTGTTTTAAGACTATCCTGCTTAGACCATGTACTGTGCGGGGCTGGCGCTGCTCAGCATCATCATCAGTCCATTTGGACAGTCTCTCAAAGGGGGCACCAGCATTGGAAGGTTCTCCAGGGTGTGATGTCCATGCCACGTATTCATAATCTTCCCACCTTCCTCTCCACTTCTGCTAGAATGATTGGGGGAATTCTTGGGCTGGGGGAGGATTTTATCCTCTGCCTGCTTATAGCACATCTGCACGACCCTCAAAGAAAAATGACAGGAGTGTGACCTTTGAGTGTAACATCTGCAGCTTCAGTATCTGTGTGTGTGTATAACTGCTGGGAAAATGTGAAGAGGGACAACCCATTTCCCAGTTGCTCTTCTGTCCCTGCTAAGTCCTCATTTCCCTCTCCAAAGAGGTATTTAAGGCCATCTCCCAGGTATTTGTGAAGGGTGGGAGGGAGGTGGTGAGCTTGACAAGTTAAATGCAGGTGAAAAATCTCACGGATTTACCTGCCCAAGAGTTTCACAGTCCATCGGCCAGCCTGATTTAGAAAAAGTGCCTATTTTTACATAGGCTTTTCAGTAAGGATGTGGTCCCTAAAGACCTGCTTCACAGGAACCCTCCCTTTAACAATCAGCTAATTAATGGCTTTGTTATCTGACAGCTTTCTCCTGTGTGCTGCACAGCTTCTGGGGGAGGGATGCAGCCAAAGAATGACAAAGTTTTCCACCCTTCTCACCCCCTCCCTGTGCTGGGCTTTGTGCCATCCCCAGTTAAGCTCCAGTGCCTTGCTTTGCGTTATCGTAGAAAGCAGGACCAAAGGGCCACCGAGAGTCACCTTTCCCTCCCTGCCCCTCTATTGCACTGACAGATGTCTGGCCTGGTAACAGCATGGACCTATCTCTGTCGGGGTTTTTTTACTGCCCAGTGATTAAGTCACTGCAGTTTTTAAGCCACGTGAGAAAAAGACAATGCTATGGATCGTCACCGGCGCTGACAGGAAGGAGTGTGGATTGGGATGTGCTTTCCTGACCTCCTTCAGTGCTGAGAAAGTTCTTTATTTAGATTTGTTCTTCCTAAGAGACTACCTCTTCCTGTGGTGGAGTAGCACGTATGTAGTAAACACGTGTAGGTGGGAGCCTGTAGGTAACAGAGAGGACATCCCTGGTGGAACCTGTGTTCTCTGCAGAGACCCTGGTTGTGGGAAGCCCCAGAGCTGGTCAGGAGGAAGAGAGAAGATGTAAACTGAAGTGAAGCCATTTTAGGATTATGGCCATTCAATTAACTCCTTTAGGTTTCTGACCTTCAGCCCCATTTCCCTGCAGGATTCTATGCAAACCCTCAGAATTAGGGAAGGAAATCTGCTCAGAATGAAATAGTCATTTGAGATGTTCTGCATCTTTTGCTTCTGCTGATGGTTCTTGCAGACAGGCTTCTAGAGTCAATTGTTCTGACCAAACCCAGAGGAGCTTTACAGTGAGAAATGATCAGGTCATTGTGCTGGGATGTGAGTTTGCCAGTGGTAGGAACTGGGAGTTGATGCAGTCTGTCCTTTTGTTGTGGTGGTTTTTTTTTTTTTTTTTTTTTTCTTCCTGCTTGTATCAGGTCTGTGATAACAGAAAAGGGAAATGAGTCAGGATTGTGTGTGGCATAGCTCTCGTTGCTGGTGGGCATGGTGCTCTCTAGATATTTTGTAGGGTTAACTAGAAAATCAGCCCACTCTTTCAGGTCATTCTTAATTTGAGATAAAGCCCTCTTGAATTCTCCCAGGAACCCTTCTCTCATCACATCATGATGAAATGATTGAAGGAGAACGCGTTTTCAAATCCCACAAATGTCCGTTCCCAGTGACTTCAGAGGTGGTGCCATGGGTGTGATGATTGACAGCCGGCTGAACAGGAGCCAGCAGTGTGCCCAGGTGGCCAAGAAGGCCAATGGTATCCTGGCTTGTATCAGCACTAGCGTGGCCAGCAGGGACAGGGAAGGGATCTTACCCCTGTGCTCGGCACTGGTGAGGCTGCCCCTCGATGAGTGGGTTCAGTTTTGGGCCCCTCACTCCAAAAAGGCCATTGAATGACTCGAGCGTGTCCAGAGAAGGGCAACGGAGCTGGTGCAGGGTCTGGAGCACAGGTGTGATGGGGAGCGGCTGAGGGAACTGGGGGGGTTTAGTCTGGAGAAGAGGAGGCTGAGGGGAGACCTCATGGCCCTCTACAACTCCCTGAAAGGAGGGTGCAGAGAGGGGGGATGAGTCTCTTGAGCCAAGGAACCAGCGGCAGGACAAGAGGGAATGGCCTCAAGCTGCGCCAGGGTAGGGTCAGACTGGCTCTTAGGAAGGATTTCTTTGCAGAAGGGGTTGTTGGGCGTTGGAATGGGCTGCCCAGGGCAGGGGGGAGTCCCCATTCCCTGGAGGGGTTGAAGAGTCGGGTTGACGCAGCGCTGAAGGATATGGTGGAGTTGAGAACGGTCAGGGTGAGGTTCATGGTGGACTGGAGGAGCTTCAAGGGCTTTTCCAACCTTGATGATTCTGTGATGTTTTCTGTTATTATGAGCAGTTTTCCCACCTGGGGAAGGAAAACCTAGGTAACTCCAACTCCAAACAGTACAATTCTGCTCCTACTTTATTGGTTATCTACCTTAAATGAAGGCCTCTAATGAACCTTTTCCATAGTTACTTATACAGGATCTGTTCACTGCATGTTTATATTAAAGAATACATTTTGAGGGTTTTTTTGTTTCTGTTATTGTGAGAATGTATCTCTTAATGTAGGACTTGCTGTGTTTCTTCTGCTTCTTGTCTACAACAGCTTTGCCTTCTGTTTGTCCTCAAATGGTTCAGCACCCCCAAGAAGAGAAAAGCAAGGATATAACAGGGGTTTTGAGTAAAAATAATAGATCCTGATGGTGACTATATTTCCCTGCTGTCTGATTAATGGGATGACATATATAGGAAAGACTTGACTTGGTGTTTACAGCACAGAGAACTGTGCTTTTCTGCTCTTTTCTCTGTTGGGCAATGAAGAATACAATGGTTAATAAAAACATACCCATGGCTCACTTATCCTTTTGGCCAAGTGGTAGCTGGGTTTTAACACAGCTTTGCTTGTCCTGTGAATGCGTTATCTGCTTATAGTGTGCAATCGGCTTATGAAAGCTGAGTTGCATTATGCTGACGCAAGGTCTATGCAGCTTATACTTGCTAGAAGTGGTTTGGGCCTCAGAAATCAGTGGACCTGAGAACTGTGGGATGTTGAAACTGCCAGAGAGCTTTTGGCATTGGGGAACAGAGCAAGCACTATTTCGTTTCCTTTGCTGGAAGCCTTCCTTTCATATAGGGCAGTGGTCTCCACCTTTCTTGTCTGGAAATCTCCTTGGAAAAGCTGTCTCCCAATCAGTGTCTGCAATTCTGTCTTCACTAGTTCCACTCATTTTTGTGATTACTTCTCTGTTTTTGTATTTCCCCCTTTTTTTTTTTTCATTCTTTCACTTACTTTCTGCTTCAATATCCTCCTCATCTCTTACTTGCCCTTATCTATGCACCTTTCTCCATTCACTCACAAACCTGCTGTCTCTCACTCCTACCACTGCTGTGAATTTTTCCTCACCGCCTCCCTTTCCTCATCATCCCTCTATTTTGTCTCCTTACATTCACTTTATTTTTAAAACCCAAGAGAAAATCAAGCTTCTGGGAAGAAACTAAAACATGGTGAATTAGCCATATCCACAGACAATGGGAAACTCTAGGAGCCTTGAAGGAGAGGCTGCCACAGTTCTGCCAGCTTCCTATCAGGCGTTTACTTTTGAGTTGAACTTCTTAATATGTCCGAATAATCTGTCTCCAGAAAAAGATCATAAATTGTAATCAAACCATCTTTGACAGGAAAAACTCACCAAGCAGGGATATTGCTTCTCTGCTTGTAAGAGTACTGTGCACCCCTGTGGCACAATATAAATGAGAAGGTGACTCATTCTGGCCGAACAAGTCATTAATGGGATGAGTTGCACTTCTGGGAGGCATCTTTTAAAAGTTTTCCTCTGTTAAAAGATTCCTCAGAGTTTTTCTGCGGAAATGAAGGGCCTTGATTCAACTGAAGGCCCTTCTGGCAATGTTACAGACAGAAAATACAGACAGCCACAAGCAGATGGCCAAGGTGGCTGGTGGTTTTCTTGCTTTTAAGTAGCTTGAACGGTGGAAAACTGGGGTTAAAAAAATGTCAGGAAGATCTCCTTCACAGAAAAATGACTTATTAGAAAGGAATGTTTCTTGTGGGTCCTCCTCAGGCTGAGTCCTGGTGGGGGGCTACTGGAGATTGTGTTTTCCATGGATTTGTACCTGTCTTGTGCTCAACAAGTAAAATGTGTATGCATACAAAATTCCGTTGCTAAGCCTGTGTTGGTTGCTTCCTATTCTTCAGGGGACAACAGAGCAGTAACTACAAAACTGAATTTCACCACCCTGGTGGATTCCTGGGCATTATTGCTAAATAATGGAGAGGGTGGAAGGGCTGGTTCCAGGTTAGAGCAATCAAAAGTATAGGCTGTGCAACCTGGGATTGCACCTGAGACACCGAGGTGGGAGAAGAGCTGGTGCTTTATTTCAGATGTGAGGAAGCACGTGGGTCCTGCTGCTTGAGTTCATTCCCAGTAGACTTTGGATCAAGACTGGGGCCGCGTCAGGCTGTGACACTGCTTGGCAGAGCCAGAAATTACACACAGCAAACCCAAACCTGCTCCGCAGTGGTGCTCTGCGTGTACTTGGCTTACTGATCCAGCTGCAGCATCTGAACAGCTGGTTGAACAAAGGATTTTAGCTACTGAATATGGCAGGACTGCCCCAGTTGGTGTTCTGCAAGTGATAGAATGGGCATGCTTGAATTAAAAAATACCTTAATAGTAAGTTAATGACTTAATAGTAACTAGAGTGTTGCAGGTGAGTAAGGGTGGTTATCTTTGCCCAGAGGGAAGTGTTGCTTCCTGCCTTCTGACCAGCATAGCTGTGGGTGCAACCTGACACGGCGTTGGAGCAGAGCACCCAATAAACTGCCAAAGCTCATCTCCAGAGTTGGCAAGAGAAGGTGATCTGAATGTGCTGGGTTTGGATGGAGGAAAAAGCATCCTGCTTGGGGCTTGGATTCTGCTGTGAATCACGTTGTCCATCTTTCTGTCCTGTCTCTGGCAGGTCTATAACCTGACTCAGGAGTTCTTCCAACGAGGTAAACCAGTCAATGCTGAGAGCCAGAACAGTGTGGGCGTCTTTACACGGGACGTAGTGCGCAAACGTGTCAAGGCCGATCCGGATGACACAGAGGCTGTCAAGAGGCTGAAACTAGCCATGATCCAGCAGTACCTTAAGGTGTGTGTGCACGTCTTTTTTTTTTTTTTTTTGTTCTAACTAAGAGCAGACAAATCTCGAACGTCAGACACTTGCCCATCTCTGGGGAATTGGTTTCTGTGGTCTCTTGTAGCTGGGACAGTTTGTATTTATATTGACAACATTCCCTCGTGAGGCAAATCCAAAGACAGTGGGCTGCAAGAAATAATGCCTTTACTCTTTTCTTCTTACCTTAAACTTCCAGCTTTCTAGTTAGGAGGGGCTTTCCTAGGCCCTGTTAAATTTTCTGGTGTGATTTAATGTTTTCTTACCACCTGAAGCTACTCTGTTGTAAGGTTCTTTTCGTAATGTCTTACACCTGGGACCCCAAGATCCTGCCTGAGTGTCTTTTATCCCCTTCTGCCTCTGTCTGTATCTCAGAGACCAGAAGAAATGTAACTTTGATACTAGTGATTTGTTGAAGAAATCCCTAGAAAGCATTTTGAAGGTAAAGCAATAAAATCAAAGGTAGATTGTATAAACCCATGTCCTAATCATCTTTCCTCATGGCTTCCCTAGTTCTTTTTATCTCTTTGATGCCTGGGCCTAAATGAGATCTCTGTGGGATGAGGACTTAATGCTGCATCAAGCACTCCACAAGTAAAGTGTAACGGTAATTCCTATTTCAATTATAAAGACTTAAAGGCTTATGAAATGAGGCAGGGGAGGCAGGCAGCATTCTGTGATGTGGGTAAGTGTATGGTATTCACTATTTGCAGGTGGCAAGCTGAAACAAAGAGAAGTAAAGACATAAAGAGTCTCACAGGAGATCTGTGATAAACCTGAGATTTGAACCCGGGTGTCCTGAGTGCTGTTCTGATACCTCAGTTGTATCACAGGGCATCTCCACAGCTGCCACGTAAAGACTAGTTATTGTGTTCTCCACGTAACATCACCCATGCAGACAATGTCAGTCATTTGATATAGCTCTGGTTTTCCTCTTGGTTACTTCCATGGTTGCCGCAGGTTGCCACAGCCAGAGACTTTTCTGCAAGTCTTGCAAATCCCTTCTCACGTGTAAATACCTGAGAGCAGCAAAGCTTCTGATACTTAAGTCTGTCAGATCAGAGTGGTTGCTGAGAGAGTGGGGATTAACTGGTGTCTCAGGCAAAGTATAGTCTTGGTAGTTGCCTGTTTTTCTCCCTGGCATTTTCCTTCGTGGTTGAAAGAATCAAATAGCCACCACTGTTTGTTATCTTCCTAATGTGGAGTGTCCCGTTGGAGCATCCAGGCAGGATGAGTGGCCTGATGTGTGACCCAGGGTGCAGGGTTTGTGCTGTGGGCCAGCATGACTGACCCTGGGTGAGTGTTGACAAGTGCTCGCTCCGCTGTCAGACGGGGTGGAACCACAGCAGACTCAGAGGATGGGTCTTCTTCAAGATTGGTGACCTGGCCCAGCAGTTGTGCCTGCTCAGTCTTCACTGGGGTCATTGGACAATGACCACGAAGGGGCAAACACCCTGTTTGTCAGTACAGTCACAGGAGCAGCCTGTGAACTACTTAGTACAAATTCAACTTGTTTGCTTGACATCTTAGCCCAGCACAGAGATTCCTGCCCTGCACCAGGATGCTCCACAGGGAGAGGGTCTAGGCTTGCCAGGTTTCCAGACATGGTCACTGAAGTGTGGAAAAGCCTGGAAAATTGTCCAAGGGGTGAGGCAAGGAATTGAAATGTTCCCTTTGCTAGAATGCTTAAAGAATTACAGCGTGCAAATTATTGTGACTCAGGTGATTTGAAGATCACTGTGTCCCATGCATCAGTATTATCATTAGAAACTTATCACAGGACAGGCCAAACATCCTGCTGTTGTTTTCAGGGATTGCTGGAAGCTATGGCTGTGCCTAATACTCCTGCAAACATTAACCAACAGGTCCTGAATTTAAAGCTTTGATAATCACACCAAGAGAATCAAACGCGAGTGTCACACGTCTCGGCGTTTCCCTTTTCTGTCTCCTTCAGTTCCTTCTATGTTGGGTCCTCTCACCTCTGGCAGATTGTTAGCGTGCTGATTGCTGACTGTTTGACAGCATGTTGAAAGCTGCAGACAGCAGAAATAGCTGCCAAAAGTTTTTCATGGCTCCTCATGGGAACATTTATTAACATTGGAAAGAACATCTGATTAACATTGCTCCAGCTTCTGTTGTAGGAGCACCAAGCAGCCAGTCCCTGGCCAGTGAAGTGGGTTTTAAATGATAGAAAACAGTCAGAACTGTAACCCAGACTCATGCAGAAGCAAAGACATCATCCCTGAAACTCTGGATGGTGCAACCATGGCCGATACAACCAAAGCTGATGCAGCTTGGTACCATGACAAAATGGTTTCTTTGATTGGAAGAAAGGCTAAGGATTGATTTTGTCAGATCCTATGGCCAAACACTTCTTTACTAGCAAAAATAATGTAGTTTAAGAGTGGGATTCAGGACTCCCAGCTTGTGCAGCTCCTCTGTGCCCTTGTTGTGCTATGACAAAATGAGTTGCTCTGTGGCAATGTGGCTTTTGTGTTGCTTTTCCTTAGGTAGAGAGTTGTGAGAGCAGCTCCCACAGCATGGATGAAGTCTCGCTCAGTGAATTTGGGGAATGGACCGAAATCCCTGGGGCTCATCACATCATTCCTTGCGGTTTCATTAAAATCGTGGAGATTTTGGCCCGCTCCATTCCCGAGTCTGTCATTCAGCTCCGCAAACCGGTCAAGTGCATCCACTGGAACCAGTCGGTCAGCAAGGAGATTGAGAGGGTGGCTGACCACAACAGTGACCTCCCTGAGGAGGACAAGGGCTCCGATGTCTTCGTAGAGTGCGAGGACTGCGAGTTCATCCCAGCTGACCATGTCATTGTGACTGTGTCCCTGGGAGTCTTGAAGAAACGCCACGAGAGCCTGTTTCATCCCCGCTTGCCCGAGGAGAAGGTGATGGCCATTGAGAAACTAGGAATCAATACGACTGACAAGATATTCCTGGAGTTTGAAGAGCCTTTCTGGAGCTCTGAATGCAACAGCATCCAGTTTGTCTGGGAAGATGAGGCAGAGAGTGAGAGCTTGACTTATCCCGAGGAGCTGTGGTACAAGAAGATCTGCAGCTTTGATGTACTCTACCCACCAGAGAGGTACGGCCATGTCCTGAGTGGCTGGATCTGTGGAGAAGAGGCTTTGATTATGGAGAAGTGCGATGATGAAACTGTGGCAGAAACCTGCACCGAAATGCTACGTAAATTTACAGGTCAGCCATGCTCTGGTTCCTTTGGTTGAGTGGAGAAGAGAGGGAGAGTGGGGCTGGGGTGTTGAATAACCGCTAGGAAGGAAATGCACTAAAGTAATTTTTAGTTCTTTGGCATTTTACGTCTCTCTGAATGGGCTGTGCGTGTGCTTCCAGCATACCTCCTGCTTGGGTGTGCCTGAAAGCTATTTATACAGAGGGGCTGATAACCAGCTCAGGAAGTGGTGGGCAGAAGTGCTTGAAGATTCCACATCCTCTGCTTTATTTAATCACAAATAACTCTTCGGCGGCTGGAGCTGTCGGACTCAGTACTGCTGAGGACTGATCTCAGCTGCGGAAAGCAGCACAACTCTCTCGGAGCCAGTGGAATTGAACCTGTTTAGATCAGCTGAGGTGTTGTGGTTGAATCACGTCCCTGACTTTCATTCAGCATGAGGCTATATGGAAATCTCACTGGCCTAAATTTCTAAGAATCCATTGATCTTGGGACTTGATCTTTCTGGATACCTCACTTAAATCTTCCTGGTCTTCACAGATTTCACGTTTACTGAGCACATATCACGTTAAAGGCAGCAGTTAGAGCAAGACAGTACTTAAGCGTATTATACTGAGAAAATCCAAGATGAAATCATTAAAAGTAGTAATAGTTGAACACACTGGGCCTTAGTTTGTCTGCAATCGCTTCACTAGAGGTTGCACACCTTCCCGAGAAAAGGGCTTTTTGTATCTGCGGAGGTCTTTGAGATCCTTTGATGGGACACACCACACAAGCACCAGCGTAAGGTCATAATGCCAAAGAAAATAGTGGTTGACTCGTTGGCAGTCTTGAAATAAGGATTTTTAATTTATACATAATTATAATAAATTTTAAGAGCAGCATCCTCCAAGATTAGATGTATTTTATGCTATTCTAGGGATGGGTCCCGTGATCAAGCTATTTATATCTGCCTTCTAGCTCGTGTTAGCCAAATCTCAGCACCCAGTGGGTTTCCAACCATACTTCTTGTTCATGGACCTCCAGTTAACTGAAGAAATTTCCCTTCACAAGTGTCGCTTTCCCCTGTGCTTACAGACCATTTGCTACCAACAACATGGAGATCTAGAGAGAGAGTCCTGGAAGCTGATAACTGGCTACTGCCAAAAGAGGTTTTACATTTTACTACTCTCTTCAGAAATCACAGGGTCGACACTGGATTCAGAAACCTAATGCAGTGACCAAAACTGAATCCTTGTTTCAGCTTGATTGGTGCTGCATTTATGTTGGATGATGAACCTGTGGCTGCCCTTCAGTCTGCAGAGAAGTAGGATGAATCAGCGAATGCTCCACTCTGGGTGGTTTCTGCCTCCTGAGCTGTTTGTTTTCGGTGGTGTTGGGTATCCCTGTGTTATGTTACAACGTCAGTACATACACACCACCTTTCCTCCTGACCTCAGCAGGCCAACTGCTGCCCTACGCAGGCGTAGCAGGAAGCTGTTCTCATCTTTAAGGCCAAGTTGTCCAGTGTGACATCTCCCAGAGCATATAAACAACCTTGTTTGTTGCAGCTCTTCTTGCTTAAGTCCTCTTTTTTTCTAAAACACCTTGATTCATTGGTGGGAATGTGGCTCTTCAAGGTTGTTTTTGTAGTTTGGCAAATGGGAGTATATGCTCCCTCTTCCTTCTTGGGCTCCTTCGCTGTTGTTATTGTTTGCATGTGTTGGATGTTTCTCTCTTCCTACCAGGATGGAAATATGTTGGCACTGGGTCATGGGTATGTGCTGCAGTTGCTGTTCCAGCTGATGCTGCACCTGGTCACTGTCCATCAGACTCCTCAGCAGTGTGAGCTCTATCTCAGCCTTCTGCTAATCCCGGGTTATCTAACCCCGGAGAATTTCAGCCTGAGTTAACTGGGGCCTTGCCCTGCAATGAACATTTTGTGCATAAGCTGAGAGGTGGCCTCTCAGTTCCTTGAAACTGAGAAGAAAACCTGTTCTTGGAGCACCCGTTATACAATGTCACCTGTTCCACTTTCTACCCCAAAAGACTTGCTAGTTTGTAGAAAACCTTTTCATGGATCTTCCAGGATAGCCTTACTAAGGTAGCTGGGTTTATCCTGTTCCCCTTGCTCCTGTTTTCCCTAGCAGGTTCACAGAAGAAACAAGGCTAATCTGGACCAGGTGCCAGGCTGAAATACCAGAAGCCTGCTCAGCTCTCCATGCACCGACCATCTTCTCCACTAATCTGTTTTACTGGGAGTGTGAGAGTGGGTTAGACCAGCTGGGTCAGGGACAGGGACAGACACAAAGCAGCCTTCTGTCTGTGATCTAACTGTAGTCATTTCTGAAAATGACTGAACTCCTCTGGTCCAATTAGCACCACCATACCCAGCTTTTAAAACATTTCCCACCACTCAACTTCATGTAAGTCAGCTAGCTGAGTTGGGAAACTAGTCCCTTCTAGGACCCTAAGCTTGGTGGAGAGAAACTCTTCTATAAGGCAGTTCAGATCTTCCACACCTCACTTGGTGCTCTGTGACATCTTCTGAAGAAGCTTTTCTCTAATGAGTATAGAGAGTGCCTTATATTCAGTAATGAAAGCAGGTAGTATGAGCCTTTTAATATTCACTTTGCCTTTTGTAGCTTTCATGTTCTGGGTATAAAATCCCCCATGTTCTCATGTTCTTATTCTTCTATTAAAGAATTAATGCATTACTGGGTGGGTTCCCATTTTCATCTGTGTTTTCCCAGTCTGTTGCTCGTAGAGGCCTTTGCTTTGGCTTCAGAGGGTGTGAGATCAGCCCTGTGTTAAAATCATTCTTTTAGACTCGGTGTTATTTCACACTGAGAATTTCTTTCTGAGAGGAGATGATCTGCCTTTGTGGCCTTAAATTTCACGTGTAGGTTAGTGCTGCGGATTATCTGGCTTTGCTGTGAAAAGCTCCGAGGATTGTTCTAACCTAAGAACCATTCACAATTACTGCTTTTCACAACTGGATGGCTGAAAAGCGGTGTCCTCTAAATCTGATTAAATGGGATACCTTTGAACAGTTGCAAGTCTTGCTCTGGTTTCTTTGTTGGCTAAGCTCTGAGTGTTAGAAGCCAGAAGGCGGTAATTGCACGCCTGCTCCCTTCTGAAGGACTCACTGGTTTGTCAAGCTGCAGCTGGAGATGCCCTGAGTTGTCCTCCCCATCCTCCAGCTATTTCTCCAGAGGGGAATGGATCTCTTTTAGGTTCTGTGTCATATCTACCAGCCCTAGGTAGACGCCTGGGATACCCTAATATCTCTCTGGTAGCCATAGACACTAATGTGTGGGTAGTACCACAGATCTCTGTTGGCCTTGATGGGATCTTGGATACCCTGCTCTCAGGCAGGCAGCTAAATTTGAGTGTTTTATTTTAGATTTGTGAGTTGATTTTATAATAATCCTGTGTCTCATAATCAGTCCCATAACCCAATAAATCTGTGTAGCCACACGTCCCAGTAGCTGAATAAAGACGGAGTTATTTGAGGCACATGGAATTATCTTCCATAGCTTCACAAGTGGAAATCTGTGGCATAAAGATATGTGCCCTCCTATTTTAGTGAAGGCTAAGATCCTTTTTTAGCCATTTTAGCTCTCTCTGGACAGTGGAAACTTAGAAGTTTCCCCATCTGTATTAATTGTTACTTTCATCTGTAGACAAAGGCACATGTTTACCCATCTATTTAAAAGCCGATTGAGAAAGTCCAATTAAATATGTTCCTTAAACGAGCGTGGTCCTCCCAGGATCAGAACTTGTATTACGTGTTCCCATCTGACCTTCGACCAAGCTCCTCCTCTCTCTGCAGCAGAAATGAAGGTCTCTTGATTTTTCTTAGTAACAGCTCCTCACGTTAAAAAGTGCATAAATGCAGAAGCGTGGGGGCACAGCAGCTGCACAGCGGACGCTTGGATCGTGCTCACGCAGTCTGATGTGCTGGAGAACCTTAGAGGAGCTCGTGACAGCTGGCCTGTCTGCACCATAGATCTTTTAGCAGATCCGTGGCCTTATCTGCAGGCTGACAAGCCCACATCTCATTTCTTCTAACACTATGTGTTCCTAATGTTAATCATCTTTTTATCAACATCTTGCTTGTTGACTCCTGTATTGAAAATCTTCTGGGTACCTCGACATGAGAACATGCACCGGTTACAGCAGAGGCACCACCAGCCCACTGCAGAAGCTCCTTTTATTTGAAAATACATTGTGTGGTTGTTTTTGTGTAGCGCAGTGTGATGGATGACTGCTTTGGCCCTGTTTGGTGGTGTGTTGTCTAACAGCTTTCATGGTGTTTCCCACAGCCCTTAAAAATAAAACGTGATAACTTATTTCCTTGACGCATCTGAGAGCTCCCTGTTCGCAGACTCCCTTGGGCTTTTCACTTCCATCCCAGGCATTCCTGCTTTGAAGATTCTTGGGGGAGCATATTTTAGAGGCTTTGTTATGCTGAGTTCTTATTCCTGAAACAACATTCATTTGTAGGATGTGTTTTGTTTGTAGGGTATATTTATTTGCTAGTCTGTGCCATCATTTGATCTGAGGGTTAGTGGTTAGAAAGCATTCACAGTGTACTCTGGCAAGCCATCCAGGTGCCTTTGCTCTGTTTCAGCCTTTTATTTCATAGTTCTGGTTGTCACACGATACTCCTAAAAACAGTAGCTGAACCAGGGATGTAACCTGCTCCTGATTTTAAGGAATTAAAGGCATGAATGACTAAATAATTATTTAGTAGGACTAAATAGTGTAGTGCCTAACTAGTCTTTACAGTTGGATATCTCCCTCTCTAAGCCCTGAAGAAGAAAGTGGGGGAATTTGGATCGTTTTCATAGCAGGCTAAGCATGCTGAAGGCACAGGAACTCTGCAAGATGCAGACATGTTTCAGTTACTCTTGCTCCTCATGCTGACAGTCTCCCAGACTCCAGTAGCTGAACCTTGCCTGGATATGTGGGGTGGCCTCAAGGGTGGGTCTCAGCTCCCCTGCAGAAGAATTTATCTTCAGTGCTTTTCTCCATGTCCCATCTCCCCATTCCTCTCCTGCCAAGCCAGAGATGAGCATGGGACGCCAACAAAATCTCGCTCAGTGACATGGAGGTGGTCTCAAACCAGCCTAGCAAGAGGCTCTCCAACAAATGACACTCCCTATTTCAGTTCTTCCTGAGGCTCTTGTGCCAGCAGCTGGTGGGCTGCCTTGGCCACAGTCCTGGACCCCATGTGCTCCTGGGATGGGACAGTGGCTAAGGATGGCCCTATCGTTGGTTCACTCAGTGCCCCTCACCTCTAGGTCCTACATCCTCTTAGCAGTGGAAATCCTACAGCAACCTAAAAGTCCAGCCTCAAAAGCCTTCTTCCCATACCATGTGCATCCCACAAAATAGATCTGTTGGATTTTAGGTTAGTTACGGGGAGAGCCTGAGTGGCAGTTGGAGTGAGCAATGCAAGTTTTGAAAACTTTCTGACAGGTTTTCCTGTGCCCCCGCCCCGCATAATGAGGATTTGCCTTCTGATGTATTATCTCTGTTCCTCTTTGGAGGCACACCTCTCTCACAAGACTACCTAAACTTCCAATTTAGACTGGGCACTCAATTAAATACCTGGGTAGGATGAATCACACGCCTGATCACCACCGTGGCAAATGAGACCAGGAAATGGTCTGTATTTTCAAACAAATTGTGTCCAGGGTTCCTTGAAGCTTCCCAATCTCTTAGGAGCATAAGCATTTTAATGATCTTTCCCAAAAGGAAGACTGCAGCTGAGATTAAAGGGAATGCTATTTCTGTTGCATAGATACTTACAACTCAGTAGTAGAAAAGAGATCTGGTTTAGGGCCTCTTCCCTGTAGCCTGCAGGCTCTGCTGGGGTTATTGTCAATAAATCAGACAGAATACGTGCCGCTCCATGCCTTGCACAGACACTGTCATGTTTTCTCTCAGACACGGTCTTACGTTTTGTCTCCTGCTTTCCACCCAGGGAATCCAAACATTCCGAAACCTCGCCGGATCCTGCGGTCCTCCTGGGGCAGCAATCCCAACTTCCGTGGATCCTACTCTTACACCCAAGTTGGGTCTAGCGGGGCTGATGTAGAGAAACTTGCTAAACCACTGCCTTATGCTGAAAGCTCCAAAACTGCTGTAAGTATGGCCCAAATCGGTTCTGTGGCAAGAGGACTAATACCTGCATTTTCTGGGGGGAGGTTGAAAGAGACAGGTTGGGTCTTCAGTAGTGTGTTCTCCATTTTTTTTTAATACGTTCCCCTCTGGACAAATAATGTATATGGGATTTTATCTCTTAACGTTTGGAATCCCAACATCTCAGGGATTTGCACATCTCTCTCTGAAATTATTAAGAGCTGGGCATCAGCGTGGTTTTTGAAATTCTGATTTCTGTGTTTAAAGACCATTAGCCTTATTGGCCAGTTCAGCATTCCCTAGGAAAGCACATTATTCTGTTCTAAAGTGTAGTCTGAATAAATGCATGCCCCCTGCTAACGGCCAGGTCTGAATGTGTCAGAGGTGCATGTTAGGAAATCTTTCTGTGTTGGCAGTAGAGGGTGATGGAGGCCCAGTCCTTGTCTGGGGGACTTGTGCGTTGAGAGGGGACAATGAATTTGCTCCTCAGACACTGCCTTTGCTTTCTGAATACAACATGGAGAACAAGAGCACACGGGGAGGTAGTTACCACAGCTCAGCTGATGTGCAGTAACACATTAAGCCAAACTAACCCCTCATTCAGAGTTACGTGCCCAAATCCAAAGGCAAAGGTTGGTGAGTATGCAGCCTCCAAGCATCTGCTCAGTCCGTGTCCTCCATCTAGAGCCCGACCCCACCGTGCAATTTTGTTCAACACAGAAATCTATTAAAAAAGATAAGAGGAGCTTTAGGAATCTTTCTCTGTAGTTCCTGGGAAAGAGAGGTACCTGACATTCCTGCCTCAGAACTGAGCTGGCGGCAATTTTAGTGAGCACCTACCTATTGTTGTAAGAGATAAGACACTGTGTCTCACCCTGTGGGTTTTCAGACATGACTGTTTTTCCTTCTGAAATTGCAGTCCAGAAAAATAAATGCCTAAAAGGCTAAAGTATAATTTGGGGGAGCAAAAGGAGGAGTCGACAGAGAAGTAGGGTGTTCAGGGACTCGTGCAGATTTGTTTGAGATTATTGGAGCTGGCGTGCGGCTCCGTGATGGTGCCTCAGCCCTGCAAGCAGGCATAGCAATGAGGACGAGCTTGACCTTGTCAGACATGTGCTGTGCCTGTCCCCGTGGTGCACCTCACTGGGATTTGGAGAACCAGTGCTCTAAAAACACCGGTCTCAGCTCATGGGGGTGTGGGAGGGCACAGAAAATTTTGTCTCCTTTTAGCCTCCCATCTGCTTTCCAGTAAGCGCTGCTGAGCTTTTCTCCTTTTCTTACCCTCTCCAGCCAATGCAGGTGATGTTTTCAGGGGAGGCCACTCACAGGAAGTATTATTCCACTACCCACGGTGCTGTGCTTTCTGGGCAGAGAGAGGCCGCTCACCTCATTGAGATGTACCAGGACCTCCTGCAGTGCCGGAGCTGAAAAGCCCCGTGTTTGCAAACACCACCAACTCCCAAATCCTTGTACAGGTGTGTGGAGGGGTTCTTTTTTAATTTCAGTTCACAGTAGAACAGCCTTTATCTTTTTCTATTAAAAAAAAAAAAAAAAGCCCTAACTGTTTAAAAAGTTAGTCATCAATAGCTTAATTTCTGTGTGCTGTATTGTTAACAGGGAAGGGTGCTCCTTTTGTCTGGTAAACTGTTTCTTTGTCATTTTAATTCTAACTTCAATTTTGGTGCCTATAATTTTTTTTTTCTTTCTGTATTGTAAGTGCCTTCTATACTAAAATAAATGTTGTAATAAAAAGACTGGGTGCTTTGGTACTTCCTGGACACTTCACTCAGTAACTTGCAACTCTTTTCTTCAGTGTTATAAAAATAGGGTTTTTCTCCCTTCCTACAAAATTTGGAGTAGGAGGATCTTGACATAGATCTGGATACTCCATGTACCAGTTGATCTCACTGTTTGTTCAAAGAATTGTGCCTCACAGTTATTGCTTTGTACAGATTAGCACAGAAATCACTCTGTATCACTACATATTTAACTCCATGTGTCACCTGTCTGTGCTAGTCCCTGTGAATTCCTGAGGGAATTTGTCTTCCCTCTGGGTTCACTCAGCTGGTCCGTGGGAAGTTATCAAAGGAATTGCAGTGCTGCAAAGCAGAGAGACAACCAGCCTTGAGGAAAGCAGCACTGGAGACTGTGCCCACGTTTGGTCTGGAATAGTGAGTGCCCCAGTCATTCTCACTTTTCAGAATTTGATTTGGTTCACAAAATGGTTTTGAGGTGTACAAGTTAGGCTTCTCTCTAAGGAAACTAAACCAGAAGCATTTCTCCGGGAACAACCCAGGTATGGTGCAGCCTGTAAAGAGAACATCAGAGTCTAAACTATCACTTGTCCTTCAAAAAGTCCTGAACCACATTGTGGGAGAAGCATTCGCACCTGTGCATTGGACTAAAGTGCAAAGTCAAATCCCCATACTACCTTGGTAATGCAGATACAGCTGAGTGTAGTCTACAGCTGTAACTGGGCAACTAATCCAAGTGGAAAATACCACGCAAATTTACGTGGGAGTGCGGGCAAGGAGGAGAATGATGAGAAGCAGAATTCTTGAACTACCTCTGAAGAAACTCCATACCCAAAACAGTTGAGATTTTCACCCCCACCACCCCCAGAAAAGAAGGTCCAAAAGTCTGAATGACAATATTGATGCTGAAGAGTTTTCTCAGGGAGGTCAAGGCCATTCCCACTAGTAAGGGATTTTGAAGGAATGTAAAACATTGGTTCAGTCACGTTACATCTGGATTAAAAATTTATTTTCCATGGAGCTTACCTGTAGTACCTGACGTGGGCTTCAAATAAAACTTCTTAAATGCAATTATCCCAGAGTTATGCTTAGTCCAAATACAAGCTGGGCAGCCCTGGCTTATCCCTGAGGATACAGCTTGGAAAACTTAATTTTCCCTGTGGGGATGCTGCGTCTCACACTTTGATATTTTTTATTTGTCCAAGAGGAGGTGGCACCCCAGAGCCTCTGATATACAGTGAGTATCCCCGTGTCCCTTCCTGTATGTTCAGATTGAGCCCAGTTGTGTGTAAAGTTTGCTCAGTTTATCACCAAGATTCCTTCTTATGTTAAACTATTTCTGCAATAAAGCTGGGAGACACTGTTTTTGGGGGCTGCCAGCCCACCCAGAGCTTGAAGGCTGATTGAATAGATGTTCTTCCATCCTTTGCTTGGGTGGAAGCAAGTTTCTCCTCCACGTTTTGGGCAGAGCGGTCGATGCTGCTGAACCATGAGAAGACTAAACACCAGTGCCAAGGGTAAGGAACGCCTGGCAAGGTTGGTTTAGGAACCTGCCAGCTCCTCTTTGTGTCATCTGGAGACCACATCATCTGAAGAGCACCTCTGGCAGTGACACCTCTTGCAGTGACCGAGTAGAATCACTTGAAAATTCATTCCAATGTGGTTGACAAAAATGGCTACAAATAAAATTGATGAAAAGGGGGAATTTAACAAGAAAAAGCTTTGAAAATTAACTTGGGGTGAATGAATAAAGATAATGCAACAAGCCTGTCCTAAGGTGCACCGCTTAAACCTTTGGGAAGGCATCCAAGATGAAACTTTCCTTCTGGGTGGAGAAAAAACCTGGTTCTCAGTGGACCCTTGAGGTAATCCTGGAAATAAACAATTCTGGCTACACAGTGTCAGAAATACGTCAAATAAATGGTGTTTGTATGGAAGAATCTCTCAGAACCGGGCTTTTCCTGTTCCAGCAATGTAGTCTGGAGCTAAGAGGTCTGGTTAGCACAAAGCTACAGGACTGTGGTAAGAGAGGAACCATCTGTGTGCTCCTCCAGCTGCCCCTCTATTTAGTGAGAGAATTCTCCATTGACACAAACAGGCTTCCTGAAAAGAAACTTACTTTTAAAATAGGTTCCAGTTTTAGTCACTGAAGCATATGTGTGTGTGTGCATGGTTTATTTCCCTCAAAAAGCTCTCTGACTGTGTAGGCAAGTATTTCCTAGGACATATGTTTATTTGATAAACCATAAGCCCAGAAGCTGCCAACTTCCAACATATCCCAAAGAGGAGTTGGGTGTGGAGTTGGGAAACTTGCAGGTTTCACAGATCATCAAGGTTTGGGATCCTCTGAACTGTGTGGGATTAGAGAGAAGGCTTTGGGTCACTCGTTCTGGCTCTAAGCCTCTACCCAGTTGGATGGTGCTCAGTGCCGCTGAGGAAAATACCGAACACGCGCGTGTGTCCTCTGCACCGTCGGGCAGGGGCGTTACGAGCCGCGGTGCATCAAAGCCGATGGCTGGCTTCTGGGAGTGGCATGTCCTGCTGGCGCTTGGAGCCTCAGAGGACGCTTTCTTGTGAGGAGGCTTTGTAGCGCGAGGATTTGAAGCTCACCTTTCTGCTTTTGGACCTTCCCTTCAGGCAATGCCTGTTCTCACTGCAGGGGTAGGTGTTTCACCCGAGTATCACAGAAGCACAGAATCATCATCAAGGTTGGAAAAGCCCTTGAAGATCCTCCAGTCCAACCATGAACCTCACACTGACCGTTCTCAACTCCACCAGATCCCTCAGCGCTGGGTCAACCCGACTCTTCAACCCCTCCAGGGATGGGGACTCCCCCCCTGCCCTGGGCAGCCCATTCCAACGCCCAACAACCCCTTCTGCAAAGAAATCCTTCCTAAGAGCCAGTCTGACCCTGCCCTGGCGCAGCTTGAGGCCATTCCCTCTTGTCCTGCCGCTGGTTCCTTGGCTCAAGAGACTCATCCCCCCTCTCTGCACCCTCCTTTCAGGGAGTTGTAGAGGGCCATGAGGTCTCCCCTCAGCCTCCTCTTCTCCAGACTAAACCCCCCCAGTTCCCTCAGCCGCTCCCCATCAGACCTGTGCTCCAGACCCTGCACCAGCTCCGTTGCCCTTCTCTGGACACGCTCGAGTCATTCAATGGCCTTTTTGGAGTGAGGGGCCCAAAACTGAACCCACTCATCGAGGGGCGGCCTCACCAGTGCCGAGCACAGGGGTCAGATCCCTTCCCTGTCCCTGCTGGCCACTCTATTGCTGATACAAGCCAGGATACCATTGGCCTTCTTGGCCACCTGGGCACACTGCTGGCTCCTGTTCAGCCGGCTGTCAATCAACCCCCCCAGGTCCCTCTCTGATTGGCAGAAATGTTTGGTTCTGCTCTTCCCCTGGGTTAACAGCTTCCATGGGGACTTGTGTACAGTGTGCCCCTTCCTTAATGAGTCCGTTTATTGCCTTATGCTTTAATTGCGTGTCCTCCAGCTTAACAGGAGCCCTCTCCCCCAGTCTAAGCAGCCCCTGAACTGTGCAGATGTGTGCCAGTAGGCCCAGATGTTAGTAACTCGCAAGGTTTTGTCTTGCCTATGTGAAAGGTGCCATCTGGAATGAGAAAAATTTTTTTCCTTAGAGATCTAAATCCTGTTCTTTTTTAAAGTCAAGTGAACAAAATGTAGACATCAGCGTAGCTTTAAAATGTCTAAACAGTTTCCAAAAATAAAAATGTTTTCAGGAGGAAGAAGACGCGTGTTTAGCTGTTGCCCTATCTCTCTGCATGTCGTTTATCCATCTGGCTGGCTGCTGGCCAAGGGTTCATGCAGGGAGTGAAGAATGTGCCTATTTTGGCATCTGCTGCCCCTTGTGAAGTGTGCGTACTCTCTTTGTGCTTTCCTATGAAGCATCTGGGGCGGGAGTCACATCGCTTCACTGCAGCTATTGAGAAGTAGGATGTCCAGTTGATAAATGAGTTACAGAGAGACCTTCCAGAAACAACAAGAGAGGGAAAGGGACAGAGAGAGGGGAAAATCCTCTGCAGAGGGTGAGTCAGTGCATCCCGAGATAGATGTCTGGAGAGGAGGCACCATCTTTGACTGACTCTCTCCAACCTCAGCTAAGTTGTGCTGATTCTCTGCCGTTGTGTGGAGGTGGGATGCCTTTCTGGCTGCTGGAAAGCTGGAAAGGACTGCAGTACATGGACTTTATGATGTTTTTCTCCCGTTTAATCTGAGAACCAAACCCCTTTTTATGGTTGTTACCGAGTTGAGAGAGTTGTGCTGCAGGAAGAGAGCGCAGCGTGCTCGAGTTGAAGGGAACAGAAGATAAAAAATCTGTCCAGCTTCAGTCACTCATTTTTGCCAGAGCTTGACCTCAAGGAGCCAGAGTTGATTTCCCAGCAGCCAGCTCCATTGCAAAGTAGAAGCAGAGGAGCAAACCAAATCCTTTGGGCATGTGAGGCTGTGACCCAGGAAGAGCCAAAGGTTTGCTTTCTCCTGTGGCTTCTTTATCATGGGATATCCAAGAAAAGCTGCTATGCTGGTAATCAGGGATTCAAAGCTCCTTTTTCTGCTTTCTGCAGAAAATAAGATGATGGTATCTGGTTTTGCTAAATGGGAATCCATGTCAGTGCTCTCTCAAGACACATTCAGAATTGAATGTCCCAGGACCCTGGCTTTTAATAAAGGGCCTTCTCTGACGGCTTGTTTGTGTGCCATTCAGCCTTGGGTCCTGGTGTACACCCACAACAAGACACGTTATCCTGCTCATATCACCCTGTTCCACGGACCTGCCTTTGCCTGGAGAGATTGAACATTTCTCAACGAAACCCAGTTTTCCTCCTGCCAGTGCAACGTGCTGTGGCGTTGCTGTCCCTTGTGCAACCCAGCAGAACCTGCAGTGGGCACAAACGGTTGGACACGCAAACAGGCCTCTCCTGATGAAGAGAGGTGCGTGGGCAGCAATTCGGGAGCCCTCAAGGGGATGGGGAGGGCTGGTCCTGCTCAGGTTGGGTCATGACTCCCCTCTTTGCCCAAGAACTGGAAACCCTTGTGTGGGCAGGTCGGTGAAGGAGGAGAGGTGAAGGACAGCGCTGAAGCTGGGCTGAAGCTTCACGCCTCCTGGCCTGGTGGGGTTTTCATACTCCCTTCCTGTGGGGCATTCAAGTTAATGTCTTCCTTCCCCACCAGAAGAACCTTGCAGGGCAATCCCACTTCACCCCTTCCCTCCTCTGCCTCCGTCACCAGCAATCCAGCCTTTAAAACAAGGCTTGTGTTTCTCTCAGAGGCGCTAAATTTAGCAATCGTTTACTAAGATGTACCTAAAATTAGCAGTGAAGGCCACCCTGAGCATGTGACGAGGAGAGGTGGCATCAGCACGGGGCTCTGTGACTGCTTGTGTCACCCCCCACCCCTCTCCTTTCTCCAAAACCTGCAGCGTTCTCTCTCCAGCTGTGTCCGCCACGCGCTCATCGGTAGGATGAAAGTAGAAAGCAGACGTGGGTGTTGTGATGGTAAGAGGTACCTAATTACCCAGAAGTAATTAGAGAGAGCTCCTTCTGGCCGGCTGGGTTGGGAGAGAAGTAGGTGCGAAGCCTCGTGGGTGATGGTGCCACGGGGAATGTGCCCGTCTGTCCCTGTGGTTCTTGAACTCGTCAGCAAGAAACGCATTTAAAAGGGGGTTGTTCGGAAAGTTGAAGCGAGTGCTCAAAGCTTCTCTTGCACGAAGAGGGTGGTGATATTATGAGCCAGATCCTGGCATTTGGCTTAACGTCTCTCCTTGCACAAATCGTTACCAATCTGTGCAGGGAACCCCTTTAGTGTCACCGTGTCGGTGGCAGTAAGTAGACTCTCTCATTGTCTGTGCTGCCACGCACAGAGGGAACTGCCTGGGCTGTATCTGCACCAGCGTGTTTAAAGCTCCCAGCACGATTTCCTGGCTGTGGAGGTTTGCAGTGTTGAGCCCTTTCCCCCTTGCACTGCAGGAACGGTCCAGGACTCATGATGGTCTCCAGACTGTGCATGTGGGCAGAAGCCAGGTTGTACCAGAGTACTAATAATACAACAGTGTAAAGGATGGAGTTTGGTGCCCAGGAAATTTCCCTGGTGCTGATTTATTTGCAGTAGCAAACACAGACCCAAAGTGAAAAAGGAGATTGGGACCCCCTGGGAGGTACCGAGACACATAGCACAGACTAGGGGAGGGGACAGGAAGGGATGGTGGCAGTTTGGGATGTGCCTCTGGGTCTGACCATACCATGTCACTGCCTTGACTTGTGCATATTCCTCTGATTTTGCTGCTGCTCAGGGCTTGCTCAGACTTTGTCTCCTCCTTCTCAGCCCAAACATCCCCTCTTAGAGAGGCTTTTTCCTGCGTGAAGATGCAAAGTGGGAAAAAAGAAGGAAAAACCCCAACTTTCTGCTTGATGCCCTCAGGACTGATCTGCCCGAAGTTCACATTAATGCCTGTGGGCTTTGTTTGCCTCATCTGCAGTGACCAACACCCAACATCAAAGCAGCTTCTCCAGCACCTCCGTGCTGTGAGGTGAAGCGAAGAGTCTCCAGGTGTCCAAACCAGGCCCAGAGTCATCTTGGAGTTATTATATGGGTGCCTGAAAGATGGACAAACTCAGCAAAGCAAAAGTGCTTGCAATGAGTGGTTGATGAAATTGCAGATGGTTAAGTGATGAAAAAAGTGGTTCTTGCTCTGCGCTTGGTGGGGCTGGATACTTTCTTCTCCTGTGGCCTCACAGAGTCTGGGGGACCTTCTGCAAACTGAACACAAAACTGAAAACAAAAAGGTGATTTTATGCTGCCATCTTGTGGCATTAACATCTTGTCTAGAAATATCAAAAATTATATGCTATAAGAAATATGTGCGTACATACACACATACAGGTGAGTGAAGTAAAAGGTGGAGCCCAGAGAGGTGAGCACAGACACGGTGCAGGGAGCACATCATTTATCAGTGAGTTTTGTTTCCAGTCGATGGGGTTGAAGAGCTCAATAACCTGAGATGCTCTCGGGTGTCTGAGACATTCCCGGGGGGGGATGTGGGTTTGTCTGGTTTGGAGAAAAGCAGGTTGAGGGGTGACCTCATGGCTCTTGACAGCTTCCTGAGGAGGGGAAGCAGAGAGAGAGGTGCTGAGCTCTTCTCCCTTGTATCCAGTGATAGGACACATGGGGATGGTTCAAAGCTGCGCCAGGGGAGATTAGACTGGACATTAGGAAGCATTCCTTTACCGAGAGGGTGGTCAAACACTGGCACAGGCTTCCTAGAGAGGTGGTCGCTGCCCCAAGCCTGTCGGTGTTTAAGAGGCATTTGGACAATGCCCTTAACAACATGCTTTAACTTTTGGTCAGCCCTGAAGTGGTCAGGCAGTTGGACAAGATGAACACTGTAGATCCCTTCCAACTGAGATATTCTATTCTTACCCTCTTTTAATTCAGTGTCAGACCACATCTCAAGAAAGCTAAGGCTTGTCTTGAGTCATCTGGCTTCAGTTGTGCCGTGCTGATTTGTGGCCACTGAAGGTACAGCCCTCAGTTTCTGGCATCAGAAGAGTCAAGATACTTCAGCGGTTTTTGGGAGACGTGTTCTCTGTGTGGGTGAAGACCCTCAGCTGAGTAAAGTACCAAATTTAAGCTCCACGTTCTGCCTGCATCTGTGAATTTTCTGATGCAAAAGGGACATGGAGGCTGGATATCTTAAAATCTACCACAGTGTGAGTAAACGAAAGGAAGACACAGAAAGAGCTACTATAAAACCCACCTTTTTCTAATTGCCTGAAATTATTTTTAAAAACACATGAAGTTCAAATACCTGAGTTTATATTGTTTAAATTGCCTATTGGTAGCAATTGTAACAGCAACGTTAGAAAGACGGAAGAAGCCGGATGATCTTCCATCTCTCAGGGCCTGTGTGTACGTGAGATACTGGCCATGCCACAGGCTCCCTGCGAGCCCCAGTGACAAGTACTTGGTGTCTTGGGCAACAACAGTTCACCTGCTCCGTATCTGCTTGGTCCTCAGGAGCTGTGAAGTCAGCCTCATTTCATGGCTGTAGCAGCTGGCACGTGGCTGACACGTGAGCCTCCACCTCCCCCAGGGTCTTTGGGTGTCCCCTTGTAGAAATAACTAATTAGGTCCTGCATGAGGGTGCAACAGGGATGTGCTGAATAGGAAGGATTTCCATGAGTTGGAGGGACAACTGAGAGCTCACCACCTTCTAGGTTCTCCCTCTCTCCTCCCACCCTCTTCCCCTCCTATAGTCCCTTGCTGGCCTACAAGGAAAGTTGGTCACACGTGGTCATGGGCCGGTGACCATGTGGACTGGCTGCCCTTCTCATGAACAGGTACTGGTGACATCTCATTAGAGGGACAGGCCACAGGGGATGAGCAACTGGCACAAAACTGGCTCAAGCAAAGGACTCTGATCCCAGCAACACCAACTTTGCCCAATGCAAAAAAAAAAAATCCTTCGTGAAGGACTGGGAGAGATTTCCTAACCCTGGTTAGCCTGGCAGCTTCATGGCAGGGTGGTTTGCTTTGGGTATCTGTAAGATAAATGGTGTGAGTATGAGAGCAGCAATAAAACAAGCAATTATGTCTGGAGGAGAAGCAACAGTGTCAGTTTTCTCACGGGCAGCATGGCCCCGGCCAGGGTGGCTGCCAGAGGGCAATTTGCAAGATTTTTGACGAATGAGCAGTGCCTAATGGAAAAGCAACAGCACAGGCAGTGATTCAGTGACTGGAGAAGTTGATTTATAAGGGGAGAGATTAAAAATAAAATAAAATAGAGCTAAATATGTCGCGTTTGGCTGGGCAGCGGGTGAGGGCTGAGCTGGTGGGATGCCAGGAACACAGGAGGAGTTGGCGGGTGCTCAGGGCAGGATTTGTGGCCGTCCTGGGGAGCGCGGTTGGGTGCAGGGGATGACAGCAGAGCAAGGAGAGAGGGCACGCAACCATCCTGCCCATGGGAGCGTGGATGTGCCAACTTCTGCAGTAGTGCTGTGCTAGGACTCACCAGCTGAGGGCCTTAAATCTCCAGGAAACTAGTACAGGGACATCAGGGCAAAACCTCTCCTTCCCTGTCCTGGCTCACTTCGTTTAAAATGAAGGTGAAAACTGTAAATTTGCCTGCTTACAGGTAAGCAAGATACAAAAGTCCAAACCAGTGCTTTCTTCCTGACCTGGGGATGTTCAGACCATCTTGATAACACCCGGACTTGCTTGTGCTGATAAATATGCCCAGAAATCATTGCTTATTCCTGGTCGTAGAATCATAGAATGGTCTGGATTGGAAGGGACCTTTAAAGGTCATCTAGTCCAACCCCCACTTCAATGAGCAGGGACATCTTCAACTAGATCAGGGTGCTGAAAGTCCCGTCCAGCTTGACCTCGAATGTTTCAGTGTTTTCAAGATCTTACATCCTATTTCTCCCTTCAGTTCCCTCATCTTTAGGTTAATGTAGCGCAAACAATGTGAAAGAAAGAAATAAGGTCTCCATTATTTTTCACTTCAATTTTTCAACACATAACTAGGATTAATCTTTCCTAGGATGATAAAAAATAGCCCAAGATTTTCAATAATTGTAAAGAAATAGAAATGAGAACTGGAACACTTTCACACCATGACGAAGCTATTGCATATATCTGAGGTATCCTAGTGTCCTGGTTTAGCCAGGATAGGGTTAAGTTTCCCCAGCAGTGGGGGGGAGCTCTAGCCAGGTTATTCAGATACCATGCGGACATCACATCCTGGCGCTGAAGTGGGACAAGGGGTTACCGCGTGTACTGTGGGATTTGCTCTATTCTCACTGCTGTATTGGTAGAGATTTTGCTCTGTTCATTGTTATTACTGTTATTGTTGCTGTTTGTTGTGTTGCTGTTGCACTGCTGCATTAAACCTCTCCTTATCTCAGCCTCGGGGCTTTGTATTTCACTCCCTTTGTGGGGGAGGGGCAGCGGCCGCGTGGTCTCAGACCCCGGCAGGGGCTAAACCACCACACCTAGGAATACTGGGAATTTACTAGGTTGTCTTGTCATGTTGCACATTCCCAAAATGTAAGCATCAGTGACTGTCTGTTTCACTTTCCTGTAAAAATACTAAATTGGAGTAGTTCATAATGTAGACCATTCAGTTTCCAAACATTTTTAAAATGGAAACTGGCTTAGAGATGATGTCTTAGAATATATTGTGAAGCTACTCTGGGAATGGAGTCTGGTTCTATTGCAGATCAACTCAAAATCTACATATACTTTTTAATGGGTCCCAAACTAAGACAAACTTTGACCTGTATCAGTTGGTCATGCTGCTGTTTCCCAGGTGAATGGGATGAATTTTTACCCACTTTTGTGATGACAACCGTTGTGCTCCTGCGTGATAGGAAGAGAAGACTTACACAAGCCAGGAGCTGTGCTCCTGTCCAGTCCCACACTTCTCCCATCTCTGATCTGGACCAAACCTGTCTGCTCCTTGCTAACCTGAGTGTATGTGAACCTCCAGCAGTCATAGAATCATAGAATCATTCAGGTTGGAAAAGACCCTTGGGATCATCAAGTCATAGAGGGACGTCTGCTAGTTGAGCCAGTGACCTTGTGCTACCTTGCTCATGGACACTGCAGTGCTCAAGGGGAAAACAGCAGTTGACCTTCACAGCTGTCATGTAAGATTGTACAAGGGGTATTCTGACCTCATGGCAGAGGTATGGCTGCACTGGATCTTGGTTCAGTTTGAGTCAGAAAAAGGACCTTGAGCAAGGACCTTGTTTTGGGCTGTCCTTCTTTTATCACCCGTTTGCATCCATTTGTTGGGTGCCACCACTCACGGCTCAGCAGGAGGATCCATCTCGTCCTGGGATCTCTGCTTCTGGATCACTTTCTGCTCTCAGTGAAGTCTCTGCTGAGGGGCCGTGGTCCAAGAGGGTGGTCCTGGCAGTGAATCTCTGTTGATGTGTCCCTGAGATGGTCCATAGACCCTTGGATTCCTCTACAAGCAGAGCCAGAGTCTGAGCTGGACCTCTTGGCATAAGGATAGACCCAGGCCCCTGTTTTGAGGGCATCTATTTTGTGGCGGCCACCCCAGAGGCTGATTCTGGCCTGTCAGAGCAATTACCTGGTGCACACCTCATTCCCTGGCACCATCCCTCCTGAGGGCCCTCCCGTGTAGAGGGGGAAGTGGTTGTAGCCTACATGACTTGTACTCAGGTTCTGACTTTTAGAAACATCCCATCACCTGTCTGCACATGACACATGGCTGCCATTGTCACGTGCTGGGCACACACTTGTGTGTGTTGGTCCCTATGCGTGGGGCTGGTTGCACCCCATCCTGCCCTTCCATCACACATCAGGTCTCTGTCAGACCCTGATACCTTCCTTCTTTGTCCAGGTTTAGGGAAAACCTACTGGAAAGGTTCAGCTCTGTTTTGTTTTGGAATCTACCACTGTGCCCCTTTTTGGCTCATTTCATCTGAAACCCTCAACAGCTCCTCTACTGAGGGTGTATTTGTCCATCATCTTCGTTAGAGGAGGGCTCTGGGACTCATCTGTACACAAACAAGAACATTTGGTGCACCATCTCCCCCCTCCCAAGCAGAGCATCCCTTTTGGATCTTAAATGCCCCCCCCCAAATAAACTAAGGTTTGATCCTCTAATTTCTGTTGCCCTTTCAATTAAAACACCCATTTTATTCCCATGTAGCAGCCTTGTGATGGGACAGCTGGGAAGGGCTCGGTGATTTTCCATGACCATTTCATGATGCTGAACCCATGGAAACCTTTCTGCTATGACTTTTAAACAGCAAAAAACTTTGCCATCCCCAAAGAATAGGAATATCAAGCTGCCTGCTGACACAATCGGCTCTAAACGGGCCAGACTTTCATCACAATCAGGACAGGAGTGACAGATTCTTCCTCTAATACCTTTTCAGACAAGGATTAATTTTAGGCCAACTGTCTCTGCTGCCTGAATCTCATCTGGAGACGATACAGGTGTATTGTGTGTGGCCCTCTTAGTGTGGGATGGATCTTCTGGTCAAGTCCACTTCTATCCTGCACCTCATAGGACCACATTTCCAGCTGGAAAAGCTGTGTTTGAAATACTGCACAAAGCTCCATTTCATGAAATGAAGTGCTAAGGTATCCCCACTTTCAGATAACTTGTCCTCTCAGATAATCTGCACACAAGTGAGGTAGGGAGAGAGCCAGAACAGATAATGACAGATCAGAGGTGGGTGGGAAGGGTGGATTTGGATAAAATGCCCCTTAAATTATCTGGACCTGTATGCAGTTGTCACTGCATCTGAGCCAAAGTTTTATTTGCTTAGACTGAAAGCTCTTGGTAAATACATATATTTTAATATTGATTTATGTATAAAATTGCAATGACCCTCACTCCCAGATCTCTCCTAGGCAGAGACTGCCCATGCCATGGACTTTTTAAAATGTCTGCATGACCTTGAACTCATCAGACTAGCTCTGAACTAATTTTCCAGCAGGATCCCTTCCCAAAGCTCGCTCTAACCCTGCACTCTCCACCCTCCTTCCTATTCCCTTCAGCCTGTGCACCGTGTAATGTCCTTGCTATGTGGTAGCGTCACTGCAGCCACGCCTGTTGCTCCAGGACAAATACTTCCACTGGGAAATGCAAGAGTGGGAGAGAAGAAGCTTTGCTGAGCCAAGCGAGGCTTATCACCGCTCACCCCTGCTCTGAGGACAGCTCAGACACATTCTTCTCAACCTAAAGTGACCCACCTCAATTGATCCTGGGTTGGGGTAGGTTCCCTTTTCCTGGAGGGTTTGGGTCAGGATGGATGTGGCCAATCCACTGACCAGTCCTTCCAGGGGACACAGAAAGGAGTTCCTTTGTGGGTAAGGAGAAAGAGAGCAAATAACAAGATAATGTAGAAAGGGCAAAGGATGTGGTTTTGGAAGAGAGATCTCCAAGAGACAGGTGCTCTGAAGACAGTGCCCAGCATGCTAGTTGCTGGATGTAAATAACACCAGGAGGAAATGCAATTTTTCATCACCCTGAAAGTGATTGATATCAGGGCAGATGCTTTTGCACTGCATTTCAGTGAGAAATTTTCAACCTCTTCCTTTGATGTGAAGGTAAATGGCCACTTCTTCTGAAGATTTTTCTTTTGTGGCATGTTCCTGACCCAGCGCTGGATGCAGATCAGCCCTTTATTTTAGGAAGATTGGCCTGTGGAGGCAGTTGTTTATCAAAAAGTGGGATGGTGGGAGGTGCCTAAAGCTGCCTTGTGGTTTTGGTAGAAAAAAATGTGTGCATGTCCATCTTTGTCCTGCTGCTGCATCCCAATGTACCTTGCCAGGTACAGAGCCTCCAGTCATCTGAAGGGGAACTGGGGGAGAAAGATTCTGTGAAGGGTGGCACACTGGGGGCAGGGCTGTGCAGGGGGGGTGTCTTCATTGCCTTCAGTCCCCTTTCCATCAGGGCCTTGAGAGCAGAGCTGACCTGAGTATCAGGCAGAACTCCTAGGAGCAGGGGATGGTGTGGAGTTACTGTGAGTAAATATTCATGTGGCTTTTTATCTCCTGGGCTGCGACTAAGGCAGAGCCTAGCCATACTCAAAATATATAGGAATATTTATCTGAGCAGGAAAATTTCAAGCCTACAAGTGTGGCAGTCACCAGGAAGAGGGTTGCTAAATACATCAAAACAGTATCTGGATTCAAGGATTTTTCTTTTGGGATCAGGACATTGTGGCATAGCAGGTAGCTGACCTGCACAACAACAGGGCAGAAAAGACTGCTTTCCTTACTCCCTTCTCCCCATGCCGTGTACCGCTGCACTCTTGCCCCTCGGTTAGGGGTGGGTTACTTTAGCCCATCTGGGGAGAGAAGAGACTCTGACCAGGGTACAGAAGGAGAGAAGAGAGAGATGAGGACAAGGACTCAGCGTTAGGGAGGGAAACATCTGGAAGGACAACTGGTGAAATTAATTTTTTTGGAGAGCGGATGGGTTTTAGGAGGTTTCCTCCTCTGAAGGCTGCTCTCTGCCCAGTGCTGAACTGCCCCTGTGCTGTGGATACACGTATAGGGATGCTTTTCTAACATAACACAAAGTGGCTGATAATGGGTAAAGCACTCAGGTTTTGATAGCTTTAAAAAAAAAAAAAAAGATAAGCAGGAAAAACTTCATATTTTACACTGGGATGCAAGTCAAAGAATCTGGAGCTTCATCCAAAGCCCGTTAATAATAAGAGAAAGACTGAGGATGACTTCAGGATATTGGGGGTAGATGGTTGCCAATGGCTCCACATCATACAGACACTTAAGAGCTAATCAAGTGATTATCTGCCTTCTGCAATATGGCACTATTTCCTTTTCTGTCCAGCCAATTTGGATTTTTTTACCTACTTTCCATACTTCCCTTATATTACGTGTTCTTCTTGGTTTACCCAGCCCTTCATATTTGCTGAGTAGAAAGCCCACGGACCCAAGGATGTAGAACAGGAATTATTTACAGGAGTTTTTAAAGCCAAGCCCCAGATACAGGAATAGTTTCATTACAGATGCTCACAATAAAGCACCTGATCCTGTTTCTGTATGCAACGTGGAGCACGTGACTCGTATATAAACTGAGAGGTTTCTCTTGTATGGGGAGTCCCTCTGGGGAAACTGAGAAGAATAAGTGGAGAACACATATGTCTTAAATCCAAATAAATGTGTGAGTGGGGTGTGTGCTGGAGGTGGAGGGAATATGAAATTGTGACTCCTCTGACCCTCCTTGGACTTCAATAGAAAGGGAGGAGGCTGAGAAGGAAGACAACTCTCAAAACGGTGCTTGTAGTCCCTTTTTGATCTCCCCCCTTCAGGCATTATTAGCTGCAGCATCACCCATGCTAATATTTCAACACAGTTTCCAGAGATGAGCTGGCTCATGCTTGGGTCTCTGCTTGATAGACCTTGCAGTTTTAGTTTTGGGGTTAAATGTGGATGGAATGGGCATGCCAGGTATCTGCCCCATAGACCTGCCTACAGACCGTCAGAGAAAACCCAGCCATGAATCACAAACATCCACAATTGTCTCAGGAGACGTTTCCCAGGGGTCTAGATCATCTGGGCAGGCATTTTTAAGCAATTGCAATAGGATTTGATTGACTTATTAAAGAAAAGAAGCAAGGACAGGGATATAGGAAAGGTTACATTTATATTCAAAAAACCTTAAGGTGAGATTGGAGGAATTACAGGTCATGCCTCCTTACATGTGTCTTGGGGAAATAAGTTTGAAATTATATTTAAAAACAGAATAATGAAGTTTCAGGGAGATAGCTCACGTCAGGAGAGCATGGACTCAGCAGCTTGCAGAGAAGAAAAGTCTCACAGAGGGACTGCGACTCAATGAGCATGTCAGGAAAACAGTGGATGAAGAAGACTTGGTAGACATGGGGCATTTGGATACCCAGAAGGTCTTTAAGAAGGTCAGACTAAAGACCCTTCTGGGGGAGCTAAGTGGTCACAGGATGAGTGGGAAACTATTATGGCTCTACAGCTGTCCTAGGAGAAAGCAAAGAGAAGGATTAAATGGTCAATTATGTTAGAAGGTCACAGTTCAGTGCTTAGTCCCAGGCGTGCCGTGCTGGTTAATGTGCTGATACACAGCTTGGAAATAGAGGCAGATGAATCCGCTGATGACACAGAACAAATTTAGGTAGTCAAAAACAAGGAGGAAATTCAGAGACACCTGAACAAACCAAGGGAATTAGCATCACCATAAGCAGAGGAAATTAAGCACTGATAAAATGTGAAGTAACACAGAAGAGAGGAGAAATTAAGCAAATCCTGAGCTGGACAGGGTTCTCAGATAACCTGTGCCTGGTGGAGAGTAACACCTCTGTATCAGGACAGACAGTTCAATAAAAACCTCTCTTGACCCTGTAATTGCAGTCAAGAAATCAAACAAAACAGTAAGTTCTATAAATACTGAGAAGCTGACTATTACTGATAGCGCCTTCACGTAAAAATCAATGTGTAGTCCTCAAAAAAAAAAAAAAAAAAAAAGGCAAAGTCACTCAGGTGGTGGTAACTGGTACCCAGGACCTAGAGACAACTGAGTCGCTGGGAGACACTAAAAAACATTTGCATTATTTACAACACAAATAAGGGGGTTATTTTGAAAAAAACATATGAAATAATACAGACTGTTTGGTGTCACAGGATGCAGCAGACCACAGGTGTGCTGGGACTTGTTGTCCCGCAGTTTCAAAATGGAAACAACTCCTGGGATTAGGTGACGTGGCCAGCTCTCCTTGCAGAGGAGGCTACCCAGCACAGCTGTGAGCCTGCGTTGCCTTCCCCCAGCACCAGCAATACAGCACCTCACTGGGCCATGGCATGGCAGGGCCTGCTCCAACTGTCAAAAAGATGTGGCCTTTTTTTATCTCACATCCATTCCTCTCAGGGCCTGTCATCTAGATGGACATTGACTTTGGAAAGTCCTCTGGAGACCCATGTCTCCGTGGTACAGGCTGTTTACTTCTGAGAGCTGCAAAGCCATAGAAGTGCTGCTGCTCTGACCAAATGCAATTTTTAGGTGCTTGATCATAAGCACTGGCCCTTTTCCAGAACGGCAAAACTTCTGGCAGCAACAGCCATATGAAAAATTTGACAGCTTCGCTGCATATTTTGAGTCATTTATGGAGGGGCAACAGTACACTTTGCTGGCTCTTTTTTTCTGATGTAGGCACTTACTGGTGGATCTGCTCTCAATTTTGTCCCTTCATGTATAATTATTTAACTTTCTTCACTGATAAGTTTGGGCAGGGAGTTGGACTCGGTGATGCTTATGGGTCCCTTCCAACTTGAGATATTCTATGATTCTATGTGGGTGCGATCAAAATGTTGAAATCCCTCTCATGTACTTGGCAGGGAACTCAACCCACTGGCGTGTCTCTGGCTTAATCTGGTGGGGTTTTGTGATGTCCATGTCACGATAGGTCATCAGCAGGTCATTGAGTGGTGTGTCTGTCCAGTAGAGACACAAGACAGCTTTCCAAATCCTGGCACTGCTCTATCCTCTGGCCTCATCTCACCTCTGTACCAGGGCCAGACCAGAGGTGTTCTGTCACCTTTTCTCTTAATGTGGAGAAAAACATAGTGTGGAGATGATGGGGAGCAAGGACTGGGGAGTGCATCACCAAGGGCGATGCCCATGTTATGAAAGCCCTCGATTAGACAGGAGGGCTCACTGGCTTCACTAGTCCCAGTATGATCACCCCTGTCAGGGGGTCACACGGTCCTCTTGGAATTTGGTAGGTTGGTCATCTCCATGCTTGCTCACCCTACTTGCCCATAGGTTGCAAGGAGACTGTAAATCTTGCAAAGTTTAATGAATTCCAGATCATTAGTGTGGGTGTGGGAGAGGGATAGTGGCCTGGAGCAGACGTCCTTGCTATGGTGGAGGTAAGGGTTAAATTGCATGCTGGGGAAGGGTAACTGGGAATGGGGGAGGTTTTCCCAGTCCCTGAATGAATGAAGGGTATTCTGACCATGATTAAGATTTTAAGAGGGTAGAGAGAGGAGGAGAGATGCTGATGTCGTTCATAACTCTCCTGGTTAGAAAGAGCCAGTCAAAACTAAGAGATGCAAAGCATTAGGAGAGATCAAAGCAGGATCAGTGGACTTTAATATGGGAATGCTTACAGGCAACCCTCCCAGCAGACCAGCACAGCTGTAAGATTTATATTTATTTCCTCTGGAGTTGATTTTACCACCCTAGATCAGGGTGCTTTGCAGTTAAGTGCTGCATTTTGGGCCTTTATTGAACTACAACTATTTTAGATGAGAGAAACAGCCTTTCAGTAATTGCAACAATTTTCTCCTTAGCTCAGAGTCATTAAGGAGGAGGAGAAGGAGAAGGAGAAGGCCATGAGAAATGAGGTTGTGCACCTGCAGCGAGAGGAAATCAGTGTCACACCAGTCACTGGTGACCAGGGACAAAGAAGATAAAGGTGTGGTACCCACAGGAGCCAACCTCTGCCTTTATACAACCGAGCAGATATCCCTGCTTGCTTTGCTTGAAAGCAACACTTAAGAAACAGAAAAGAATGGGAGAAGTTATGGAGAACAAAAAAGGGACAGAAAAATAAGTTTTTCTGAATAGCTGTGTACATACATAGAGAATATGAATGCGCTTTTATCATAAACTACAATTGCAATAGACCATTTTACATAGTCACTGGGGGGGTCTGGTGAAGGTGTATTAGCATAAAAGTGACTCAGTCTCTCTATGTCGAGATGCTTCTGAGTACACCCCATTTATTTTCCACTTCTAATGACAAATTTCACTTTCAGTCATCAGCATTTTTTTTCTAGTTGATGATATTTGCACGCCTTTTGTTTTGGAGTGAGTTGAGAGAAATCCAAACGAGACTGGCATTTTTGGTTAAATGTCTCCATTATCTGGGCAACTGCTGTTTGTGCCCCCAAATGGTGGTGGATCCTGGCTCCCAGACCCTGCTGAGCTCAGAAACATGAGCTCTGGAGGACGTCACCCATGTGGGGTGTCCTGGAGAAATGGGTCACAACCAACTCCTGCCCTGCACCACTGATTCCTCTTCTATCTCCCAGTACCCCCCTTGGTGACACTCAACCAGTAAATACTGGGGTGTCAGTGTGGAAAGGTCTTTCCCTTAGATGTACATCCTTGACCTTGGTGCCCTTTTTGTCATTAGTCCTTCTGATGACAGGACAGATGTAAGGAAGAGCTATAACCAGTCAGAACAAAGTCTGGTGATGAAAACTTAGGTCATTAATGATTTATGAGCAACATCGGGGTGCAGGGTGTGCCGACCTTAAGAGCACATCTGAAATGAAACAACAGGGACTGTGTTTTCCCCTTGATATAAACAAGCCAAAACCAGCAGGGAAGGAGAGCATTTTTAGCTTTTTATTATGTTTTTAATATTCTGGACAGCAGCTAATGTTTCTCAATGAAATGTCTTTAAAAAATGTGCCCAGCCAGCTCTGAGGCGGTTTGAGGGGTGTATGTATGGCTGCTCTGCAGCCTGAGAAGAGCTGTTTCTTCTAAGGCTATTCAGAGCCTCTAATCGCGCCATCCTGTTGCTTCTCTCCAGAACAAAATGACCACTGTAAAGCTCTGCGCTCTGCATGTCATGGAAAAAAGGATGGCATTTCTTACTGGAGCCTCAGAGGAATGTAGCCCAATGCAAATGGTAGCCTACAAGAAAAGCATCTCCTAGAGGGGAAAACTGGAAGCCTTACACATATGTGGTCCATTTTCCACAAAATCATAAGCTTGAGGAAGAAACGAGGTTGGATGTCTCTATTTCAGCCCCTTGCTCAACACTGGGCCAACCTCAAGGCTGCTCAGGGTCTTGTTCAGTCTAGTTTCAAGCATCTCCAAGGATGGAGGCTGCACAGCCTTTCTGGACCCCTGGTCCAGGCCTGACTGTACTCAGAGGAAATATTTTTTTCTTTGTTTTTAATGGGAATTTCCCTTGTTGAACATTGAGCCCATTGCATCCGAGGGGAGCCTGGGTTTGTCTTCTCTGCAACACCATTAGAGCAGTGCAACCAGATGCCCACCTAAAAACCTCTTTTCTCTAGACTGGATGAACCCAACTCCCTCAGCCTCTTCTCGCATGCATGCTCCAAGCTCCTGGTGACTGCTGTGGCCTCCTCTGGACTCGCTCGTCCAGGTCCCTTTGCACAGCAGCCCAGCCTTCCAGTGAATCAACAACCCTCCCCAAACTGGGGGATCCCAGAGGCATTGCCTAGACATCTGCTGATGCGTCAGGATCAATGCCCAGATGTCTCCGTTGGCTGGGGAAGCAGAATACTTGTTTAACTTTTATTTTCTTTTCCTTGATTAATTATTTATGGCCTGTGCAATCTCAAAGGTAATTTTTTTGTTCTTTTTACTTTTTTTCCTTTTTTTTTCAACTAGTGATGGTATTCTGGCTGCTCTGTTTGATCTAAGACTCTCAAAGCAAGAAGTTCATCCAGCTCCTCTTTCCGTCTCTCTCATAGAGAGCTGAAGAGCAGGAAGCCTTTTTCTCCTTTGTTCTGCACTCAGCTGAGATATTCCAATTTCATTTGAAGATATTTTCAAATCCCTTTTCAGTTATTTTGGTACCTGATCCCTCCATTAGATATTACCTCTTAAAGAGACCTAGGGGTCGGAATATTTTTAAGCTACATTAGGTATTTGTAACCTAGTACGATTATGGATTTTGTCTTTTCATATTTACCTAAATTATTAATAAGCTAATTCATGCAAAGCCTGAGTTGCATCTGTTCACTGCCCATGACTTTTTTATCTGTGCTGCTAACAGGAACACATTGGCACAAGCACCATTTTCTTCTTTAAAATAAATACACGACCCTTCCACTTTGCAGTTGCCTGTCACATTGACTTTTGCATTTAGGCTGTCCATTGCTCCCATGGAAAAAAGTATTTGACCTAGTGAAGTTGGCATGTGACGCATACTGTACACAGTATCCATACGCTAATGGCCTTTGCAAATTCCTCTCAAGTGATATCACCCATTATTCTTCCTCTTCTCTTTCCCATATAATCGATATTGCCTTCTTTTATGAAGGTTTCATAGTGTTTATAGTCTTGTGTCTAATACTCAGTGGTCTGTCCTGAAACAATTCCTAGCTCTGTCTAAGCTGTCATGGGATAAGGTAAAAGGTCTTCTTGTTTAATAATGTGTGGAATAAACAGAGAAGAAGCAAAATAAGTATGATTAAACAGTCATTTCCCACAGTGGAGGAAGGCTATTAGAAATTTCCTTAAGGCAGTGCTGGGTCCCATAATAGTCACTGTATTCAAAAAGACCTGGGGAAAGATGTAAATAGGTTGGTGACAGTTTGCGGACAATCCTTCATTATTCAGGGTAGTCAAAGCTAATGCTAAATGTGAATATTTGTGGAAGAGGTGTCATGATATTGGATTAGCAGGTGGTGAATTTAATGCTGATGAATGCAAAATAATGTAGATGAGGAAAAAAATATGCATAGGTGGTCATGCACTCAGAAGTAGTCATTAGCATTTGGGAAAGAGGTGCTGAATCTTTGTCAATCGCTGAGATAGGAGCCTCAGCTCTGTGCTCAGTGGAGGTCAAAAAGGCCAATAAAATGTTAGGATTTGTTAGGAAAAGAATTGAGAATAAAGAAAAAGATCATTATGCCATGTGCATGATGATGTTATGCACTTAATGACATCCCTGGTGGAACTACAACTGATATAAATAGGTTAACTTTGGCCACACACTCTCAAAAAAGCTGTAATAGACCTAGAAAAGGCCACGAGAAGGAGAGCATTAAGACATCTGGAAAAACTTAATTTTCAAATAGCCTAAATAGGATACGACTCCTTCACTTTTTTTCACATCTTTTCAGAGATGGTGAGGATGGACATGATGGACTATAAACCTTGAAGTAATTACAGCCATCTACAGACAGCAGATAGGCAGCATCTCAGTGTTCACAGCTGTTCATCTCATGTCAGAGTTCAAAATGGGGAAGCCCTGGACAGCCCATCTGCAAGGGACAGAAGTTATTGCCACAGGGTAAACTGAAGGCTGAAATTAGACGTAGGACAAAAAGGGCATTAGAAAAATTCACTGATCTGAGGCCCATTGGTGACCAATTCTTTACTTGCCCTGAGTGTCAAATCCAATTCCTTGGCATAAAGAGAGGACAGATAGACAGAGAGACCTCTCAGGCTGTCAGTCAGGTTCCTTTCTCTGCTAATAAATCCCTCCAAAATAAACACCTAAAAGAAAAGAGTAAAATAATAACTTGTCTGGCCAATTTCCACCAGCTAAAAAGAGCTGCAGGGGCCCTTGACAGAAAAATGTAATGCAAAGAAAATGGATGCTAAAGATAAAGGAAGAAATTGCCGAGGGCGGGGAGAGGAGAGGAGAGGAGAGGAGAGGAGAGGAGAGGAGAGGAGAGGAGAGGAGAGGAGAGGAGAGGAGAGGAGAGGAGAGGAGAGGAGAGGAGAGGAGAGGAGAGGAGAGGAGAGGAGAGGAGAGGAGAGGAGAGGAGAGGAGAGGAGAGGAGAGGAGAGGAGAGGAGAGGAGAGGAGAGGAGAGGAGAGGAGAGGAGAGGAGAGGAGAGGAGAGGAGAGGAGAGGAGAGGAGAGGAGAGGAGAGGAGAGGAGAGGAGAGGAGAGGAGAGGAGAGAGATCTTCCCATCCAAGTTCCTTTGGGTCAGCGGCAGATGCCTCAGCACAGTGTATTTTCTCCTTTCAGCAAAACAGGTGCAATCTTTGGGCAATATTTTAAGCTCAGCAGGACATGCCAAGTCAGGCAGAAAAATATTTATTTTTAAGGTTAGACAGCATATTTTGATAATTTAGCCTGACCTCCTGTATAAGCAGGGCAGGAGAGCAAATTTTTACATCAAGCCCATTACTGCTCCCTGAGCCAGAGCATGCATTATAAAATAATTTTCTCTCTTCTTCTCTCCCAAGTTTTGTATTTCAAGAATCTCTCACATGTTTGAGAAAATTCGCTCCAGTTGTTAATTACTCCCCATGCTCACTATGTTTTTAATCTTAATTCCCCTAACCTCAGCTGCCTGCCGGTGGATTTACTAGTCCTTTGTTCTGTTGAATGAAAGCATCCTGCTTACCCAGATCCCAAGAGGTCACTGCTGTAGATGTGGTCTGCAAGGAGAGGAGCTCAGCTGAAGCATGTATGATTCTCAGGAATAGGACTGTGCCAGAGGAAGGCTGATCATTTAGAGGCTAATAGGAGAAAGTGGAGACTAGAAAGAAAAGCTAAACCATGTCTACTAGTGAATTAATCATCAGGGGAATGTTTATTCCTTTTTACAGGCAGTTTGTTAGTGCAGTGCCTTGCTCAGTTTGAAAAGCTGGAGGTGGGGTTAATACCCATAGTGCAATCAGTGACAAGTGGCCAATTCACAAAACTTGCAAAAACATTTTTATAATTCCTTAAGGGTATGTTAGGGAGGAGAACATATGGAATGGTATAGAATATGGAATGATATGTCTCGTAGGAACCTCAAAACTCTTAGATTGCCCCACCACCTACAGCAGGATCCATCCTATCTAAAACACTACCTAAGACAAATATTTGCCTGAACTCCAGTGATGGAGAATCCACATCCTTTCTGGGCAACTGATTTCAGTAATGGAATATTAGAAAACTCATTATTGATTTCTGTATCACCCACATGGTGATTCAGCAGCTGCACTCAACGTGCTGACTTTTGGGGAGTAGCTTCTGGCTCAGGGGGACATGGGACACAACCTGGGTATGAAGTTGGCCATGGACAGAAGAGTGCTTTTGCCAAGACAGCACAAAAATATATTTGAAGGATAAAATCTATACATATTTATAGGTGTATCTGTGTATATCTATGTAGACATATCTATTTATATATACATATGAATATATACCTATATAAACCCAAATTTATACACTGTCAAAACCCCCATACCCTAAAGCTTTGAGAAGCAACATTTGAACTGGCAAACCTAAAACAGGTTAGAAATGAAGCACCACAGCAAACAGCATTAAATTGGATTTGTACTGTGAATCATCTGTTGAAAACTGTAGTAATAAACATGCATAAAACAATGGCAATTTACTCAACAGATTAACATTAGTGCTGTCAAGGTAGCAAGCCTTTTAAACCCATAAAACTACCTTGCTGTGATAAAAACAGGGTTACCCAAGGTCATTTCCTTTTTCCAATAATTTGCTGAGAAATTCCAACCTGTGTCAAGCCAATTTGTAAATGACAAAGAGCTTTTGGGGTAACTCGATGTAGCTATAGTTTTGCCTTGCATATTCTAATCGGTGCATGCTGGGTGTTTTTTTTGTGTTCCTGCCAGATTTCTGTATTTCAAACATTTTCTGTGTAACTCTGGAAATCAAAACTCTGCATTTGACAAGGAGAAAGGTTCTTGTAATGGTATTCCTCTAATAACCATGTCACCTGAAGCCTCCTGGTCATGGATGGGGCTAGGCTTTTGGACCTTCTCTTTCCAAAACCACACTCTTGCCACAACAGAACTCAAATTTCTGATCCATGTATTATTCTATCAGGTTTTATAGCAACCACAAAGATGCTGGGAGAGAGCAGTGGGGTTTGAGCAAGCAATGTCGTGGTGCTACTACTAATTATGGTCAGATTTCAATGAGATTTCAGAGTCAGCAATAGCCCTTAGGGATTGGTTTTTTCCATCCAGAAGGTAGCAGCTGAGGAGGAAAGAAGAGTAAATATTCAGCACAGAGGCTGGATTGGGCCTTGATTTTTTGTGAAATACCCAAATATTTTCTTTAAGGTCTTAGTGAGATTTTTAACATTGGTCAACTAGACCAACTGCCGTGCTTCAGTCTTCTTGAAGGTAAAGGAGAAAAATGCAGAAAGTCCAGCAATTTCCAAACTGTGTGAACTGTGCTTTAGGCTGTGTTGTGAAAATGAAATTGGAGAGCTGGGGATAATAAATGGTAGATAATGTTTCCAGAAAATTCATAAAGATTATTTTTGATGTCTACACTCTACCCTCCAAACCCCAAGACATCTATTATCCACCAACATTGCACATAGGAAACCTTTAAAGTTGGCTAAGTTTGGTTTATTGAACTGAACAGAACTGAACATTTTGCTCTAAACCCTTTTTTTTGGCCTCATGAGACTTCAAGATAGGTTACTATCTCTGACTTGTCCTTCCCACCCTCTTGGCAGGACTCTGTCTCCCAGGATGCCGTAGGGACTAGGTGGTGTCGTCCATCCTGCAAGTCAAGCACTAATCTGACTTTTGATGATAGGTTCAGCTGCAGTAAATATCCTGTGTTCTCTTTCCCCTAGGGAAAAGTGGGGATTGGACCTTCACTTTCTGTCTGTTCTTTGTCCAACATTTACTTCTGCTCCCAGCTCATAGATCAGGTCCTTCTGTCATGTTCTTGAGTCTATTTTGCACAACAGGTTTTCTGCCCTATTCCTTGTCCTTGTACAGATGTCTTGGTTAGCCCAGGATAGCTCAAATGGCATGATATATCTATATTCAGGCAACAATTTTTTTTTTACTCTAGATCTCCATAATGGAGTTTAAACATCTGTCTCATACACAGACACCTTATTGGAATGGAGATGTCTTAAGCTGTGAGCTGAATCCCACTGAAGGTACCTAGGAAAAGCAAACCTACTTGTCAGTGGCCTTAATATCACTATGCATGATGTGTGTCTCCGTGGAGGGGCATTCAGAGGTCTGAAAGTGAAAAAGAAATTGGAACCTTTGCACAAGATGGGTGAAGTTTCTTGGGAAATCTCTGGGCAACTCCCAGCCCCAACTACAAGCCTGTCTTCTGTGAAAAGATCTTAAAACTCAGTCTATTGAGGAGATGGTTTCCAGTTTCTGAGTGGTGTTCAGTGACAGAAATTTCCCCGCAGGAACTGGCACACTGCAATGGCAAAATGGCATGACCTCACTGATTTAATGTGCATTGGAGACTAACCTTGAGCCTTCCGTATTTTTTCTTCTTTAAGCCTACGGGGAGAGAAATTAATGATGTAACTGTGGCATGGATGGGCTACCCAGCATGCAGATGAAGGGGAAATACAAACGGCTGTACAGTTCAGAGCCTGGGTCCTTCTAGCTGAGTCCCTGCTCTCTGATGATGGAAACTTTGACAGAGATAGAGGGAAAAAGAAAGCCTACAGTGAAATATCCCTTAAAATGTTGTCCCAGCTGACAACAATTGCTGCCTCAGGGACTTTTCAGCTCAGAGATTATATAAATGTTTCCAACAGCCCTTGATGGACTTTTCTGTCATGAAGACACCTAATTGCTGTTCTAACCGCTATAGACATTTGGCAGATGCAATATCTCGTGGTGATGAGTTCCACCATTTAAATATGTGCCATGTGAAGAATTACCTTGCTTTGTTCATTTTGATAATTGGGTTTGATGTAATTTAGTTCTTGTATTATGAGAAACAGTGAACAATCATCCACTATTTGTCTTCTCCCTGAACTCCTGATTTTATAGACTTCCATTGTGTTCTTCCTCAGTCATCTCTGTTTCTCACAAAAGTGCCCTTTGATTTAATTGTTCTTTGGACGGAAATTATCACATATCTTTCGTCATCTTTGTCAGCCTTTTCTGAACCCTTTCTAAGTCCATTCTATCTTTTTTGAGCTGGGCTAATCAGAAAAGCAAACAGTAGTCAAATTATACATACATCATAGATTTATTCAGAGTTGCAAAGATATTTTCAAGGTTATTCTCCATCTCTTCTATTCTCCATTTCTTTCCCAAAATTCCCTAAAATGCAACTTTCAGCTGTGACTACTGTCAAATATTGATCCAATGTTTTCATATTACATCCTCTTTTGATTTTCCCTTTTGCCTTTCCCTTTCCTGTCTCAGATACATATCATATATATGTCTCATATATCTCAACAAAGCCTCAGCAGCATTTTCAGTAAGGTCTTGCAAGTGCTGTGCTGTCCCTGTCAGATTTTCCTGTTGAGATTCCCATCTTGTGATGTGCCAGGCTCAGGGTGTGCAGAAAATCCCATAAGAGGTGTTGGGGCAGGACCACCTGGGTTTGGCCAGTGGTGTGGCAACCCTGGGATGAAAGCTTCCTAGATGGTGTCAGGGGAACAGAACTATGGGACTTAAATAGGCAAAACAGCTGGGCAGGTTAGAGGAAGGAAAACACAGAATTAGCAGGGTGAGATGACATGTTGTCCGTGGGACTAACCAGGTCCAAATAAAACTACTGGAGGAAGAAAAGAGAGACCCAGATGAGGTGAGATGAGAAAGCAGAAACTGCCTGGGGGTGTCCAGATATCCCACAAAATGGGGATGCAGAAAGGGAGTAACCAAATACATCCAGGTGCTAAAAATGCCCTTTGCTTCCTAAAGAAGTGATTGGCTTTTTGCAGTGTCTCTGGCCTAGCTTCTTTAGCTACCATGTGCCAATGGTAAGATAATACCAAGGCTATTCGTTAGGCTGGAGTGGGATCTGGAAGAGAGTATACTTAATTTTTCGGGGAGCCTGGGTGGTCAGGCACAGATCACAGGGCCTAGTGAGGTCTATTGCCTTCTCTGGCCTCAAAAATGGTGCTAAAAAAAGAAGCCATCCCCAAAAGTATACTGATGCTCCAACCTCCAAGGCAGTGTCCAGGCTCTGCCCAGGTTTAGCTCCAGTGCACTGGGACCCAAATACAGCAGCTCAACAAATGCTGAGTCTCATATGATGACAAGTTCATCACAGAGTCGAGAGCAACCAAAATACCAAGTGGTGGTTTCCCCCAAACCTCAGTAAAAATGAAAAAAAAAGAAAATAAAAATAGTAATGAACTTTGTTGGGCAGTTATCACCAGGATTTTAGGGGAGCACCTTATCTCACTGCAATCAAAGAACACACGGTCCTCATAACTGCACTTTGGATCACGGCCAGCAGTAGGAAGGTGCTTTGCAAATCACCTGCCCACTGGTTGCCCCCCAGAGCAGAATAAAGCCTCTTCTGCAGCTGGAGGTTGTCTATAAGGGTCTTACCATGGGGAAGGGACACCAAGGCCTTAGGTGAGAGAAGGGAACAGAACTCCTCCCAGGATCGAGGTGCCCCAGCACTCTTCCCCTCCTGAATGGATCCGCTTTGCCCAGGAAATGCCCAGCCAGCACATGGAAAGCCTGAGGAGTAATAGCACAGATTTTGGTGGGAAGGAGGTACAGATCTGGGAATGCATGGGGCAAGGGAGAAAAGGAGGCACTGGGAGTTGCACAGGTCACATACGATCCCTGTGAGGCTGCATTAAGGGATGCACGGTCTTTTACGGGCTTCTGTGAGATGAGATTGCTGAGCCAGACCAGCACCATCCCGGGCTCTGACAGACACCAGGACTGTGTAGCCCTGGACTCTGACCCTGTCTGCATAGCTCAGGCCACACAATGTTCTTAATGGATTAAACTTGGAGTGAGGAAGGATGCCAGAAGTAACATGCCCAGCCCAGCCCTGTGGCTCCAAAGGCTCATCCAGTCCTCATGGCCACGGCATGGGTCTTTCTTCTTGGAGAAATCAACAGCAAAGTACCTAATTGCTTTCTTCCTGGCAGCCAAGGAGGGCAGCAGCCTGGCTTGTCAGTCATACAGAAGGGAAAGAAATCCCTTCAAAAAATGTGAGCAGTGTCAATCAAGAACATCCTTTGCTGTGGCCTCGCCAGGGGACACAGCATCCATCCCCCTTCCCCAACATCAATCTGACTCAACCACACACAAGCATTAGCAAAACACACAACAAAGTCGTGACAATCTTTCCCTGGAGCTGCTGGGTTGCTTTTGGTGGCTGCTCACTCCTCTGCCTGGAGCCATGCCTCAACGACAGCCAGTCTTGGGCCACGTTTGGTCACTTGCATGGTAAAGACATATTTCTAGAAAACTTATTGGATGTTTTCAGAGCTCTGTTTTTCCCTTCACCACATTTCAGACTCTGCTGTGTGATATTACTCTAGTGTCCTAGATGTGAGGCAGGTGTTTTTATTTCTTTTGCTGTTTTCCTCTTTGGGCTTTCCAGCTCAGAGTCCTTCCCACGATCCCCGTCCCTGAGACACCTGTGCCCAGTATCTAGAGGTGAAACTAGGCTGCATTTTATGAAATGGAGTACCTGGAGTGAGACGGGAGCATAAGAAATGCTATTTTCATTTCACCACGGGTAGTGGCTTTGTGAGTGATGCTGGAATTTTAACTTTAGAAGAAAAATGAAAATTTTCCAGAGAAATCTTCAACAAGCTAAAATTTCAGTTTTGATTTAAAAACTCTGCTCTGATGGAAATACTTATGCTACCGTAAAAGCCAGCAGAGGAACCAGAGCTTGTTCCTGACCACCAACTACACCACAGCCTTCCCAACTCCTGCCCTCCTCCTCACCCGTGGGTCATGGCTGCATCCAGATTCCTCCTGCTCCAGGGATCACCTCAGAAGAGACACTGCTGGTGGAACCCCTTCATCCCTGCATGGCACAAAGCTGAAAGTGTCCTCTTCTGACTTGTTTTTATCATAAATTCTTGCATGTGGGAGTGATTATCCTTGTGAAATTACAAAAAAGTCTTTGAGAAAAAAAAACGGTGGATAATTTGCAGGTTTTTCTTCTTTCCTCCCTCCTCCCTTACAACCCCTGTTTTAAAAATCAGACACTGAAACAATTCACAGCAACGTTTTAGACAGGTTTGTGCATGTATTTGGTACAAACAAACAAAAATATGTGCATTCTGTTTCATAGAGCTTACATCAATCTGACAGAACTTGAATCACAAAACAGAAATACTCTGGCTAATAAATACATCTGGGGATGAAAAATAAAAATCTATACATAAAAAATTCCAATGTCTGCTAAAGAAAATGTACACTTATATACACACTGTAAACAATAGTAATGCAACCCAACTGCAGTCCAGCTCAGGCTGACAGGGACCTTCCTTCCCCCTTAAAAAAGGGGTTGTGAGAGTCTACTGACATAAAAGCTGCTGTTCACCATCCTCAACACTTGGTTTGTTGAAGCAGCAAGGTCTGACAATGCAATAGTGACACGAAGCCAGTGCAATGAGGTGAGAGCTGCTGGATAGCCAAGGTATGGGTACTTTGAGAAATGGCCTGCTTGGCAAATTTGGAGAAATGAGGCCATACCCTCAGCTGGTCACACCCTTGTGGTTCCAGAGAAGTCAGTGGGAGCAGGACAAATTTACCTCCTGAAGGTCTGAGCTCATTTTTCCAAACTTGGGAGAGCTTGAAGATTAAGGGAATCAAAGAGAAATGCACAATTTTAAATACTCAGGTCATATTTCATACGACATTTTCCTTCCTCGCCTGCCAGCAAAGGCAGCCCTGTCTACTCTAAATGAAGCTCTACATGAACAGCCTCAGAGTCCTGTCCTGGCATTGCTTATTTTGTTGCAAGATGCTAAATGAAAAGGGGGCTCTGGCTTAGGTGATAAACAAGTATTTTGCCTGAATGCAGCACAGCAGAGCTCAAGACTTTGCTATAGCATCTGTTAGGGTAACTCTCAGGGCCAGATCAAATGCAGTAAGTAAATGAGCTAGAGTTTGGGCACTTATGTGTGTATGTGCATACATATGCTTAAACAGACTTTATTCTCATTTTCTCCCCTGTAGATCTGTAAAGAATTGGGATGGTGAGGCAGTAAACCTCCAGACTAATCTTTGTTTCCCTTCTGGATGCTGTCAAGGGGCTAGAGGCTGTAAATGTAAATATTTCAAAATTGGAAAAAAAAAGAAAGAAGTGTATTTAAAAGATCAGGGACAAGTGTAAGCAACAATGTCAACTCATTTGTGGGAAAGAACTGCTTGCCAGCAATTGCTAAAAGCCCCTGCAAAGTATCCATTTATAGGACAATGTCTGCTATTTTAGAGATGACACATATTTATAAATATAGTAAAGTGTGTATCTGTATCTGTATGGTCATGGATGCACACGTTACCATGTGCTATGGGTGTCTGGCTGTGGAAAGACACTAAATAAATCTGCTCCTAAGCATAGCATCTAGTGGCAAATGGGCCTCTTTCCCCTTGACTAGACTTTCACTTCTGATGATATCTGTATCAGCTCATCCTAAACTGTGTCCCCAGATTGTTTACACTATGCATGTGCCCGTGTTAGACCTGCAATGCAGGGTCCAAAAATGCAGATCTGGGGGCATTTACTCCCTCTGACAGCGGCATGTGTGTACCTGCATCCTGAGAAGTGGGTGGAAGGCGGGAGGAGTAATGCTTTCACTTTGACCTTCCAGGCATCTCTGCTCTTCAGCAACAGCCCTCTCCCTGATGCCTTCTTTGCTATGTCCCCAGTGCCACCAGTGTGCTCTCCCATCAGGATGCCCCAAAAGCCCAGGAAACCAGTGGCAGATGCAGTCTTCACACTGCAAAATGACTTTCTGTGTCACCCTATTAGCACTGTAGGGTCTCACTTCCCTTGAAGGTCAAAGAAATTGAAAAAAGAAAAAAAAAAAAGATGCATTTTTCCACAGAGGTTCCCATGGGGTATTAGGCCTTTGCTTTGGTAGGGTTGAACCTCCCAAGCTGTCAACATCTGGAGGATTCTGCAGACACTGGAGAACATGCAGGCAATAATGAGTCTGGGTTCAGTGTAAGTGCAATGCTGCCTATGTGCCTTGGTGGGATTTGCTGCTGGGAGGAAAATATTTGGACAAAATCTGCAGGTCTTTGTGCAGTAATTTGTCCAGTTTGGAGTCTTACATTGATTAAAGGGCAGCAAGGTGTTAAAGGTGTTGAGATAGGGCCAACTCCAGATATCTTGTCTCAGTATGCACTGTACAAAAAAGTAAAAAATAAAAGAAGTCCAACTTTTCCTCTGTTCTGATTTCCTTTAAAGCAAATGAACAGCAGAAAGAAAGGTGGCATTCTCTTTGCTATGCCTAGAAGCCTTTCATCTTCCTTTGAGAGCCACCCTTAAGAGGATTAGCTAGATGTGCTGTTGGCACATTCATGAAAGACTCTTAATGGATTTGGGGGACAGTGCTGATGTGGATGAGTTTTCTTCCAGGACACATTCAGTGTCATGCTTAAACCCGTTGAGTTCATGTTCCTGTTCTTTAGTCAGCTGGCTTGAGACACTGCACCTCAGATCCAGACTTTGCCTCTATTGCCTACGTGTGTCCTGCCTCTGCTCACAGCCTAATCTGATGATCACTCTCTGTGGCTCATTGTCCTATCTGAAATTTGATAATACCAATGCATGCAATACATGGCCAAGTAGAGTTTGAGTGACCATTTTCTGAGTTGCAATTCATGATTTGTGTGAGCCTGGCTGAGGTGGGTCTGTCATGGCTCCAACCTCCCTGAGGTCCCCGGAGGAGGCCATGGTGCCATCCTGAAGGAAGTTCACACTCTGGGGCTGTGATCAGGGTGAACCCTGCCTTGTTGACATTGTTTTTGACCATGCTTGCAGACATAACAAAGTGCAATTGTTGATAGCCACGAAAGGCTTTGATGTATCAAGTATATGGGAAACCACTTGGGAGAAGAGTCATGGGCGTTCCCCTGACTGGGGAGGGAGCTCCATGAGGGAACTCCAACTGCACATCAGCTCCATTTTACCTTTGACTCTATAGGTAGTAGAAACGGGCCCCAAACTCAGCTATCCCACCTTTCCTAAGCCACAACGCAAGTTGACTATGGACCTGAGCGAAGCCCTTAGGACGCATCTTTATTCCGTGTTGTTTGAAAGAGACAACAACAAGAGCAAGAAGTGACCGACACCAAAAGAAGCTGCTTTCTCCCTGTGTCACAGATGGATCTGCATTAGAACGAGGTGGGTTGCAAGTGTTTCACTGGAAAGTGAAATAAGAAATGCATCACAGGTTGGAATTAGAGAAGAGAGACCTGCCCACCCATTGGCATTAGTGTACACATCTGTGCTTCTCCTCTGGCCTAAACCCAGGTTATGTGGAAGGGGTAAAGCTGTGGTCACTGCAGACATGATGGCTGAGAGCTAGGGTCCCCCACCCTGTTTGGGAATACCACAGTCTGCTTTCCCTCCAAAGCAAAGGCCTTGGCTAGAGGTCCTGTCCAGCCCTACAAGCACCCAACCCATTACCTAAAGGATCAACTGCCAACTGCTGCTCGACAGTGTCCTTTCTGGGTGCTGCCTCTGGATGGAAACATGATCACATGTACTAAGGCAGGGTTGGCATCTTTTGGGGTTTGAGCTTTCCATTAGATTTATGGTGGTGTTTTTAAGGCAAAGGAGACATCCTGGTTTCCCTTAATTGCACAGCTTCTTCCAAAGTCAAAGATAACCATCCACTGGAGGAAACAGCTCTTGTCCTAAGGCCATATCCACCCCACATCTTCCCCTCCTGCTGAGTCTCATTAAAATGGGATATGCCATTGACTCTTATTTGAGGAACCCATAATCCCACAGAAGGGGCTGACCTCCTTGTGGGGCATGCTTGTATAACCTTTGGGCAACTGCATTTTATACCTGATTGCTGCTTCCAGTCTGCCTGACAGACCCACAGATGGTATCCCTTCACGTTTCTGCTAGATACATCTAAAGAAACCATCGACAGCTGTCCCAGTGGCTTCAAATATCTGTTTCTCGCAACCCGCAGCAGTCTGTTAAGTCATAGGTTTGGTAGTCGATGGTTTCCGTGAAGTCATGAGGGATCCCGATAGAGACAGACTCCACCTCTGGTTTGTAGGTGGCTGTCACCCCCCCTTTGCTGGAGCCACCCCGGATTTTGTTAGAAAGGCTGTTCATCTTCTCCTTCAGCTGAGTGGATGCTGGTTTCTGAAAAGGAGTGAGCATTTTCCAGCCCTTGAAGCTGAGTGTTCGCCTCTTACTGGCTCTCTCCTGCAAGGAGGAGTTAAATATGAATGAGCTGTTCAGGGTGTTAATCCTGGGCCTCAGGTCCGTCTCAGAGTCTTGCACCGAGCTGTTCATGGAGGCCCCTCGCCAGTGGTGGTCATAAACACGCCAGATGGGCCGTCTTCTCCGGTGGCATTGGCACTTGAGCAGCCTGATGAAAGCTCGTTTGAACTCTTTGCTGGAGCACGGGTAGATGATGGGGTTCACGCAGCTGTTGAAGTATCCCAGCCAGAAGATAACCTTGAAGACAATTTCTGAGGGCTTCAGAGATGGGAAGAAAGAACCTTGGAAGAGATTAAAAGAAATATGGTTAGAGGAAGGGGAAGGGTATGACAGCGCAGGGTAGCAAGAGTGGAAGTCAACCCAGTCTGGAAGAGGTGAGACCTACAGAGAAGGCTGAAGGTGTGATTCTGCTATTAGGTCCTTGGCTAACCATGCTGTTACCACCAAAATGAAGATCTGGCCACTGCAGGACTGCAAGACATTGACCTTAAAGTGATAATGATGGATAATACTATATCTTTGGCAGGACCTTCTTAACCCCCACTGCAGAAAGGCTCCCAGCAGTGGTCCCAGCAACCTCAAATGCAGCTGTGAGCCATCATGGCAAGCCCATACAGCTTGGAGGGAGGCTGTTAAATGTTGCAGGAGCCACACAAGTATGAGGGCTTGTGAGGATGGAAGATTTTTCTCACACCTCTCTCCAGATAGATAACCATCCAGCTCACCAACACCCCCCACCCCCTCCCCAACTCCAATCTAGCATGCACCATGTTTTGAAGGCGACCCACTCCAGAGGAGAAAGTTGTCCTACAGGGCCCAACAACTCCATGGCCAAACCTGTTTACCTCACTGTGGTTCAGCCATCCTGCTCTCAATTGATGCAGGACACTTGCACTCAAGAGATATCTGCCATACCTCTGTGTGTGTGTGTCTTGGCTTCTTTCTGAGACCCTATAGCAGGGGCTGAGGGCATAATTTTGGGGAACAGGTTCAGTGGTCCCCATGACTCCCTGGTTTATCAGTACAAGGCAGCCAGGCCCTGTCCCATTCCAAATCAGACAGAGAAAATTGTTGCTCGGCTGGTTTGCATGGATCAGTTCTTGGTGCCTGCCTCTTCCTACGTGTTGCACTGCACAGTTTAACACTGCAACGTAAAAGGATGGATACAAACCTGTCCCCTTCACTGATAGAAGAGCAACACCTCTTCACCTCCTACACTCATGGATTTTGGGTAATCAGTGTCACACACTCCCTGTTCAAACTTTGCAGTGATGCTAAGGTGGACTCTTAAAGTGGGGTCAGATAATATCCACTACTCCAAGCTTGTACCTACTACCTGAAAACTTTTTTGTCCACCCCAACCCGTATTTATGCTTTTGTGCTGGAGGTTCCCACTGGTTTTCTTGGTAAAAAAGCTGGAGTTTTTTTTTTTTTGCAGCCAGAAGATGTCAGTGTTGCTCTCACATGGCCCCGTCACTTAGCATTCCCCACTCAGGTCTGAAATAACTTTCTGACTCAGTCTTAATTTCTTTTAATTTTAGCTCTGGATGACAAATTGTGCCGCCATGTGACTGAGCGTTAATTTGTATTTTAGTAAATAACATTAGCTCTGGATATCATTATTATTTTCCCTGTGCTCAAAACCCTGGTGTCAAAACAGTAAAACTAGTGCCAGAAGCCAGAAATTTGGGACTGACAGTACATAAAAGCTCCCCAAGCTGTTTGCTGGAGAAAAACCATCATCCAGGAAACACAGAGCACCCAGGTTCCAGCAAAGCTTTCTTATACTCATCCCTAAAAAGTGCAGAAATTACACTTGCACTTGGACGTGGGCTAATCCTTCATGGGGACGTGGGAGAAGAAAGACAGATCTCAGCATTTTCTGATGGTTAGGCAGGGAAAGCACAGATGCAGCCATGCAGCTTAAATATCTGCCGAAGGCCAACCCAAGTCGTAGGGCTGGAGTACAAGCTGGCTGTCAATATGTGCTGGAGTCATTGAATAAGGACAGTAAATAAAACTGATGTCTCTGTGCTGGAAAGACCTGAGGCCTTGTCATGGTTTAACCCCAGATGGCAACCAAGCCCCACCCAGCCGCTTGCTCACCCTGCCCAGTGGGATGAGGGAGAGAATCAGAAGAGTAAAAGTGAGAAAACTGCGCACGCAAACAAAGCAAAAGAAGGAATTCATTCCCCACTTCCCATGGGCAGACAGGGGTTCAGCCATCTCCAGGAAAGCTGGGCTTCGTCACATGTAAAAGTGACTTGGGAAGACAGACACCACCACTCCAAATGTCCCCCTCTTCCTTCTTCTTCCCTCATCTTTATGTGCTGAGCATGATGCCATATGAGCTGGCATACCCCTTGGGCCAGTTGGGATCAGCTGTCCCAGCTGTGTCCCCTCCCAACTTCTTGTTCACCCCCAGCCCACTCGCTGATGGGGTGAGAGGCAGAAAAGGCCTTGACCCTGTATAAGCACTGATTGGCAATAACAAAACCATCCCTATGTTATCCACGCTGTTTTCAGCGCAAATCCAAACATAGCCCCAAAATGTTAATTTTCTTCATACCTACTATGAAGAAAATTGACTCTACCTGAGCCAAAACCACCACAGGCCTTCATGGAGGTAATGGTATTTGCAGTTTAATGAGCAGCCACTGGTGTGGTAGCCCATGGCTTTGGACCATGGGCACCATGGTTAGGGGTTTGCAGAGGCAATGGCCCCCCCTTGGTTGTTTTTGATTAAAGGGTTGTTTGTTTTTTTTCCTTCTGGGACAGTGGTGAGCTTTACAGGCTGGTGCTAGGCTGCTTGAATCACGACATCCATTCCTAACCATGGTAGAAACACCACCCCTGAATGTTTAGCCAGGAGCTTTTAAACACCTCAGTGGTGCTGAGGACAGCCCCCTTTGCACCTCATGTAGCATCTCCTCCATTCTCCATCCGACCACAGCTTTGACCGTTCCTCCTTTCTCACCCTGCCCCCAGCCCACCACCCTGGACCTACAGGCACCATCCGATGCTTTGGGCGATGTGCACCAGCGGTGGGTTTCCAAGCTGTGGCATCAGTTCCTTTCCTCAATCTCAGGTTTATCAATATTGAGTGGGTCTGTTTTCCTGTCCCAAATGCCTTCCTCTCCATCCTGCAGGGAACCAGCCTCTACCCAGAGCCCTGTGCTGTCTGCAAGGGATCCCTGGGTCTCAGCCCTAAGACATTGCATTGTCCCAGCTTGACCTTGCCATAGCTCAGTGTGAGCATTTGCGTCTAATACAGGTGAAGGAGCTCATTAAGCATGTAATCCTACTCATACCCTTGTTGGGGAGAGGTTCCATGCCTCAGTTTCCCCACTGGAGAATGGGGCTAATTATCATAATCTCTTTCACAGTACTGTTGTGAACCCTGTTTGCAGTGCGCGCTGGGTTCTCAGAGGAGCTGCAGCTTTATGTAGCATTTTTTAACTTTAACAGAGAGGAAAAGAAAACAAAAAGCTATGGTAACAAAGCAAATAAAAGAAGGGTCTCCTTAGAAATGAGACTAGTAATTACTGCTTGAGCCAGGCTACTTAAGAGATTGGTGCTTGCTTAAACAGCCCGATTGTTGTTAAAATAATAATTTCTATCTGGTGTTTAGCAGTTCATTGCATAATGCAGTTTCTGTACTACATGCTTTGTCTTTTGCATCCAGATAAAATATACAGATTGAAAAGAAAAAAAAAAAAGCTCTGAATTCCCTGAATTTCAACTTTGGCTGTTTTTCCCCCACTAGAACCTTGTGTACATCTGAAGACAAGGGGCTCATTACCATCCTCATTACCATGCAAATAAGCGTGCCCCTTGGAAGAGACGTGTACTGAGTGCATCCATAGTTTCCTCATGTGATCACTCTGGGATGAACAGAACTAGGCAGGGAGTCCCCAGAACAGGTCTTTGGCTGGTAACTTTGTACATGCTGGAGCATCAGATTCTCTTGATAAGCACTGGGAGGCTGCACGTAAGGAAGAGTTGTGGGGTCTTGTTTAGGGAATGAGCAAAGAATGGAAGCAATTAGCTGTTGCTTTCATACACAAAATTATGCAACAACATTTTGAGAGAGGGAGGGTTTTTGGACTGGGCTTTGTAACAGTTACTATGTAGGAGCATAGATGTTAAGATGTGGGGAAGACAGTATTGAGTAATGGACACTTGAAGAGCTCAGGAAACACAGTCGGATGTATCCAAGGTCCAGAAATAGAAAATGGGAGGAAAACATCAGGTATAACAAGACAAAGTGATGCACCAGCACTTTAGCCTGATATCTCGGCATAAGAGAACTTTTTGATGATCTGGCCCCAAGAGCATCAAAGAACATAAAGCCCAAATGTAGGACCTGTGTCACAATACGAGTTTGTGAAACCTGGTCTTGTTTCAAAGAGGAGCTCTTCCTACTCACTCAAAATCATCCCTCTGGACATCTCCTGGACATCCAGCTTAACACTTTGTGGCAAAGCCTGGTGTATTTTCCAAAGGGGGAGGTGCTGACACCCGCCTTGGGGATATCCACCCATGGGGTGTTCTCGGTGTGGTGAGCAGTGCAGTATGTGTGCTGGGACGCAGCAAACCATGCTGTGCTGGAGCATCTGGGACCCCAGAGCCCTCACAGGGAGAGGACAATGGAGACGTGACTTGCTCTGCCTGAATGGGACTGCTGTGTTTGGGGGTAGTGCTCCCAGCAGGGAGGTCTCCATCCAACCTAATCAAATCCACATGTGAAACACAGAGACAGCCTGGGGAGCAGGGACAGACCTCTGAGGTGCTCCTTCTCCATCCTGACTGCATACCCAGTGATGTTCTCTCCTGGTAGATGGGGGATCCTGGTTGTGTCTCAGTGTAGGATGTTCCCAGGTAGGATGGGATGCAGCTACCTTGTTGAGAAGGCTCTATGTTGGCTTATAGAGAGCCCACTGAGGACTTGATCTTCTCCTAATAGGAACAAATTTTATAATAATACTGCTGGGGGACTTGAAAGTCCATCTGGGGCCTTTATACCTTTTGTCATTTTATAAAAGGTCATTCTACACCTTGTAGTCTGAATCCTAGTGATAGAGCTGGGTCTGAGCAAGGACTGGAGGTCCTGCTGTAACCCTAGATAATTATCTTCAGGATCATTAAGAAATTAAGGAAGCTGCAGGTGAGCTCAGGGAGAACCTGCCCCCACAGTGCAAAGTGACCAAAGTCACAGTCTAAACATGATCTGAAGATTGGATATCATTTTTTTGGTGGTGCAGAAGTTGGGCCAATCAGGTATGTGATCTGAAGTGAAAGCAAGAAAGTAATTTATCTGGTGTTCTTACAGCACGTTTATATGTGTGTGTGTGTGCAGGATGTGCATATGTGTGTGTATACTCTGTGTGTGCCTACACAATTTTTCCTGGGTAACATTACCCTGCTCACATCTGGGAAAAAACCCAGCTAGCTACAAATCTCTGAGGCCATGGACATGTGTTGGGTGGCTAGTGGATGCAATCTCCCCTCTACATATCCAAACACATATCCCATTATTTTTAGTTTGTTTGAGCGAGCACAATCTTATGATCTTTCCTTGTCTGCACTTCTCCACCCTGCCCTCCCCATGACTCACTTGAAGGTGATATCACTGGATTGTTTGGAGAGTTGCTGGTCCCAGTGTTCAGCGCTCAAAAAATTAAAGCAAAACAAGAAAAAAGACAAATGCACAAATGAAAATGGACCTAGTCCAATCTAAATTCTGGCCCTGGCTTCCAGTACGCAGGCAGAATCTGTGAGCAGGCTTGCTCTCTGCTGCAGTTGGCAGAGGCATCTTTGTTTTAAAAGGTCCCTGTTTTACAGCATGTCCTGAGTAGTCCATGGCGCAAAAGTGCTGCAGATGTGATAGCAGGTGGGTAAAACAAAGTGCCCAAGTCATGCCCCAGTGCTGTCCCACCATGAACAGGAAATGTGAGGACCATCGGGGTTGTTTACACTGACAAGGGGCCTCGCTGTTGCTTGGTGTGGGCTTTGTATAGGGCATAGTCCTGGACAAGAATAGCTTATGGAGAGTTAGATATTGTAGGTGTTGGTGGAATGTCATGGAGAAGGTAAAGAAGGAGCTGTTATTTACTGCCCTTTCCACTACAAGAGTCATCATGGGAGATGGAGGCTAGTGGGTTGTAGGTTAAAAGCAAAGAAGAGAAGACAGTTCATCTCACAGCATGTTGCTCAGCTGTGGATGTCCCTGCAGCAGGAGGCTGTGCATGCTAAAAAATGATTGGCCAAACTCATGGAAAACTAAAAATCTATGAAGAGGCAAACCACTTTGTTCTTGAGTTAGGAAGCTCCAGAAAATCATATATAGGATTAGGCTTGTGGTGGGGACAATTGTCCCATCACCTGAGCTTCTCCTGAGTGTGGCCTCAAAGGTCAGGAGGGGTCTGAGGACTCACTCAGGATGTATCAGAGCAGCAGGTCAAGCAAATTGCAGCTTGTATAGGAAAAATCCTCATGCAGGAGGTACTGTAGCTGCCGAAGCTCACTGTGGGCTCTCCTGGACAGAGAGTCAGTTTCTTCCTTCTTTTTTTCTGTCTCTCACAAAGTAGATTAATTAAATCTGGTCCAAAGTAATAATGAGCTGCCACTTTCTGCTCATTACCCAGCTTGTACCCCTCCTTGCCAGCTCCTTGCTGGGCCCCCATGATTGACAACCTCCCTGAAGCGGCTGCCAAGCTGTGGAACGGGATGGATATCAGCAAGGATTTCTGCCTGTGTGTGGGACTGGGAGTCTCAGCTTCTGACCAGTCTTTCCTGACCTTCTCCTTCATCCACTATTCATCACCTCTGCTGGGCATCTGCAGGCATACCAGGGTCCCTAGAGGGTTAACACCTCCTTGCAGCTGGTGGCTTGTCTTGGAGTGATGGGGGAGTTCACTGCCCTTCTCAGAGGGATCCAAGAGCTGCTTGGCGTGGGGAGGAGGACAGCATGTTCGCAGTGACTCCGGCATTTTCCCTGGAGGACGATGGCGTTGGGATATCGGGTGGAATTCCTCAGGCCTGTGAGCCTTCCAGCCAACACCATAAACAATGTCACAGATAAGCGACAGCTTCCGTCACGCCAATGAAAGCCCCGATGAGCTGCCTTTGTGCCTCTCTGCGCATAGGCATGACTTTTTGCTCCAATTTCTGTACTCTGATCTGGCCAAGAAGAAAAGCAGGGAGAAGCCACCCCTCCCCTCCCCATTGCTGACCTTCTCGGCAGTGTTGCATTGTCCCACATTGATGGTTGGGGTGGCCCTCCTGGGGGGCCCCTGGCCATGCCAAAGCCCATGGTGGGGTGTGCATATCTGGTGTGCGGGGTTCCCATGGGGAGAGAGGGAAGCCTGTGGTGTGGTGGGTCTCAGGGAAGCATGGCTTAGGCTGAGGGTGGTGTGGGGAGGTTGTAAAGGCAGGAGAGGCCAGCCTGGGTGGTGTTAAGGTCTCTGGAAAACACTGTCACTCTCAAGCAGGATCTCAAATTTGAGGACTGAGTGCAGTTTGCCTGTCAGCATGAGAAGGATAATGCAGCAGAACCTTGCTCTGATAATTTACTGGTCTAATTCACAGTGCCCAAACCTGTCCCCTAACTTCTAGGCAATATGGTCCCACTGGTGTCTCCAAAGCTTTCCTCTAAGTTGCAGCACATAAGTAGGACTTTGGCTGAACTTGCCCTTCATTCCCCTCAAAGTTCACATTGGAGCTTTTCTCAGAACAATCCCATCAATCTGGGCCACTAATGAGAGTCATTACCATGAGGATGTTTCTGAGGCATCAAATTTCCTGAAAATTGTGGGTATCTTCTGTGAGTCACCTAATTGAATTTAGGTATCTGAACAGGTCCCGGCGTTCCTCTTACAGTCAGTGGTTTTGTCAGTAGACTCTGTGGAGAAGAGGCAACGATACATCTCATCTTAAAGCGTGAGCCTGTACCAGGCATGTGGATCACACGAGGTCTCAGATATGGACCCAGACTCCATGGGCAACTACATCATGGGCATCCAAGGTTAGTGCTGATGGATTTCACCCTTAACGTCATTGGCATCTGGTGGTCTCCTCTCTTAGGAGCAGTTGCCCAAACTTCCCATGCACCAGTTTCTCTCCTGTGCAGGATAGGACTTTCATCACTGGAAAAATTTCACCAGTGAGCCTCCCATAGCGGTGAAGGGTGACACAGTGAAGAGCCACACAGGTACATCTACTCTGTTAATAGAAAGCTAATAAATAATTTCAAGTCTTGGATTGTGTACAGTGCTAATTTGCTTGGTATGGTCCAGCTAGACCTCTCCAGATAAATTTGCTCCAGGGAACAGTTCGCTCCAGAGACCATTCCCAAAAGGCCATAAGGACTTGACTATGCAGTCCTCCAACATTGTCCCAGCAGGCTCCGTACCCTTAATTCCCTCCATATGCACTCATGCCACATCACAGGGTATGCAATGCAAAGCAGCTGTTCAGACTGAAGATCCACTCTGGTGGGCTGCCACACAATACCTCCTGCTCTTCCAGAGATTCACAACTCGACAACAGAGTGATTATGTTGTGGGACCACTGGGGCCCTGCATGGGGCCCAGGAGGTGCCATAAAGTACTTAGTCTGCTCTAGTCTTCTCTACAGTGCTTGCTCTGGGGGCTTGTGACTATAAACTGTTTTTTTTTCTTTTTTTTTTTTTTTTAGCAGTATAGCTGACCCCTAGTAGTTGGCTTTGTTCCTGAACAAGTGTAGCTAAACTTGTGATTTGCTGGATGCCATTTGGAATGTGCTTATGTGATACTATTATAGACAGACAAGGGGCCCCAAAGAAGTTTCAATATGCCAGGTTTCTTGGGAGGGCACTGACCTTTCATCTGGGGACACACAGCTGAAAGCAGCAGCAGCAGCAAATCCCCAGAAGGTCATTACATTCATTGCATTCTCCTTCCAAGGACCTGCGTGTCCCATGCTAGCACCATGCACAAAGCTTCGTTGCCCTGAACTGAATAAACGGCATTCTATCTTTCATTAGGGATTTATAAACAAGAAAGTCGTGCTCAAGATAATAAAGGAATAATTAAGGGATTGGGGCCTGCCACTGCAGAAGGGTTGATGTACAGATATATAGAGCCCTGGGTCTGTAGAAGGGCCAAGAAGGGATTCCCTTCAACTCTGTAGCCCTGTGGCATGATGACAAAACCATCCTTTTGAAGTATATATGTCAGCAGGATGAGGATTGAGAGGAGTGTTGAGAACAGGGATTGAAAGGGCACAGCAGTTTGTACAGAAGGGCAGGTGAGAAGGGCTGTGCACCCTGCTCTACATCTCTACCAGGATCATGGGCCCTCGCCTCAGAGTTAAAACCAATGTTGCTACAGAGAAAGCCCCTGAGATGTCTGATGCTTCCAACCAGATGGAACTGGTAAGGAAGGAGACTTCAGGACAGATGGTAGGTTGCAACGAGTGCCCAGACCCTTCTCCTGAAGAAAAGGTAAGTACCTGTAAAAGATGTGCACAGGTTCATGATCTGTCCTGTCAGGTGGCCAAGTTGCAGGAAACAATTAAAAGGCTGGGCAGTATTAGAGGGGCCAAGACGGAGATAGAGAAATGGTTTCAGGACCATGGTCCTGTGGTGGACACCACAGAGAATGAGGCACCTTGAACCCTCGTGACCCACAAAAGCAGGACTCTGCTTCAGTACCCACCCTCCGGCATTGCAACCAAAACCAGATATGAAGCTTTAACAACTGTAGACACCTACGAGAAAGGTCTGCAAGGAGAAACTGTACCAGCAGCATGCAGTGGATACTGCAAAAAGAAATGACAAGTGCTTGTAGTGGGGTGACTCTCTGTTAAGGGGCACTGAGGCTCCCATCTCCCAGCCTGACAAGGAATCACAAAGATATGCTGCATTCTGGCAGCTAAGGTCCGAGATGTTGCCAAGAGGGTGCCAGAACTTGTCAAGAGCACAGACTACTATTCATTGCTACTCTTTCATGTGGGCACAAATGACACCACAAGCCAGAACCTGGACAGAATCAAGGAAGACTACAAAGCCCTCGGGGTGCAAGCGAAAAGTATTGGTGCCCAAGTTACTTTTTTTCCATTTTACCAGTTCAGCCAGAAATATGTATAATGCAAATCAACTTCTTGCTTTGTGTCTGGTGCTATAGTGAGGATTTTGTATTTTATAACAACGGAGATTCTTTGATGACTATAGCCTGTTAGGGAGGGGTGGGATCCACCTGTCTAGAAGAGGCAGGAGCATCTTTGGCTGCAGGCTGCCCAGCCTGGTGAGGTGGGCTTTAAACTGAAGGACTTGGGGGATGGGGTCCAAAGTGGCAACACTCACGCCATTGCAACCTACTGGAGAACAAGCCAGGACAACCAGAGCAGCAACAAAAGTTCCTTGGCTGTCTCCCAAGATGAGAACCAGAAGCCCAGCCACCTCAAGTGTATGTATACCAGTGCATGCAACCTGGGGAACAAACAGGAGGAACTGGAGCTCCACACCCAGTCAGAAATAGGACTAGGAATAACTGAAACATGGTGGTACAATTCCCATGACTGGAAGATTGCAATGGACAGCTATAGGCTGTTTCATAAAGACAGTCAGGGAAGAAGAGAAGGACGAGTTACGCTGCATGATAAGGAGAAATTTAATGTCTAGAAGTCAATTATGGCGATTGTGGAAGCCCTGGGTCAAGATAAGAGGAACTGTCTCCAAGGGGGATATTAATAGTAGACATTTGCTACCAACCTCCAAACCAAGATGATAAGACCAATGAAGAAATATTTGGGTCACTTAAGCAAGCTTCACGTCAACAGAACCTGGTTCTTATGGGTGACTTCAACTACCCTGACATTTGTTGGAAGAACAATACAGCAGCTCATCCATCAAGCTCCTGGAATGCGTAGGGGACTGCTTCCTCATACAAGTGCTAGATGTGCCACCCAGGAATGAGAAACTGCTGGACTTGCTACCCAAAACCCAGGAAAACCTGCTTTGTAATATCTGGGGTAGTGATAGCCTTGGCTGCAGTGATCACAGTATTGTGGAGTTTGGGATTCTGCTGAGCACCCTGAAGGTTAGTACTAAGACAAAGGTTTTAGACTTTAGAAGAGAAAACTTCAGCTTGTTCAGAGCTCAGCTGGGAGGGATTCTGTGGGAAGCTTCCATGGAGGATAAAAGAGCCAGTGAGTGCTGGAAGTTTTTTAAGAACCCTCTCCTGGAAGCACAAAACCAGTTCATCCCCTTTAAAAGTAAGGGAAGTAGGTGGATCAGGAGACCCCCTTGACTTAACTGTGAGTTTTTGAGTCTGCTCAAAACCAAAAGAGAAGTATACCAGAGATGGAAAAGTGGATAAATACACATTGAGAACTACACGGGCATTGCCAGGGTGTGCAGAGATGCAGTTAGAAAAGAAAAAGCTCAGCTTGAATTGAAACTAGTCAGAGATGTGAAAAACTGCGATCTTCAGGTACATAAACAACAAGCAGAAACAGAAGGAAAATATTGGCCCACTGTTAAAATATTGGCTGATGTCTTTACAAGGCCTCTGTCCATATTCTTTGAGAAGTCATGGAGATTGGGAGATGTCCAAGAAGACTAGAAGAAGGCTAATGTTACCCCCATCTACAAGAAGGGCTTAAAGCAGGATACGGGAAATTATAGGTCCGTCAGTCTTACTTCAGTCCCTGGGAATGTTATGGAATGGATCCTCCTAGGGGCTGTCACAAGTCAAATGAAGAACATGAAAAACCAGCATGGATTCATCAAGGGCAAATAGTGATTGACAAACCTGATCGCCTTCTAGGACAAAGTAAGATGCTCAGTTGATGTGAGGTGGGTGGTGGACATTGTCTGCCTGGATTTCTCCAAGGCATTCAATACGGTTCCTCACACCCTCCTTCTAGAGCAACTGATGCGTTATGGTCTAGAGAAGTGGTCTGTGCAGCGGGTGGGGAACTGGCTGACCGGCTGCACCCAGAAGGTGGTGGTAAAAAGCTCCTTTTCAAACTGGAAACCTGGGCCCAATGCTGTTTAATATCTTTATAAATGATCTGGATGATGGGATCAAGTATACCTTGATGAAGTTTGTTGATGATACCAAACTGAGTGGGAAAGTGGACACTTTGGAAGGGAGAGACGGTCTGCAGGAAGACCTGGATAGGCTGGAGGAGTGGGCTAAGAAGGACCTTAGGAAGTTCAACAAGGACAAGTGTAAGGTCTTGCACCTGGGAAAACATAATCCAGGAGTGCAGCACAGGCTGGGATCTACCAGGCTGGGGAGCAGCTCTGTGGGAAGGGACCTGGGAGTCCTGGGGGACAAAAAGCTCCATGAGTGACCAGTGTGCAGCTGCAGAAAAGAAAAACAAGGGGGTGCTGGGTTGCATCAACAAGGACATCATCAGCAGAGATAAAGAAGTCATTATCCCACTCTACTCATCTCTTCTCAGGCCACACCTGGAATACTGTGTTCAGTTTTGGTCCCCGCTATACAAACAGATGTGGACAGGCTGGAGAAGGCCCAGAGAAGGGCCACAAAGATGATCAAAGACTTGGGCAGCCATGTGAGGAGAGGTTGAGAGAACTGGGGTTGTTCAGCCTTGAGAAGAGAAGGTTTAGGGGAGACCTTATTTCCATGTTCCAGTATTTAAAGGGTGGCTACGAAGAAGACCAAGAATCCCTTTTTACAAGGAGTCACATGGAAAAGGCAAGGGCTGATGGGTACAAGTTACTCCTGGGGACATTCTGATTGGACACAAGGAAAAGTTTTCAGAAGAACAATCATCTACTATAATAATGTCCCCAGGGAAGTGGTGGATTTCCCAACATGGGACACTTTTAAGATTCAGATGGACAGGGGGCTGGGTCATCCTGTCTAGAGCGTGATTTTGCCAAGAAAGGTTGGACCAGATGATCCCTGAGGTTCCTTCCAATCTAGCATTCTATGATTCTATGATCCTGTAAGTTTTTCCCTGTTTCTTGACAGGAGCTCTGTGGACCCTACTCAGGCAGGACTGGGCAGAAGAAAGGGAGGGAGATTTTGAAACCGCACCTGGCCTGGATACTACAAACCAAGTTCACTTTATACAAAGCTTTTAAAATGGTTAAGGCAATGTTTTCACAAGGGAATGAAGAGTAAGACCAAATATCTCCTTTGCATGTTGTGGAAGGCAATGTTGGTCCATGAGTTTTCTCATGCCTGTGATGAAGCCAGGACTTGGGCTCTGTCTGAGGACTGCTGCTGACCTTTAATCTTGGGCCACGTGAATGCTTTGCTTGCTCTTTGGCGAAGAGCATGTCTGGTTCAGACTTGAAAAGGGACTGTACAGAGGGCCCAGTAGCCCCAAACTTGGTTAGACATTATCCTCTCCATGTTCTCAAACCAAGCTGTCCATTAACACACCTCAACGCTGCCCTGCCCAGGAGCACCCAGTTTAGCTGCTTGGTTCATACTCCAAGAAGAAGGGCTGGGCAGCAGATTCAGGGCCACAGACAATGCTGAACACAACAGGGCTAGTAGGAAGATGGGATTTGAAAATGAGTGACAAAATTAAAAAGACAAAGATGTAGGCTTTTTTCATCTGGTTTCTCGTACAGACTCCCTTAAAGGTAATTTTTTTTGCAGTGTTTCTTATGCTTGGGAAAGATATATGTGTATCCAACTGCCTATTCCTTAATGATTCACAGATAATAGCCTGACTCCAGCCCCAAAGGGGACTTTAAAACAAATCTTAAAATCATGAGACTCAACAAAAGGACATAAATAAAATTAGGAAGAAAAAAAGTCTGGAAGATTGGCCAATCTGGCAAATCCAAAGGGAGATATCAGGAAGGTTCTTGTTTGCCAGATGCAAATGAAGAAAAAAATAATATGTCTCCTGAGAGAAGGAAAAAGTCAGAGTAGCTGAGTCGCATGTCAAGAGTTCTTGCTGTCTGAGCAGGAAGAAGACTGTAATCCATGTGCTGATGTTAGAGTGAGCACGGAAAAGACCACAGTGAGATTCTTGCTGGGATGGTCAACAGAGGAAATACACTTGGGGCAGTCTTTGAAAAGAAAATTTCCATCTGGCTCAGGATGTGAATGAACACAGTGGCCTTGTGGGGTTGCTAGGTTCCCTCCAGGGCAATGCAAAAATCAGCGTGTCATTCAGAGAGGAGCACTCCCGTGGCTCTCCTTTCTGCAAATGCAAGAGCGTCCTGAGCATGAAGGTCTTGCTGCATCTGAGCCTGGGAGTCTCTTCTCTGCATGATGGCATCTCAGGCACACTTCTGGGTAATGCAGCCAGTATGGCCAACCCTTGGGGAAGGGAAGCATTTATGGACAAGCTGACTAGCTGCCAACTGCAGCAGGAATAAGCCATAGGTAGAATGTCTCGGGCAAAAATCCTACCGTAGGCACAGGTTGCAAATAATAATGAGCAAAGATGCTGCTTATTCAAGTCCTGTGTGAGCTTACTAGTGTCTCAAACAGTATGATGGTAAGTTCTTGGCCCTGGAAAACTTTGTCCTTAACTGCTGGCTTGCATAATGCTCTCTTTTGGTGGACCATAACTCTTCGCAGTAGGAGGCTATGTCCTTAGCTTCCTGATGCCTGCATTGTTGTCTCACTGGTGTGACTTGGTTCGTTAAACATAGAAGGCTAGAGCCATTTTATACACCCCAGTGTATCTTGGTCTACTGTTAATGTTTCAAAAGTGTGTGGGTCCTCTGTAAATTGTCTCTTATCAGCCAGATCTGTGCAGGTGCCTCAGAGAACCTGGGGTGGTTCAGATGGCACTACAGACTGGTGTTTAGGCTACTGAATTGAGCTCTGGATGCCTGGCTTTTAATCTAGCACAAATCCAGCTCAGCAAAATGAATCTCATATGACTGGTGACAAGAACAAGAACGTCATGATCATCAACATTATTATCAGCATTATTATTTAGAGAGATGAAAATATTGTATATAGAGGACAGAGAATTAAATACATACTGAACTAAGAATAAACCCCAATAACCAAGGAGGAGAGGTGCCAAAAAGGTCATTGGAGGGTCAGTTGAAGATTCACCACAATAATAGACTTGAGAAAACCCTAGGTATTATGATGAGAGAAGCAGTGACAAACTTCCCAGCAAGGCAGGTAAGTTAGTAGAAGCACTGCTGTGACTGAGTCCTGTGATAACTCTTCTGACACAAATATTTCATGGAATGTCATCAAAGCTTTTTTTTCAAGAAGATAGCAAAAATGTTTCTTCAGCCCTTTCCACAAGGAGCTCTCTGATTCTGTATCAATAAATAGTGAATGGACATAACACAGGGCTTTAGAACAGCAGTTCTCCAAATTTTCTAAACCAAAACCTGTTAATCCTCATTATGCTTTGCATCATTTTTTGCATAACTCCCTTATACTCTGATTGTCCATGAACTTTTTACCAAGCCTTCATGGACCATCAAGATCCGGAGAGCATGGTTTGGGAACGACTGTTCTAGACTACTGGTTCTTGCACTTCTTGGCAGACACATTGACACTTTGTGGTGAGCACTCCAACTGGCTGCTTCTGTCCAACTCCTTTTAATAGCTTCCTTAAACCTCCCTTTGCAAGTAACTGCTATTCCTCTGTGGTTACTGCAAACAGAAGCTTGGCTTCAACTCACCTCCAAGATAAAATGTCCCTTTCTAACAAGCTGCCTCCTCCACTCTGGTCAGAAATATTGAGAATGTGTATTTTTTCCAACTGAAAACCAAGCTTGGGAAATCCTGTAGAAAAGGAGTGGAAGGGAATGATTCTCAAGCAAGTCATCCAAATCTTGGAAAAACCACTGTGTTTGCTGGGTCGGACCCAAGACTACTCTTTGTTTTTCCAACTCAGAAGTTCTTTTCTCTGCACTTGGTTTTCTAAGAATGTGAACTTACCCGCCCTGTCCTGTTTACAAGCTCGTAAATATGTAGATCAGATTTGGCTGCGGGGTAGGCCTTAGAAGGGCTGAATCCTGCTGGGAACACATGGCATTTTATGTACAGTGAGGCCAGATTCAAGCTGCACAAAGGAAAAAGGCAATTTTTCATTGGGCCCAACCCAGAAAAAAATTATCCCCCAAAGCAAAACGCATGAGTCCTGACTTTAATTTACAGCGCGGGGTGAGCAGAACTCACCTTGGGTGGGTGAGCATCGCCAGCACCCAAACAGAGATAAAGGCATTGATCAAGAAAGATGCTACAGTGGAAGGTTTACTTAAGCTGATTGTTGGCAACGCTGGTGGCCCCGAGTCTGGAGAACTTGCTAGTGGCGGGACGCCAGCGTTTGAAAAACACCCTATCGAGGGGAGGTGTGGGAGCTTCCTCAGTGCGTTTCCACCGTGCCGGTCCCAAGGACATTCTGTTTATATCAGAATTGGGCAGACAGCACGTCACCGGCCACGGAGCCTGGCACTGCACCACTCACAGCCCGTGCCCCCTCCCAGCGTCGCCGGCTGCGAAGGATTCTGAACAGCATCCTCCAGAGAGCTGCACCGCCAGACCCGGGCGCTGTGACGTTGTGGAGGAAAGGGTGGGGAAGAAAGGTTGGGGGAGGTTGATATTTTCAGCTCTAATGAAAAGTCGGGACCAGCTTTGCAGGCTCAGGAGGGGTTATTCAAGACCAGCCAGCCAACTTCTTGTTTCTTTTCAATCTTGGAGGGGAAAATCCTCCAACGCTTGCCCTGTTTCCGCACCGGGCTCCAAGGCACAGCCCTTCTGGCTTTAACTTGCATGGAAAAATCTGCAGAGTTTCTCATCGCTCGCCTTCTCTTTTTTTTTTTTTTTTTTTTGACAAGAAGGGAAACAAAAGAAAAAAAAATCATTATTTCCTTCTTCTCCCCCAGCCTGGAATTATTCAGGGGAGACAGCAAAGAGTTGCTCTGTCTCTCCTCTTTCAGCTTTCAGCTGATACCAAGCTCTAAAAGCATTCTACTTCAGAAAAAGATGTTTTCCCCCTCTCAGAAAACAATGGGCGTGTGTAACAGGGCTCCAAAAATATAACAGGAATGGTAAGATAACAACATCCTCATCCCTCCCAACAGTTCCTGAAACCCTTCACTTCAAGGGTAATGTCTCCTGTTTAATGCCACATCGGTTGCCTGCAAAGGATCCCTCTTGCTCAGTCCTTTGTCCCGTCTCCACGGGGAGGGTCATGTCACCCATCTGACATGACCAGCTGTGCATCTCTTATCTGGTTATTCAGCAGTGATGCATGCAAGCCATATCTCTGCGAGTACAGGGAACAGGGACAGGATAAAGGACAAGATTTCAACCGAGGGGCACCCAGGCTGTTAGCATGGACCCTGGCATGACTTTGGCCTTGACATGGTGCAGTGGGTAACAGAGCTGAGAGATGTACCTGCATGCAGATCCCTGTTTGGGAGGGTTTAGCTGTGGCAATGCCAGGGACATGGCTAACAAATTGACCCTGATCTCTTTTATTTGCTAGGATTGATGTGATGGCGGGACCACACTTTGTGCTTGGTGCTGTACAAACACAAAGTGGTGGGAAAACCAGTCCCCAAAGGGGATGTTTGCTCCCTCATGCTGAGCAGGGGTTTCTGCACACCTGCAGCACACACAGGGTTTGTACCCCAGGATTTGTGATCCACAGCAATATGTCTGGCAGCACGGATGGGAGAGACTGAATGGGTTGTACCACATTAGGAGAGGAGAGGGCTTGCGATGCCCAGACTAGAGCAGTCTCCAGCAGAGCCGGTGACATGAGATAAACATGCACAATGGTGCCAGGACCTGTCAGGGGGAAGGGGTGACAAGCCCAGAAAATGCAGACTATTGCTACTTTTTATTACCTGATCAATCCACCTGGATGTTGTGGCTGAATAGAAAGTAAAATTACACAAGAGGCAAAAACTGGTTGCCTGGTTTTCTTAGCCATAGAGCTGAGCCTGGGACAAGCATGAAGACAATGCTGGGAAGGACCAAGAAACAGAGCAGCAGACAAGCCATCATATCATGGTAGTTTTGTTTAAGCTTTACAGCCACATGGAGTTATAAGGAGATATTTCAGGAGAGAAAAATGCAAGAAATTTACTGCATTGCCTGTTTAAATGCCTGCACAGGGCAATGGGATCTCTGCTGAGAAGAGATGAGTGTCTCCAAGTGCCTCATTATGGTGATGAGGCTCATTCTCCATTGACATGCTTCCTGTTCCATCTCTGCTCTATCTCTATTTCTTTTTTAATCTCTGATCCTGAAGGGAAAGGATGGAAATTTGCATTCAATTTTCATGGCAATTTGAGTACCTCCCATGAGATATGTCTGCCTCTCTCTTGCATTTTCATTAGATAAACAAGCCTTTTTGCCTCCTGTGCTCTTCACTCACTGCTCAGAAGTAATAGACATGGGACCTGGGTGCACTCCCTGTCTTGATGTGGCCTTGACTCCTAATTAACTTTTGGATATGCTAATTTTCATATTCACTTTTCGGACTTTCCACCTCTCCTTAGGAAAGTGCTGCTTTTGCAGACAGCCCCTGTCAAGACAGGTATCATTCCAGGTAACTCATATCTCCTCTTCTTCCATCATCACCAACTAGTTTCTGATTTGTTATCTCCCTCTTAGGAGACTTTGATGGGTCCTCATGTCAATGGAACAAAAACCCATGCCATATATAATTTGCTTTGCTTGGGCAGTTCCACCAGCAGTGTTATCTAATGACAGGGAGTCTGGGGGTCCAATGGGGGACTCCCAGTGGGTCCCCAGGCCATCTCAGTCAGTAGATCTTCAAGCAGAGTTGTTCAGTCTTGTCTTGTGCAATGAATCTATGGCTGGGTAGAGAGACTCTACATTTGCTGTGAGACAGGACCCAGCTTCCCTACAATGCAGATCCCCTACAAATTGCCTCCAGATATTCAAAACACCGAAAAGAGCAATTTCCCTGGCAAATGAAGCCATCTGTCTCAGACAACACCAGTGATATGCTTCTTCAAGACTATCAACTTTCTTGTACATAGAGACAAATATCTTGTAATACTGGGTGAAGATAAGCCGTCTGATGATCCCTAACACAAAAGTCATGGCACAGATTTTAAAGGTAGTTACACATTGAACTCTCATTAAACTCATGGGCATTAAGCATGAAAATATCTTCTGAATGTGAGGGTTCCCAGTATCAATCCCAGTATTGCATATGTTAGCAATAAATTCAGTTCTGTGTCACTACTTCATGCCCACCCTGAATATAACACATGGGAACATTTTGGTGAAATAGTTTGTTAGAGGAATATCTTTCCTTCCAGCAACAGTTGATGACTTTCTCTTGCAGCTACCTCCCTCACAGAAATGCTTGTCAAGGCTGTTGGCGAAAAGACATGTGTGATCCACCTAGGAGTAGCTTTTCACAGAGCGTTAATAATAACACCACAAGCTCAGATCATAAAAAAGCCAAGAACAGGAATAGATGAACCAGACCAAGGAAGACTGAAAAATGGAGATTGTTCATATGGAAAATCATGTCACATTTTGGTGCCCACAGTGCAGAAAAGAAGCCAAAGATACAGAAAATGCTCTGAGGGCTCTACAAAACAACACAAAGGTCCAGAAAAATTGACTTAAGAGCATGAGATTAAAGGATCTTGATCTATTGGCCTTATCCAGGAGAAATTGACGGGACTTGCTCATGAATTGTGGTGAAATATAGGGGAAACTGTTTCTGATAGCAAACATATATTTAATCTAGCCAAGAATGGTAGAAAAATTTAATGGCTTGATGTTATAGCTAGATAAATTTACCCTGGAAAGAAAGCAGTCATTTTTAATAGCAAGGATATAAAGCAACGGGAAAAAGCATAACTAGAGACATGGGTTCTCCATTATTTCAGTCCTGAGTTAATGCCTAGTGTCTTTCTAAGGAGAAAACTGTTTTTGAGTAATGGGGGAGTTGAAGAAATTATTGAACAAGACACTGAGGCTTGCAGTCATCTGTAAATCACAGTAGATAGTTGGAGCAGTCCCTTCCAGCCTTGCAAACTATGGCTATGATTAACAAACTCCATTCCAAAATGTGGTAGGTCTTGAATATAGAAGAGTTGCAAAAATCATCATGTCACAGAGGGTCTTCAGGCATGATACGTGCAAGAACTGTTTGAGAAATAGTTGATCTGTTCCAGAAACTGCTTTAATTGCAAATAGCAGTGGACCTTTATTCCCCACTGCAAGATCTTTTCCTGAGTTTGACATACATAGATGTCTACATTTCTATGCATTTTATCTTAGAGGGACTGACAATGAGTCGAGCATCTGTGCCAATGGGTTTAACAGAGTATAATGAAGGTTTTGCTTGTTGGGGATCTTGTCAACATTTAATTAATTACAGTGAGCTACAGTGTTGGTATTTGAGACCAGTTAGTCTCTCTGCACTCTCACATCCAGAGCTAATATCCTTTAGTGTGCTAGTAATTACCCAGAGCAAACAAAGCTGGGAAGAAATAAGCACCGCACAGCGCTTTCTGGGTCCTTCCTCCCAAAGCAAACTGTGGATGCCATGAGCAGAAACCTGAGCCAGCCTTGAACAGTGGTTCAGGTCCCAGCAGCATTAAAGCTGCGTTTTTTGTGCTGCTGAAGAAATCAATGTGTGACATGCTAATATTGCTTTGCAGCTCTGGGGACAGCTGGTGAGAGCAGCCTTGCTGTGCTGTTTGGCACCTGCCCGCCTGCTCTGCCTTGTATTTGTGAGCCCACAGCCCATCTGTGGGTTCTAAGGACCCCCAAAGGAGCTGGAAGAGCAGGTGTATTGATGTAAAACTCCATGAAAAAGAACTTTTCTGATATCATACCTTTCTCCTGATCTGTGAACTTTCCCCTCTCCATCCAGCAAAAAATGTATAACCAAGATCAAGGAAGAAAAAACCCTCAAACAATCAAAATGGCTTATAAAAAAAATATCTCCCTTCACTTTCATACACCTAGTGCTTTCTCTGGGTAGATTCTCTTAAGGCCCCCATCAAAATATCCCCTGTTCCCTGTCAGGGCAAGCAAACAGCCTCTGCCAGTGACTCTCTCTTGTGCTTTCGTCTCTGCGTTTGTGTCTCACTCTCACAGGGGCAGGTGCCAAAGGACACACGCTTGTTCCTGGCCATGCCCAAATGAGGAAAATCAAACCCAGGGCAGCCCTGCCTGCAAGCACTTGGCAAACTGTGCCAGTTGCTCAGTGGCAGTGGAACCCTGCACAGCATCAGCGCAAGGAGTCAGGAGGCTTTGCATCCCGGCGCTCCCATCACCCTGCATTGCTTCTCTTGGTGGTGGGTAGGTGCCTGCTTTATTTCTCCATTCCCTCTACCTGGTCCCTCTCCCTAAGGTGTTTCCACCTTATTTCCTTGGGTTTTTTGCTAAGGTTTCCACCTTACTTCGCTGGTGATCCTGTTCAGTGCCAGCTGCCTGTGGCTTTTTCCTTTACCATGCCCCTGCCGCCCATAAGGAGTGAGGTAGGCATCTGCTGAGAAACTCAGAAATGGAGTAAGCTATGCCAGAATACAGCCTAAGTCTTCAAGGCAAGCCACAGGGACAAAAGCACCACAGCTGCTTTAATATTTTTCCAAGCATATACTAGTTTTCCTCAATAAGGATGTCTCAGCCCCTTGAAAATAAATCAAGGAGAAAGCAATGAAGCTGTCCTCAAATGTCTCTCAGGGCGAGTCCATCTGTCCCTTTCATGCCTGCCCATGTAGATTCGTGCAAAAAGAGGTTGTTACTGTGGGTTTTTTCACCTTAGCTGAGTCTTTTGACTCCAGGTGTCAGATACCTTGTAGGAGATAGGGGCTTTATCATAAAAAGATCTCAAATCCCATGACCGTAGCACAGAAGCATCTAGGATATTATTTTGTTCTACTTGCAGGTTTGACATCTGAATCTTCAACAATCACCAGCTTGCTTCTGTTTTTGAGAGGTCCCTTTACCTCCTGCTGGCCCAGAAGAGATGGGGCTGCTCTCACATTTTCCTCCGTGCTGGATCTCCAGCTGTTGCTGCAGTGCTGGAATTGTCCCAGATGGCTGGAAAGGGAGGTGTGTGAGGCTATGAATAATCACACCTGTGTCTCAACGCTCCTTGCTAGGAGTCAGATCTGCAGATATACCTGGCACTTTGGATCTCTCTCTCACTGCTGTGCCTCTTTTTTGGGAGGAGCAGACCGTTACGCTGAGGAGCCAGCTGCAGCTCTAAGAGGCTTTACAGAGCCTGGCCTGGCCTTGTGTCTCTACTGCATGCCAAACAATCACTGCTGATGAGTGCCTTAATAAATATACTTAATTTCAAGTGTACCTTGGCTGCTGAGCTCTCTGTTGGGCCGAGCTCTCTGTTGGTCTAAGCCTGATGACACACAGGGTGACCTCCTGGAATTTGTGTCTAGAGGAAAGCAGATAAATCCCCTGATCCCAGCTCTTCCAGCTGTATATGCCGATGGATGCTGTCTCCCAATTATACACCAGGCCACGTGACATCATTCAGATACCCTGGTCTTTTCAGCATATGCGTCTGACTTCCAGAGTGCATGACCGAAGATAGCAGAGAACTGGACAGTAATTACTGTTTGCAACCAGACTACTCCTTCGCTGTTTAAAAGAAAATAAATTGCTTTTCTAACTGAACCAAGCTCTTAAAATCTGGATGTACGTGTGTGCATGTGTGTTGGGGTGTGTGCATGAAGAAAAAGGTGTTTGGGCTGCTGTTCCCGTATATGGGGCCCAAATCACAGAAAGTATATGAGGCTTGGCACTTCTGCCTTCAGCCTTGGAGATCTGGAGGTGAGACCTTCCCTGAGAATTTTTGGATCCTTCCATTACACTTGGAAGGCCCAAATCACTCCACTCCACTGATTATTTTACATGAAAGTAGGGCTTATTTGGTTCCAAAACTGCACAAAACCATGTGGCTGCCCAGTGTCTAATTTCTAGGGCTGAGTCTTTACAGGTGTATTTTGTTTTTTCTACTATCCTCCAAACCTGAAAGCTCCCATTGGCTCAGCTGAGCTGGCCCTGGTCTGATAACCTCTTTAATACCTCTTAGAAGTAATCACAAAACATCAATACACTGCTGTTACTAATACCATTAAGTCCATGTCTGAGCAGAAAAGCAGAATCTCCGTGCCAGGCATGGAGTTGAGCCTGATCTGATCCTGGATCCAAGCAAACACATTTCAGATTTGCTGAGAGGTCTCTGCACACACCATATTGTGACAGATGTTATACGCTCAAGAAGTGAGCCCATGTGACCCTCATGAGGTTCAACAAGGCCAAGTTCAAGGTGCTGCACCTGAGTTGGGGCAATCCCTAGTATCAAAGAGGCTGAGGGAGGGAGGAAGGGATTGAGAGCAGCCTTGCAGAGAAGGACTTGGGGGTGTTTGTAGATGAAAAGCTGGACATGAGCCACTAGTGTGCACTTGCAGCCCAGAAAGCCAGCCATGTCCTGGGCTGCATCAAGAGAAGTGCAGCCAGCAGGGTGAGGAAGGTGATTCTCCCCCTCTGCTCCGATCTCATGAGACCCCCCCTGCAGTGCTGTGTCCAGCTCTGGGGGCACCAACATCAGGAGGACACAGACCACATCAAGCAGGTCCAGAGGAGGCCATGAAGATGATCAGGGGCTGGAGCACCTTCCCTGTGAGGACAGGCTGAGAGAGTTGAGGTTGTTCAGCCTGGAGAAGAGAAGGCTGTAGGTGACCTTATTGCAGTCTTTCAATATAAAAAGGGTTTTTTTAAGAAAGATGGGGACAAACATTTTAGCAGGGCCTGTTGCAATAGGACAAGAGGTAATGGTTTTAAACCAAAAGAGCGAAGGTTTAGACTAGGAAGAAATGTTTTATGATGAGGGTGGTGAAACACTGGACCAGGTTGCCCAGAGAGGTGGTAGATGCCCCATCCCTGGAAACAGGCAAGGCCAGGCTGGACGGGGGTTTGAGCAGCCTGGTCTGGTGGAAGGTGTCCCTACTCATTGCAGGGGGGTTGGACTAGATGACATTTAAAGGTCCCTTCCAACCCAAACTATGCTATGATTCTGTGATTCTGTGATTGATACTGGAATAGATAACCAGGAATGGGCTCAGGTGTGTGAGTAGTAGAAGAGATAACAGCAACAACAAAGAAAATTAGATTGCAGAAAGTGAGTTAGAGGCTCCCATGAACCTCCATAATTCCCTTGAAGATAAAATGTCAGCTTGTAATAGACATTTCAAGCTGTTATGTTGTTCAGGTTGTTTCTGAAAAAGTGCAGTTCCTAAAACTTTGTTGTTTCTCCAAACTTTTTCTATGAAGTTCTCTCCTAGACCTGAACAGCAGCTCAGAGCAACCACAAGTTTCATTGCAGGCTCACCAGGCAGTAGGAAGGTTGTCCCATTAGGACAGTCAGGTCATTTCCCCAGCTGTTTGTTAACAGGGAAGGAGGTTGTGGTTGACTCCTCCTGAGTTCAGCTGGATTTCATCCCTTTGCTCCAGCAAAGTAAACATGAAGAAGCCAAAGATCAGAATTTGCACTTCTCTGCAACAAATTTTCCACAGCCCCATGAAGTCTATATGATTCCCCAGATGGAAATGCATGTGGAGGTGCTGTATTCAGGTCTCTTCTGGAAATCAAAGCAGTAGGATGTTCACCAGATGTGTCCTTACTCCATGCTTAGGGTAAAATGTGGACAGATGAAAAGATTGACACTTCTGAGTTCTGCGTCAGTAAAGAAATAAGAATGTCAGCTCAGAGTCATTCCTTGATCCATTTAAAACAAGGATAGGCTCTGTGGATCCCAGCTACCTCTGGAGATGGTGGATCCTATAGCAAAGAGCAGGAGAAGCAAGAGAGCTGTGCAATGGTCACCTAGGTGCACACATGAAGTCAAGGCTCATTTGAACGTGGAGTTGGTGGAAAAAATACAGGCAATGATAGGGAGGAAGAAGACAAAATATTTGCACAATACTAGGCTTTGTTAATCTTCATGGTTGGATTGAAATACATTGTTTAAAAAGAAGGAGATGCACCAAATGACAGAGAGAAAGAATAAAAAAGATAGCTTCAATGAGCCAAAATGTCTGGGACACAGATTATCCGGGGTTTTCAAGGGTAAGATTCATCTCACAAATTGACACTTAAATTTAGCTATCTGCATGTGAGTGAAAGGCTCAATTCCAATGCCCATGCAGAGGTGCCTTGTGCTGTTTGGCATGACACAGGACATCCAAAACTTCTACACAGGACTGGCAGCTATGACACTGGACTACAGGAGATCTGCCACTTTCTGAGGTAGAAATTGGAAGATAGTTGGAAGACCCTAGTACATCTTTGATGGAAACAACATGATTCCCCATACCTCCCTGCATGGTAATGAGAGTTTAGGTAGCTACCTCCTGTGTAAATGCTTGGACATGTGCACTTATTTTCTGAAACATTACTATGCCAGCCAGTTTGCCCCATTTGCCTAGTCATGGTCAATCTGAAGATTACCTAGGAACATCCCCACCACTGGAACAGACATTTCCATGCAAGCAGAAAGGAATGACTTTGGCCCATGCAACCAGCACAAGGCATGAGGTGGGACCTCCCAAGGTCCATTCCCAACAGGTGGCTTACACACAGCCACCCTGTTTTGAGGGCTGAGAGCGTTCACTAGCCGAGATGAAGGCTGTCATCTGCCAGCTGGCCACAGAGTCTGGGAACTTCCAAGGCATTTAGTTTACTGATATAGACACAGCTTATTTCTCTGCAATTTTGAGACATAGGTGGGCATCAGCTGTTTAATGATATGGGCCTAACATACTGGAACAAAAAGCCAAAAGTGGAATAATTGAAGTATAACAAACTGGGTCAATTATAACTTTACTGACTTATATAACTCTCCAGTTGGATCTGATTTTAGAGACACAGAATAAGTGAGTTTGGAAGAGATCGCTGGAGGTATCTGGTCCAACCACTAATAAAGCCATGGCCAACCAGGTTTTCTGTGCAAACAGCAAAGAGCATGTCAACGGTGCCCATCTCTCCCATTGGGTTCCAAGTGTCTTGTCAGAAATTTGGAGAGTTTTCTAAGTCACTAAAACAAGTAAGGCACAGCAAAGCATGCCATGGATGAGGGTGGCAAAATTCCAGCATCACATGAATGACACTAAATGTTTTATAAGTGACAATATTCACCAGCTGTACTAAAAAAATAGAATCAAATCAGGCTTTCTATTTAATCTTTTGTTTTGAGATAAATAATTACTTCTGAATAACAGATACCATGTTTTCATGCATTTAACCTACACATGAGATAATCTATATTCCTTTGAAGGTTATGCTGCTTGGAAATAATCTGCTGATAAACTATACTCTCAGCTAACTCACACCATAAGACAATCAGCTCATCTTCAGGGCAGGGGTTTCGATGTGTATGTTGTGTGTAGGGGAGTCCTAAGATAAAGAAAGCCAGTTACAAGAGACTGGGGCAATGGAGCTATTTGGAAAGAGGAGACAAGCTTTGCAAAGGCTGAAGCTATTAATCAGGAGTTGGATTTAGGGACAATTTATGTCACACAGTTTATACTTGCACTGTTGTTGGATGGTAGAGCTTTTTCCTCACAATAACCCATACAGAACAGACTTGCAGTGATGCAGATACTGCCTGAATTACATGAAGCACCAAAAGCAGACTTGCACACTGGAACCAGTTTCATAGCACCAGGACAAACAGAAATTCCCATGTAATGGAAATACTCTACTACTTACTCATTATATAGGCCAGATCCAGTTTCTCTGGCCTGAGGTCAAGGGAGGAACTAGATCATCTCTTAAGACAATTTTCAGTCCCAACCATCTATATTTCTGTAAAGCCAGTGTTGCAAATCCCCATGATTTTAATGTGACAAGATGGAATTGTTAAGACTCATTTTTTTCAGTGTGTCAATACTGGGAACAGAGCTGTCTGGAAATCCAGATGCCTGGTTTGTGGGAAATTTCAGAGTTTGATATTTGTTTTCTTTCAAAAACAGAATGCAATAAAACAATTAATGAAAATTTCCAAGGAACTATAAATTTAAAAAAAATGAATTCTAAGAACCTTCAGTGCACACTGTTGTCTAAAAAGGATGTATCTCTGGAAACCTGCCATCTACCAGCTGACATGGAAACACTTGTTAATCCATGGAGACAGCCATGCCAACAGTCCACCACCACTAGATGGATCTGCACCGTGGGGTGCTCTTCCCCTTCTCCCCCTTCTCAAGCCTCCCCAGTCACAGGATACAAAAGATGCAAAGTCCCTGGCAAGCTACATTCCTTGGGCTTTCCCTGGGCTGAGTAACACAGAAGATCAGGAAGTGGAAGTCCTGCAGTCCTTGGAATTTATGAATCTGGGAATCTAGAGTGTCTTAAAGTTTCCCAAATTAACATACTTGTAGCAGGAAACCTTGAAGCATGAGAAAACCCGTTCTGGTCCAGGGTGCTCAGGGCTTCCAGGTTACTTGTGTTGGCTCCAGGAGTCAACCCTGGGTTAGTGCAGGGCTGCCAAGGTTTTCACTCTGCTGGTTGTATGGTAAGAAAGCCATGGAAACTTGGCATGAGTGGACTGCCCTGGAGCTATGAGTAGCAATTGAAGTAGAGGTTGTTAAACCTGGGACATTTCCGCTTGGTTTTCCAACTGGTATTTTCCAATGAAATCCTCCTTTGCTGGCCAACATCCAGACCTGCTACTTGGGAATCTTGTGAGTTCAGAATCTGTTTAAATGCTTCACTTACTTTGGGCCACTACACTCAGGAGAACGGCAAGTGCTTTGCAGATGTGCAGGAGGCTGAATCCAAATATTACAATGAGAAGGTAAAAGACGACTGATTTGCATTTACTGCTGACTCTGGATTGACATTGGAGAGCACAGAGCCTTCTGGCATGGCTGCAGAAAAGAAGAAGGGGAGAGGTTGCACAGATGGATCTTTTCTCCATCCCCATTTTAACCTCTGCCCAATGGTTTTCTTTTCTCATTTCTCACTCCTCCTTCTTCACTTATGTAACACACAATTTCCCAGCAATTTAATGCAAAAGATGCCAATCAGTCACCTACAGGCAGTTAAACTGCCAATTTTGGATTTGGAATAGCCATTTCCAGGTTTGCAAATGCAAATACACATGGGTCTGCAGCATGGATGAGATCAGACTTTTCAGCCCTGCACCCCTGACTGCTGTAAAAGCCAACACTTCTATCCCCAGCCATGCTGGATTAGGCACAGAGTTAAGCTGCTGGTTTGGAAGTACAGAAGTGATGTAAGCAATGAGAAATAGAGGTCTCTTATTCTTTTGATCGCTGATGAGAAAGGAGGACAAAATGCTTCTACTCAGACAAACTTTCTGTTTGAAGAAAGTCCTTTCAGTTACTGGAGAAGACCAAAACATGCCTTGACAAATGGATGCTGACTTTCAGATTGTCCTAAAGGGGGATTTCCCATTTGAGCTCTCTAATAAGGTAACTTTTGCTTCTCTGCAAAATCAAAGCACAGAGGCATTCTGCTGAGTTGCAGAATATCCTACACTGACCCTGTGGAGGACACAGGGACAAGAGCACGGCTGCCCCTTTAAGCCACAGTTTCCAGATGACTCCCAGTCACTGGAGTGACATAGCATCACAGAATCGTGGCATGGTTTGGGTTGGAAGGGACCTTTAAAGATCATCTAGTTCTAACCCCACTGCCATAGGCAGGAACATCTTTCACTAGATCACGTTGTTCAAAGCCCTGTCCAATCTGGCCTTGAACCCTTCCAGGGAGGGGGCAGCCACAACCTCTCTGGGCAAACTGGTCCAGTGTCTCAGCATCCTCATCATAAATAATTTTGTCCTTATGTCCAATCGTGGTCTATCCTCTTTTAGTTTAAAATCATTGCCCCTTGTCCTATCACTACAGGCCCTGGTAAAAAGTCTCTCTCCATCTTTCTTAAAAGCCCCCTTTATATACTGAAAGGCTGCAATAAGGTCTCCTGGAGCCTTCTCTTCTCCAAGCTGAATAATTCCAACTCTCTCAGTACCTCTCCACAACAGAAGTGTTCCATCCCTCTGACCATCTTTATGACCCTCCTCTGGACCTGCTCGAGCAGGTCCATGACTTTTGTGTCCTGAAGACTCCAGATCTGGACATAGGACTGCAGGTGGCGTCTCAACAGAGCAGAGCAGAGAAGGAAAATCCCCTCCCTCGACCTATTGGCCACACTTCTCTTGATGCAGCTCAGGACACGGTTGGCTTTCTGGGCTGCAAGTGCACATTGGTGGCTTATGTCCAGCTTTTCATCCACCAGTGCCCCCAAGTCCTTCTCCTCAGGGTTGCTCTCAATCCCTTCATCCCCCAGCCTGGACTGACATCCTGTCCTGCCCTTGCACTAGGCTATTTAAACCAGAAAAGGAAGAAATTGGGTGACATGAGATATTCCCCTGGGTGCTGGGTGACAAATCAGTCCAGATTCCACTGTAGACTCTGTCTTCATGGAAGGGGGGGGGGGCGTTGGACTGGCTGGGAGATTGCTTCCCAAAGGAGACCCTGGGGTGAAGGTCGTCTCTGCCCTCCTCACACTCTGGGACATCCATGTTCCTTTATTCATTCCTTTCGACATCCCTTGGCTTGGTTCCCTCAGAGACCTCCCTGAGGAATAAAGAGGCCTGGTATCAATTAGTTGCATGAGACAGCTGGTTATAATCTCCTCTTTGATGCCCTGGCATGGAGAAATCCCTGGATGCTCCTTTTGAGAAGAGAGGAAATGGTCCAATTTATGAGCTGGCTCTGCAGACTGTCAGAGCTCCCTTGGAACCTCCATGGTCACGAATCTGCCCTTGTTCCCCATCTCCTGTGGCACAGGTGTCCTAGCTGTGGCCCATACGAGGAGGTGTTGGCGATACTGTCTATGCCCAGAGCCCCAGAGAGGGATTTCAAGGTAACGCTGGGAAGAATTTGGCTCCATGGCTGAGCCTGACCTGGTGCCTGGCCCCCAATGCTGCTCCCACAGCCAAGTGCATTGACAACTTGAAGGCCAACAATGTCAAAGTGACCCCTTCTGCCTGGATTTTGGGATGGCTCAAGGGTGATTACTTTCTAAGGGCTGGGTGACATCCTTTCTCACTCTCCTCCGCTGCTAGGGGTCTATGACTTTCCTTTGAAAGGGGCCACTTACTTCCCTAAAATGGCTTTTGGAATATACAGAAGCAAAGGTGCAGTTCAGTCTGGGACTTGTTCTGCAAAGGGAAACCAAAAAATGGATACAACCAAGAAATGCCATGGTTGTTCATAGCAATAACATGTGTCTGCTTTATTATCCAACCTTCTTAATCATTTTATACACAGAGATTCCCCAAAGCTTTCCAGGCTGTACAAGGATATCTCTTCTGACACCATTCTTATGCAGCCTGCCAGAAAAAAAGACATCTGATGATATCAGGGCAAAAACATACTGGGTGCCTCTTTCATTCACTGAAAAGCATACTGATTGGAGGAGACAAATACAAATTTTCATGTAGGGCAAAGTTATCAAATTATTTTGGCCAAAGCAGATGAAAGAGGAAGGGAGTATGTGAAAAACAAATGCAAAGTTTTAATACTGAAACTTTTCTAATCAAAACTTCTTTTGGGATAGGGAGGCACAGGCATGTCAAAGTACTTTGTATAAAAATTTTCTTACATTTAAGTTTACAAACCAAATCAAATCTAATCAAACCACAAAAGGAAATAGGACACTATGGGTCAATTTGAAAAACAGAGTTTAATTTTCTTTTGTGGACCCAACAATCCTCTCTCTTCCTTCACTACATCCTAAACCTGCTGATAAAAGACCATTATCAATCTTCTGGATCTCCCTTGGGTAATTCAACAACCTCATTATCCAAATTTCACTGAAAATTTACACATTTTAATGCTTGATATTCTTCTGTGCATCTGCTGTGGACCACTTGTGATAGTCCCACAACTTTATGGTGCCTAGAGGTCAACAATTTGCACAGTTAAGCTCACAAAACCAAGGCAACAAAGTCTTTAGAGTGAGGAATTATTATTTTGCTACAAGAGTTCTAGCTCCTACACGCATGCTCCTGGATGTAACTGCAGTACAAATAGATTTTATTAGTAGGAATAACAAATAATGAATTGTTCCCAAATGATCACATTCTTACATTCTCTGTTGTTTTGTTGTGTTTGTTGTTTTGGTTTTTTTTTGTTGTTTTTGTTTTTTTTTTTTTTTGTTTTTTTTGTTTTTTTTTTTGTTTGTTTGTTTGTTTGGTTTTGGTTTGGTTTTTTTTTTTTTTGTTTTTCTTCTATTTGCTAATGGCAATAAACAGCTCAGTTTGCTTTTCATTTGTAGACCTTTTCTGCATGGTTTTGCAGACATTCCCAAATTTAATGGAAACATCTGTCTAGTGGGATGGTTTTTGCTCCTTACCATTATTTGGGGTAATAGAGGCACAGCTACTGCTTAGCACCGATGTCAGCCTTGGTGGTTTCTGCCAAGATCTGCAGGACCCAAACTCCAGTTTAACTGTCAAAGACTGCCGTAGTGTTTCTGTTTTGTGTAGGGAATGAAATGGAGCAACATGCTATAATGATAACCTAAGAGAGGACACAATCAAGGGAAAACTTGCTAATGCTGAAACTTTTCTGAGTGACTAGCTTAACACCATCAGAGTTGGTTAGAAGAGGCATTCAGAGTGGGATGGAGACCAACAGTCACTAAATGAGGAAGGATTCAACCTTGTGAAGGAAGGAAACAACAAGCTCTGGGTACAAGGATCTGTGCAGGTATCAGGGTGACAACAGTGGTGACTCCAGTGGTGACCCCAATGCAGACACCTAAATTCAGTGTCTTATTTTGCAGAGCCATTAACAATGCCCTCACCATTTCCTGAGTGCCTGCCAGACCCATGAACAGGGTTTTTTTCTAACACCAAGAGATAGAGATGTCCATTGCTACGAGAAGGGGAGGAGAAAGGAAAGTAAATCCCCCTGCCCAAGGGGTTGGGAGGTGCTTGCAAAGTGCAGTGGGTCCCAGGGGACATTTTTGGGAGTGTAGATAGGAGAGAATGGGACAGCATGGCTAAGCATAAACAAAGGGCTAGCCAAGGAAAGAGGCTCCTAAATTTTTCATCCAAGGGGGGCTTCTAACCTTGAGATCCTTTGCTCCTGTGACAGGTGCAAAGGTGTTTTCTTTTTCTTGGGCACTGGACGCTGGTGGAGGTATGATGCATAATCACCTGTATTGATAAGACCCTGCTTTATTGCAGCCCAGGCTGACTTCCAATGCCTGTCCACCCGAGAACCACACCGATGGAGTTTCTGATGGGAAAAGAGGAGGGAAAACAGGTCCTGATACCATATGTGGCTGACCCAGTCCCTCTGTCTCTCTTCACAAGCAAAGTTATTTCTCATGGACTGTGACACTTTTTTCAAATGCATGTGGTGGAATTGCCTCGTTGATGATTGTAGTTTGAAATAAAATAAAGTCTCCCCGGTTCCCTGCAAGCTGTTTTATCCTTGAAATGCAGGTCACTCCTGGGCTGGAGAAGAAGCGTAAGAGGCAAGCATTTGGAAGTGACAAGAAATAAATAGGGAGAAAGAAAAATGGACTTCCTCAGATCATTTTTCTGAGGTGCTTGACCCAGTCACCATGGTGACCATAAGCGAGTGAGGCAGGATGACTCATATCTGGGGGTGGACCAATATTTCTTAATCCACATTTCAGCACTGGCTGATGGGGACCTCGTGGCTTCTAGGTGTGCCCCCTCCAGTGACCTGGGGAGTTGTTTCCAGCTGAGTTTGGAAGGAGGGTCCTTTGAAGAGTCCCTTATGGAGCAAAATGACAGTGAAAAAGATGGGTTTATGAAATAAATCCTCTGGTGCAATTCTGAGCATGCACTTGGATGTGGCAGGTAGCATCCGTTTATTTTTACAGACACTCTTCCTTAGACATCTCTGTGGCATGACTCAGAACAGTCCAAACCCAGATGCTGACTTAACAGCCAGAGCACCAAGCTGCATAGGTTGCACGGTGACAATCACAGGGGACATCCACCAACACAGTGTAGGTGGTTGTGTTCTCTGTCTCTTCTCCGGGTTGGAGGTGTGATTTGCCACTTCCAAAGCTAACAGGGACATCAGGATTACCACTTGGATTACTGCTTGTGCGGACAACCATTTGCTTGGTCCACCTTCAAGAGTTTGAGTGTAAAGTACAAGGTTGGTGTCCCAAAGCATCCAAACCATCAGTGATCTTTTAAAGGGGAGTAAATCCAGATTGACCAGTGGAGGAATATGGATGATAAAGGCAAAAGGGAATTCATTAGGTGGGACGAATTTTCGCTTGTTCAATGCAGCAAAAAGAAGGGGAATATAGGGGAAGATGACCTCTGACCACCAGAAGGGTGAAAGCCAAGAAAGGATGGAACTACTTAAGGAAGAAGATGATATGGACACAAAACTAGATGATTGCAAATAAGGCACAAATATGTTCCCACTGTAAAAAATAAAGTTTCTAAGAGTTGGATGTAATAACATCCAGAATGGCCTCCCCAAAGACACTGTCAGCTGAGAGTCAGGGACTGGGACACACATGAAGCTCAAGTGATTTTGAACAGGATCATGCAACATGGTGATCTGCAGTGGCAGTCACTCCTTTCTCAAAATGGTGACATCTGCCTGTGGTATTTGCACACAAGTGCCACAGAAGAGATAGGAGGAGAAACAGGGAAAATAAGAAAAAGATGAAGAGCTACAAAACAAGAAGGTACTTGAGGGATTGCCAATGCACTTGGTGGGATGGAAGACATGATCACATTTCTGATTATGTTGCTCTCCAATGGCTTGTCTGAATTCTGCTGTGAGTCACCCAGTTCTGCTTTGAACAGTAAATGCTTGTTTTTGGAGAAAATTATTTTTGTTCTATACATTAGGCTGATAATTTAATCACCTGCAGTTTCTCTAAGTGCATGCTGATGGGTGTGCAGCGAGAGTACACAGAGAGAAGGAACAGACCTTTTCCACCTAAATGTGTGGAATAAATCCTGACAGGCTGACGGTCACATTCAATGTAAACAATCTCCACTCAGCCCCCTACCCTTGCTGCCTTTGACAGCTTCAGACACTGTGAAAGTTCTGTTTTGAATGTAAATACTTCCCCTTCATTGCAGCAAGAAAATGAAACCGCCCACGTCCTGATTCCCCTGACCTTTGGGGGAAGTTCATGGATCAGTCCTGTTGGAGAGCAGTGGCCATGCTGCCTGCTGGGATCATCAAGGGATGCTAATGAAGCTCAGGAAGAGTCTGTGCATCACATGTGTCATGCTATGTGTTTCCGAGCTGGTTCTCACATCCGAGCATTAGCAGGTGGGCAAAGACTTAAAGCTGTGATGGGACAAGCTTTGTGTGCACCACCATCTTATCCAACAGTCTTATTATCACTGCATGTCCTAAGTGGAGAGGCCAAACCCACCACTGGCAGGTAACTCCATGTTTTCCATCTGTTTGACCAGCTGGGTCCTATTTGCCCACATAAACCAAGTGATAAACCAAGATAACCAAGTGATTGAGCCTACAGGAGAAACAGACAGGTCAGACAAGTAAAGTCACTTAGGTGACTTTTATTCTCTATCTCTACCAGTCAGCAAAGATTAAGCACTTCCTACAAAGACTTTTCTATATATTTCCTACTGTTTCTGCATTGAAGAATTGCATGTGCTTTTTAATGCTTGATGTAAAGGAAGCCAGACTGACTTCTCATAGGACATCTGAGAAAGCAGTAATGATTGCTTCATTTTTATTTTCAGGAGACAGCTTCAGAATTAGCCTGTGGAAGGGTGCATCTAGGGAAGAAGTATTGACGTACCAAGATACCAAGCTTCAGGGCACAACCCACACTCCAGTTTGTGGGATAGAGAAAGAAATGTTTGTGTGGGCAGGTTATCAGAAGTATTTTCCACGAGGGTGTCTGGTTTTCTTTTTAATTACTTGGGAAAATGGGTGCAATCCAGGTCATCCTAAAGTAGCCACTGAGGTTGCCTCCATGTCTTGTACTGCTGGAGATAAATGCCTTGGGATGTCCCTCCTGGTGTCTGGATGTCCCTCTAGTAGAGCACAGGGCTTCTCTAGGTCCTGTCTTGCAACGAAAAACCCCTCACAGTTGCTTCATCTACCTTAGGGGATCTTGGACATCACTGGGCATATTTTAGGAAAGTAAATTGCAATCCAAATCTGGTCAGCAATCTAGCTCTCTAGACATGGACAATAATGGGAGCTGAGATATCCAGCTCACATCCAGACACCCACAGACCACACCCATTCATAGAAGTCTTCACCTGTGAGTCTGGTCCTACCCCTAATCTCTTTGTCTATCTGTAAATCAGAAATAATTATGTGCCTTGTTTATCAGAGGCATGGATGAGAGGGGAAGTGCTGGTAAGGAGATATTCAGGGAAAGGGACCCAGGGAGGGAAGGTGGTGGCCAAGGAGGTGAGCAGCTGCAAAGGGAATTGATCCCTTTGTTGCTTTCCTAGGGTAGCAGAAGAAATCTGCCAATACCTGCACCACTATTTCCTACTCCTTTGCCTGAATGCTGGCAAAACTGCAGTCTGCAGGCACACAGATACCACTGGGTACTCTCCGGCCTCCCACATCCATCTGGATCCACTGCTTTGAACTCCTCTGGTCTAGAAATAGCATTGCTGTTTGTATAGCACCTGACACAAAAGGGGCTGAAGCACATTACTAATGGGCTTGTGCACCATTAAGGATCTCAGATAGATCAGCCTACAGAGAGCCTGAAGTACTGTAACTGTGTGGTGTCACTGGAGGTGAAGCACAATGTGATTAATCCCAAATAACTCCACTTTTGCAAGGCAGAAGGAAGGGAGAGATGCAACATTTGGAAAACTCCGCACTTTGCTCCTTCTTCCTCTGTCTCTGCATGTTTGTCTCTGAGCAAGGAATACACAGAAAGCAAGCCCTGTGATGTAAAGTCATTCTGTTTTGTTTCCCCAAATCCTCAGCCTGAGTGCAATATTGAGGGAGGCAGACAAGCCTGTGGCTGGCCGCCAGCTCGACTTCACGACTCATCCTCCCAGCTTTCCAGATAATTCCTATGGAAGGGAACAGAAATAGCCCATGGCTGAAAAACTTTTCTGGTGCGGTTTGACAAGTGTCTCCTAGAGAACTTGGCTTTAAAGGCAGAGGTTCAAGAGCTGGCAGCTGCTCTGAACTCAAGTCCTCTGCTGTCTGTGCTCAAACTATGTCGGCAAGCAGCTGATGGTGTCTCCACTGGTGTGTTGTGCGTGTGTGTGTGCCTGATGGCCTTCCAAATTGCATTTCTGAAAACACATCTAGGGTGGGAAAGCAGGTGTCAGATCCACTGCCTGGGACTCATGTGAGAGGGGTCTCACCTACGGCAAGAAATAACACCATTGCCAGCTTCATCTGGTGAGCTAAGGGCTCAAAAGTGGCTACCAGTCCACAAATCCTACTGTTACCCATGGGATGTTTCTCAGCAACCTGTGAGGCTGGTCTGAGGAAAACTGCAGCTGGAAAACAGTCAGGGATGTGATGTGGCATGAGCCCACCGTGCTTGTTACCTCTTCCCCTCAGCCTGTCCTGGGGTGGCAATGCCTGGCTCCAGACCATCCTTCTGCTGCAGGGAGGGTTCCTGTCCCTTTCCAGACTATGCTGCCTTAAACCCCTCTTGGCTCACTGCCACAAGAAAAGAACATCATGCCACGACAATATCCCCATTCCTCACTGTCTCTATACTACAAATCATCAGTTTTAGGCTTAGGATATGAATTTCCCTCTAAACAAGTTTCTTTGTCATCTTTTCCCCATCTAAATGCTTTCACAAAGGTCTTGTCGGTGGCAGAAGACCTGGACTGAGCTCCAGCATCGCCCTTGAGCAAAGGCTGGGCAGCCTTCTTTTGTAGTGGGGGCATAACTCACCCTTTCATGGGAGATGTCTTGCAAGGCTTCCTTATGTATTTTTTCTCCCCATCATGGACATCTTTTGGAGGATTTGCAGCCTGGCTTTTGTCTTGGGCTTCTCAGCACTTGCAACCTTGCGCTGCAACAGTCTTATAGGGGAATGCAGCCAGGAGTTCTTTAATTCAGGAGATCAGGAGCTTACCCCTGTGATTTGCTTTAGACTTTGACTCACTGGGGGAAATACAGATCCCATTAACTGTGATAAATAAACAGCCTGCTGAACAGAAGAGGGGCAGTCTGATTCCAGGTCCTGAACCCAAGTGGCACCAACCACCTCATGTTCGTACAGCTCCAGGCACACTTCTGGGGTGGATTTGTGTTGGAAAGAGCTGGCCGGGGCCAGTCCAGTACTTGTTATCTCCCGTTACTAAGTGCCATCAATGTATGCTCTGTGAGCAATGGGAAAGGCGTCTTGGACTTGTCTGGGGCAGGGATTTCTCCCAGCAGGAATCCCTTGCAAATGTTGGTTGGGTTTTTTTTCAGCTACTGGAGGGGGTAAAAATAAAAGTTGCATTTCAGGGGCCTTAATGACCGAGTTGTGAATTGCCTTGGGTTGGAAACTTCCCAGGAGGAGGAAATGCCCTCTCTTTAGAGAGCTGGCAGTTGGTTTTCTGCCACCAGACCTGGTGGTTCTCTGGCTTGGCTCCAAATGCATTAGCTAAGGAGCCCTCTTAGAGAAAGGCTATTCATTAGGAGTAGCTAAAAAGCCATATCCTGTTCCAGCCACTCCAGTAAATCCATCCTTGGGCTAATCGCGCCCATAAATTACGGTGCAGGGAGAAATACACTCTTCTGTTGCCATGTGATGGTTTTATACAGCACCGAAACAGAGAAAGTAGGATAGACAGAAGTAGCTGGTGTGTTAGCAATACTGGAGAGCTACCAAGTGACCACAGGTATGTAAGTTGTGCCTCAGTTTCCCTACCCAAGAATGATGATGAACAGTGTTGAAACATATGGGTTGTCTCCCTCCCTGATGACATTTGTGTGTGTTCCCCTTCTTCTTATTTAGTCCTTTGAACTATGGAGCTGGCACCACTGGGATGAGTTTGTTCCCCACAGATGTTGTGTGGGAAGGTGTGAATGCTACCTCTGCCACTCAGGCAGGTTTCCTCACCAGCCTGGACATTAGATAGTCAATGCAGCAAATCAATACCCACCAGAGACTTCGTTTTTGCATTACATGGTTGGAATTTGCTTTGGAGGAAGGAGGAGGATGAGGATATTTGGGGATGTGTGTTCAGGTACAGGTGCAAAGGGCTGAGAGTTCTCTGGATGGAAAGTGCTTGGAAAGGCAAAGCCTTCAGAAGGAAGACTTTATCACTCAGTGTTCCTAATGGCATTTTAAAGGAAATGTTTACAGCAAATAAGAATGGCAATTAACTGCCAAATCAGAAAGCAGCTCTCCTGTGAAAGCAGCCAGCTGCTGAACTTTAATACTGAAGCTATTCCTCATGAACTACCCTCGCTCCAAAATTCCCAAACCCTTTCAGCCACAGTCAAATTAAGAGCAGGTGGGTAAACAAAAACAAGACCATAAAACATGTTTGGCCCTTAGAGACACTCTTGTGAGTTTGAGCACTAGGAGAGAGAAGGGATGGTTCTGTTTTGGGGCTCAGCAAATGCTCTGTTGTAGGGCCACCTCAGGGAACCTCAAAGCCCTGCCACCTCAGGGCTGCTGGAGACAAGAAGAGCTCCCAGACCAGCCTTCCCAGCATCTCGCTAGCCTCACTGCACCCCAAGCCCTCTTCCTCCTCATTTCCCACTGTGCCTTCCAGATCTTCAACTCCTTTACCTGCCCCCCATCACAGATCTTGCATAGAAACAAGCTACAATGGGTGAGGTTCTCCACCATAGCTACAGAGGGTTGGCTGTTTCCAACCCTATAGTCACATTCAAGAGGTCCCTTGTGAGGGAGAGATGAGTGCTCTCACGTACTCCACAGAACAGACCTTGCTCACAGAGAGTTACTACCCAATAATTTCTACATGATAACCTGATGGGACAGAGGGTTGCATGGGCCTCATATGTGAGGTCCTCCTGAAAGATAGGCCACTTAGATTACCTAACTCCTTCTTTGACAAGTTGCCAACAACTGATATGTTATCATAGACCCTTCTGCAGTAAAAATGGCTCAAAATAGTAATTAAGTCTTAGAGGCACTGAGATACCTTGTGAAATCTGGAGAAGACCCTGGATGTACAAGTCTCCTCTAGAGAGGACTAGCCCTGAGTTATGTGGATGTGAGTCACTAGGCACTGCTTTGCTGGGGAAAGTGTAGGGTTTGCTTCCTTGCATGGGTGCATTTATCTAGTGGATATAGCCGTAGTGGTAAACCCAGTGTAGCACCTGCTGTGAAGAACAAAACACCAACACCCTGAACTTTACGGCAGCCATCCTCCTCTAGGGCCTGGTCCATCAGCAAAAGTCAGTGATGCCAATGCACAGAAGAATAAAACACTGGCTCTACTCAGAAGAGCTGTTTTGGGTTGATGCATGCAACAGATCTGCCTTGATGACAACCCAAGAGAAAGTGAATGACAGTCTCGGGGTTATGATACCACACTTAGCCTTGCTTCATTATCACATGACAAGAAAAGGAGGTAATTAGTTCACAACATAGAGCAGAAAACAACATTTATGAAGTGTAGTTAATACCAGGCTTTCCTGGGAAAAGGTCTGCTCAGAGAACGAAGCTGATTCACAACCTCCAGAGAATCAACTCAGCACTAGAAGGGTCAGGTAATCCTGTAAGGAAAGATGGATGAAAAAACCTGCTTTGTACCCTCAAAGCTTAAACACCTTAGGAGAACTCTGAAATTTTGTGTGTAAAAAGAACAAGGAGATGGAACAACTTAGATTGGTCAAAACAGTCTAAACATCCATTAGTTGGAAAACTGGATTTTTCACTATGTACATTTCATGCCAGAAACTCTTTGCAGCCTTGTTTTGCCCAAACACCAAACAAACAACCCCTGAAATATTTCCTATTGTCAGTGACAATGTCATTCTTCCGAGAGTTGCAGTTCAGTTGCTTTCCTATTACTACTTGTCTGGAGGATGGTATAAACTGTGATGCAACATAGGTTAGCACTTGTGTCGTGGCTAAGTGGGAGACAGCGGGGTATACCAGGAAATGTAAACCAGTTAGGAGGATCACCATGTAAAGGGAAATAAGAGTAAAAGACAGGGAAAAAAATATATATCCAGTGATGCCATGCACCACACAGAAATATCCACAGGTAGAACTGTATTTTCCTGAATTGAATTTATGTGGAAAGAGACATTTCAAAGAAAAACCCCATTTTCTCAGGCAGTTCCTGTCCTCATCAGCCACTTGAATTTAGGAGTTTATGTTAAAATGTGGACGTTGCTGCAGGCACCACTCAAAATCCCACCAGTGTCCATGGAAAGATGATTGCTGAAAATGTGGTGTGTAAACCACAGCCTTTGCAACTGCTGATTCTGAGCTTCAGCCTTTTTAAAGATGTATTTTCTCATACAGAGAACAAATATTTTAAGAGATTTTCACATTCTTTTCTTTCCAATTGGGTTATGTGTTAAAAATGGTCTTGTTTAACTCTACCACTAAGGTGAACACTGGTTTCTACTGAACACACAAAACAATAGCTTGCAGACAAGTTATGCTGTAACCTATATAATAAAACTGCTAAATGAACACTAAGGAAGTTGCAAAGATAAGGACTCAAAAGGTCGACAAGGACAAAGTGAAAATCACATTTTCAAAACTTTGGTTTCTTACGTTTAAAGAATTTAATTTCAGAACTATGCTCTATTAACTCTGCAGTGTCCCTGCCATACCAGCTCCAAGGGAAGGTGGGTGCTCAATTAAGTAATAGTTCAGTTGAGCTATTCAGTATCTCCTCACTGGTCAGTACATGGCTCTACACTTTACAAACTCACCCTGCTCAGCTCCTCTCTGATGACAGAATCACAGAATCATCTTGGTTGGAAAAGACCTTGAAGATCATCCAGTCCAACCATTAACCTCACACTGACCGTGCCCAACTCCACCAGATCCCTCAGCGCTGGGTCAACCCGACTCTTCAACCCCTCCAGGGATGGGGACTCCCCCCTGCCCTGGGCAGCCCATTCCAACGCCCAACAACCCCTTCTGCAAAGAAACACTTCCTAAGAGCCAGTCTGACCCTGTCCTGGCGCAGCTTGAGGCCATTCCCTCTTGTCCTATCGCTTGTTACTTGGGAACTATGACAGAACTATTTGTTTCCTCATGGATATCTGAAGGTACTTAGCTCAGTTATGATCAAACATTTCACAAATGTATCTTTCTTTTCACAGCTCTCCAAAGAGAAAAAGGTTCTTTAGAGACATTTTACCATCCCATCTACAAAGCAACGCCAAAATATGTCTATATTTTGAGTGTGGATTCCTGAGCCCTTGGTGTTATGGAGCACTTCACATCCTTAAAGCGTAACTCCTATCAGCTCCATGTCCAGCTGGAAGTGTGCCAGACTTTGGCAAAACTAGTCCCATATTTGACTTCACAGTGAGATTCGTCTCAACTAGATTAGATGTGCACTGTGCACACTGGAGCTAGTGACAGTTGGCCTCCCTCAGAGGCACTGAGGAGACCCTGGTGCTTTTGGGGTGTGACTCATCTGACTGGTTTAGATACCAATATTAGGATGAGACGAACTGCAGCCTCAAAATATCTATTTTTCATTGTTTGGTCATGTAGAAAGCTGAAGAGCAATTGGCTGAAGACTGTATACTGTTGGCATCCAATGCCAGGGACTATCTTGACATTGAAGATGGGAACAGTGTGGAAATGAGCAGTTCAGGGGACTGAAGAGGAGCAGAAATGCCCAGCAGACACCATCAGGTCACTGCTCTTAAAAGCCCTTCCTCAGCAAGCTCTGGTCTTGCTAAACTGCTCAGGTTTGACACCACCTCAGAAACCTGCTTTCTTCACAGAAGTTGGCCATATTGGGCCAGCTTTGACTATTTCCTGCCCTGTCCTGACATAAAGCACCCCCCAACTCCAGTGGAGTAAAAGTTTTTGCTCTGACACATGGTACTGCCAGAGCTTTTTAAACTCAAGGCTGTCCCCATAATACTTTTTATAGGAACGGAACGCTATGTTTTTTCCTGTCATCTTTCTCAGATACAGCTATTTCATTTTGTCGAACATTTGGCAGAAAAAATTTAGCCTGTTACAAAGACACAGAATGGAAAACTTTACCTAATAGACAATGTTTGGCACGAGAAGCAGGGACTTTAGACCAGAAGGGTCCTGTAATATTAATAGGTACTATCAGCCCTACCTAGAATACAGCACAGTAATCTTATCAAGTAAAAGTCCTGAATGATCACTTGGAAGATAATTCAGGTTGCTTTACCAAGGAAATGTACTCTTTTTCTGAAAAGCCTTGAGCAAAAGTGCTCTAGGTACTCACCGAAGTGAGCACACTTCTGATTAAAACCCTACAGGTAGCATGAAGCCTTCACACTCTTACTTGCTATACATGACACAGTTGCTAGTACCTTGTTCATGCTGTTTGTTGTGGAAAAAACAGTTAAAAACTGCCTGGTAGCAAGAGATTAAACAACCATCTTGCATGATTATACCAAAGTGCATCCCCACCCTTCCACTCAATCCTTGTTACCTCTCATTAACCAGATTATCAGAACTGATGAGCAAATATTTATCCAAATATAAATTAACAAAAGTAGATCAGGTTAATTAAAGGCTCCTTTCCAGAATATCCAGGACAAAGTTTTGTGTGTGCAAACATAATAAAACTTTCAGACCCAGCTTAATATAGATGCATTTAATGTAATATGGTGTATTTTGGTATTGGTTCCAAAACTCCTGTTGAGAGATTTTATAACAATTTGCCCACAGAATCACAGGAGTTTTACATTTTTCAAGATCTATTTTTTCCTGTTTGTGGTACATCCATTATAGCAACTGCCTCCAGATGCGTCAAGACACTGCGATATAAAAGCAGACATTTGGCTTTAAATAGTTTTATTTGGTGGTGCAGTGGGTGGACTGGAAGCAGACTAATCCCGTACATAGGTCATGGGAGATCTGGATCCTATTCCCAGTCACTTCAGTGAATCACTGTATTACTGTCCAGGCAGAGGCAAAGCGTATGTTCAAACTTGGGTGCCCAAATCATTGCTTGAGGTCCAGAATGCTGCATCTCTTGTAACATCAAAAACTGTATTAAACCCCTCCATCTGCCTCTGGCCTTCTACACAGGGTAATGAGTAGGAAGGGAACCACACGCACTCAACTGGTCTCAAAATAATAATTTTTTGCTGGCTGTTTCAAACACACGTAGACTATTTCCCTGTTGCTCTGCACTCTGGTGGCTTCTGCGCTAGGGCACAAGGAGTGAATCAACACTGCCAAATGCTTTAGCTATATAATTTACTGATAGGCTCTTTAGCCATGTGCCTACTTGTAATCCTCTCCTATGCCCTCCTGCGGGATGTCAACATGTTCTTCCTGGAGAGAAACCCAGCTCACTAGTTGCTTTTGCACAGTATTCTCTCTAGACAGACCCAATCAATGCAGATGATTCCCAGCCAGGTCCCCTGTGCCTGGACTATTCCACCAGTGCTATCACAGGGGCTGTACACCCCCACGTGTCCCTGTGCCATGCCCACCACTTGCACCCCTGCTATCACGCCCTAGGAATGACATTCTGGTAGGCTGAAACACAGCCCTAGTGTTATTGCAGACACTCTGAACTGGAAATAGAGAAGCAGAAATCACATTTGGGAGCTGCTTAAGCAACAGTATAATTTGCCTGGGAAAACAATGGATTTGCCCTCACTGCAATGCTTTAAGAACAGTCTTGAAAAACAGATCAAGAATGGTTTGGAGCCAAGTGGTCTTTCCCTGAGAAAGGGAGATTGGCTGGAAGACCCATCCATCCTCTGTCATTTAATGAATTTACGTTAATTTAGCATGAGCCCATTTGATGGAAACGTCCTGTGGTGCAAAGCAGATGAGAAGAATCTTGCTTCTTGCCTGGATGATGTCTATTAAATCAAACTGGAGCCTTGTACCTAGAAGCTTTTGAGACTCTGTGTCTGTGTCTTTGCTGGCATTTTTTATGAATGTATGGTTCCTGGGGACCAGGATCAATGGGGAACATGTGGCAGATGGAATAGTTCACTGCAATTGCTCTTGTTGCAGTCTGATTTGATGCTCTGGGCCATAGCTATTTATTCCACAATGGTTGCCCATTTCTTTTTCCATGCCCATTCTGCCACTTCCACCATGACTCAGAAAATTTCAGGCGATACAAGAGACTGCCCTGACAATCAAAGTAATTGCATGGTCTATCTTTCATCTTCCTCCTTTTAAACCAGGCTTTTGATCAGGTCCTCCTGCGCACAACAAAACTAAAGAAGTTTGGTTTCCTGTGGAATTCTGTCTTGCGGTGGATTTTTAGTGAGTATTTTCGGATGTCTAACCAGGGGCTAAACTCACTGTGCAACCTTCCTTTTGTAAGGGAGAATATTAAAGTTTTCACTCCTTTACCCATCTGCCCATTTTTTTATAGGAACTTGGTATATTGAGGACTTTTAGCACTTTGTCAAATGTGACTGAGATTGATGAAAGAGTTCATCAGGTGGTGGGGAAAGGCTTACATGCACACAGGCACAGAACAATGACAGAGCCCGTTTTTGCTTAGAAAACCATGCTAAATGCTCTTCTACCAGAATAGAATTAGATTCTCCACTTCTACCAGTACAGACTTGGTTTCATCTGAAATGTGCTTCTACCTACACTGTCTTCCTCATCATTTATTTTACGAGTGACGGTTATCCAAGCTTGAGCACTGCTATGCCTCTGTGAGCCCATCTTCTGCAAAATGTGTTGTGAAAGGACTTCTGCCCTGTGAAAAACAGCATCTACAAAAATATTTTGTCTTTGGCTTGAAGGAGACCTTTCTGAGCCTGGTTTGCATAGCAGCTGTCTTTCCTTTGGGTTGCAGGTTAAAAAGCCAGTACACTGTTTTTCTGCATCACAGCTGGAAATGACTACCAGCTTCCACTGCAAACGCAGGCAAGTCACCACCCCAAGGCAAACATTAGATCATGAATATAGAGGGTTTTTCTCATACTGAGTGATCTATTATGTCATGCCTTGTCTGGGTAACCTGCTGCTTGTGGAGGGACAGAGTGAAGGGAGCCCTGGGTTGTGGCCTTCACCTGTGGGTGCTGTTGAGCCTTTCTCACACCAGTCTTGATTTCTAACCAAATCTAAAGAATAACAAACATGGGAGCTCACCACCCAGACTAGACTATGCTTCTTAAAAAAATAGGGCCAAGTGTAAAATGACATCCTGGGTACTGGCTAGTGGATCCTTGATCCACAGGGATAGTTGTTTCCTCTTAGATGCTTCTGGGGTGGTGATGGAGAAGGCCTTTGGCTTCATTTCTGAGATGGTCCCATCTGGGGTGCCACACTGTCTTTGCATGCTCCCCAGAAACTGAAGAGTGGATGGGGAGCAGGGCTCCATCCCTTCTCCTATTCTTCCTTCCTTCCTTCTGGATCAGGATTGACAAAGCAGGTGACTATCTAACTATAGGTATGTAGGGGGTTCTGGTTCCTTGACCCATTGCATAGATGGTCTACTGTGATGGTCTACTGTAATCCAACACCTAAATTTTAGCAGGGTTTTCCATTAGCAAAAAAGCCAGTGAATGGTTATGGCTGTGTGACCTGAGAGAGTTTCTCTGTCTATTCTCTCTCTCTATAAAAGCTTGATCTGACACAGGATTGAGCTTTCTCTCACCTGGACATCTTGCTTCCATTAGACTTAAAAAAACACAGACTAGGATACAGCCCACCTCTCTGCAAATACCTGCAGTACAGACACCATCAGCTGGTTAGTTGCCCCTGGCTGCTTTTGTAGTCAAGGGAGAGGAAGAGGTAGTTTGACAGCACAATTCATCTCACCCTAAGAAGGATGTCCAAAATAGGCAAGTCACACCTTCAGACACTCCCCTCGGAAGTATAAAGGGAGCTTTGGGTGAATATGACTGATCTGGTATTGGTGTTGCTCAGAGAGGGAGTTGGACCTTCAGAGTTCCCTTCCAACCAGCATCTCCATGATGCAAAGACTAGCTGAGATGAGTCACAGAATCACAGAATCATTCAGGTTGGAAAAGCCCCTCGGGATCATCGAGTCCAACCCTCAGCCCGACTCTACAAAGTTCTCCCCTACCCCACATCCCCCCACAGCTCATCCAAACACACCCAGGGATGGGGACTCCACCCCCTCCCTGGGCAGCCTATTCCACTCTCTGACCACTCTTTCTGGGAAAAATTTTCTCCTAATGTGCAGTCTGAACCTCCCCTGTTGCAGTTTAAAGCCGTTCCCTCTTGTTCTGTCACTAATCACCTGTGAGAAGAGACCAGCACCAACCTCTCTACAATGTCCTTTCAGGGAGCTGTAGAGTGATGAGGTCTCCCCTCAGCCTTCTCCTCCTCACACTGAACAGTCCCAGCTCCTTCCATCGCTCCTCACAGGATTTATTCTCCAGGCCCTTCCCCAGCCTCGTTGCCCTCCTCTGCACTCGCTCCAGCCCCTCGAGATCTCTCTCGTATTGAGGTGCCCAAAACTGGACACAACACTCCAGGTGTGGCCTCACCAGTGCAGAGCACAGGGGGACTATCACCTCCCTACTTCTGCTCGTCACACTATTTCTAATCCAAGCCAGGATGCCGTTGGCTTTCTTGGCCACCTGGGCACGCTGCTGGCTCCTGTTCAGCTGCTTGTCAATGAGAACCCCCAGACCCTTCTCTTCCAGACAGCTCCAGCCACACCTCCCCAAGCCTGTAGCCATGCAGGGGGTTGTTGTGGCCCAAGTGCAGGACCTGGCACTTGGCCTTGTTGAAGCTCATCCCGTTAACGTTCGCCCACCGATCCATGAAGGCACAGATGTCTGAGACAATGAAAAGGAGACAAATCTTGTCCTATAAAGCACCTTTAAACTCCTGGCTCACATCTCTGAGAAGCCTCCAGTTATGTTCTGTTGACAGGTCTTTGCTAAGGGAAGAGACACCCTGGCATAAACCACACAACCACCACCCAGGATCCCCAGACAAAGCAGCTTGGTAGAGCTCTGCTGCACACCTGGCAAAAGACACAACCCACGCAAGAGTTATGTGGGCAATTAGGATTTCATCTCTTGTTGAACAACCAGCTGCTTAAAGAGTCTCATTAGCCACAGAAACTGTTAATTGTGTTAAAACTCCTGGCGACGGCATCCTGTGCTTGGGGATGTGTATCACAAACCCAAGAGTGAGATAAATTACTCAGCTGATTAACAGACTGTAGAGATATTGGGGAGTTTGAGGTGGTTTAAAGAATCTTTGTAGATTATTCAAGCATGCAGGAATGGCTGACAACATTTGGCACATACATAGATCCTGTTATTTAAAATTATTGGTTATTTCAGCTTCTCAACACTGATGTGATAAATATTACTCCTATGTAACTAACATGAAAACTGTTCTGCAGAGAGTTGCGGAGATGTGTGCAGGCTCACACAGACACTGGTGACAGAGCCAGTACAGAAGTTTCTGACTGCTACGTCAATGCTGAGTAGAGCTGGGAGTCTTTTTTTTTTTCTTTTTTCAGTTCTCAAATTTACTTATCCTTAAAAAGTATAATCAGACAACAGTCAGTCAACAGTCTAAGTCAATGACAACGTCTTGAAAATTCATGTCAAATAGAAAAAAAAAAGTCAAAACATTTTGATATTTTCAGAAGAAAACAGATCACTTATCCATTTCTTTTTAATGTGACAGTTCATTTTGAAATGTATCTGAGTACTCATTTTTTAATAAACTTCCATTCACTCTTAAATTGAAACAATATATTTCACTTCAATTGAAAGTGATCTTTCTTGCTCATGAGTGTTTCATTTTCATTTAAAATGTGTATCAATATAATTTCCAGTTGGTCCCAAATAATTTCATTTAAGTTTATCTAACAAGCAAATAAAAACCCCATCCTACTTAACCATTTACAATTTTCTTTTCAAGGAGAACTGCCCCAGCATGTTTCATTTTGTGGATCTACAGAGAACTTTGCTGATTTCTCTGAGTTTCAGACCTGTCTCCTGAGCTGTAAAATCAGATTAGACCTTGCAGAAATTTCTGTTCTCCTTTTAGATAGCATTGAATGATTCTCAGATTTGAATAGGAAATTGCAATTAATAAAAGGGGGGTGAAATCAAAGGCAGCGTATCTTGTAGTCATAAAATAAATTAACTTTTGCTGTGTTTATATTATACATATAATACAGCAGGAAGTAAAGATCAAAGCCATGTTTATAAAGAACTTGGCAAGTTGCATGCTTGGAGGAAGCAAATGGGTTCACGGGAGGTACTTAAAGAATGAAGTTTGGATTTTTAGCTGGTGTAAATCAGCATATCTCCTTTGACTTCAGTGCAAGGGTAGTGATTTACATCAGTGGAGAAGCTGGTTCAAAGGTTTCGAGGGAGAACAGCTATGGCAAAACAAAATAAATTATTTTTTTCTACTGAAAAGTATTTGCCTGATGTTTGTTCTCTACTTCCAAGTACTAGGAATAACTCAGAGGAACAGGATCCTGATTCCCAGCTGCATTAGCTGTAAGGTGTAAAGATGTGAGTAAGGTTTGGACCTGGGTCCTGCCCTGCTGATCAGCCAAAGAGGAGAGTATCAGACTGGGGCTGCCCAGAGAGCTCAGCCTTTGGGTACTGGCATCTCCCTGAGTCTCACGATTCCCAAGTTATTTATTTGCAGGCTGCAAAAATCCCCCAATGCACCTGATCAATGAAAGGGAAACTGAGGCACGGTCAGACAGGATAATTTATCTTGAGTCCTGTAGTGAGAGAAGTTCACTGCAGCCTTACTGCTCCCTGCTTGAATTATACCATCAACTCCCATGCTCACATAGGGGGAAAACTCTTCAGAGCAGCAATTGTACCCCTATGAAGAGCTGAGAAAAACTCACCAAATACCACCCTCACTCAGAGAGAGAAGCTGAAGCAAAGACTGCAGCATGGTGAGACCAGACCCCCACAACCCTGATCCACCACCCTAGGGACACCTCATCTCCCAAGGCTCCATCGGTCCTGGTGAATTATCCCACAGGAGGGCAGGTGGGGACTGAGTGACCTCAACTAGGTGTCTAACAGCCTTGGTCTCCAGCCATCCCCTGGGGGACAGCCACAATGCTGGAGGGAGATCAAAACCTCAGCAGGTCAAAATCAGTCCTGTGGTCATGATGCTGTTCCCATTGACTTGAGAGGGCAGCCTCAAGCAAGAGGATTTGAAAAATCCTGAGAAAAAGTGCCAAACTAGCTATAGTGCTTCCCTGGCTGCAGGGTGAGTTGGATACAAGTCCTCGGTGGGCTATGGGAGATGTGGATCCCACCCAGCAGATGGAGTGACAGACCTCTCTGCTTTGCTGCTTTGCTGAGCTCTGTGCAAAGGCCATCGGCAATATTCAGAAGTTATGTTAATCGTTTGTGTTTTTTTTTTTTTTTAACCTCTAGGTTTAGCTACACCACTCCAGAGGGTTAATCAGGTTCCCTGAGTTGGGTGCCTGTTGTTAGATGAGGTGGTGATGAAGAGTGCTGGCTTTCCTGCACTTCATGGGCCATGGGTAGCACTGGTGCTGGAAGGGGACATTGCTTTGCACATCACACTTCCCCGCTGCATTCTTTTCACCCGGGCAAACAACTTGCCAGAACTTTAGAGCACAACCCGTCAGACAACCCCAAATGAGCACTTGGTGACATGGGCACCATGGCAGGGCCAGGAGTAGACAGCACAGCTCCTAGAGGAGATGAATCAGCCTTGGGAAATCACCTAGGACCATCACCCTTGTAGGTAAGATCTGGTTCTGCTCCAGGTCCCTGTACAACATTGGCATCCCGGGAAGTCAGCGAGACTTATGCTTCAGACTCTGACATGCTCCTTAGCGGGATCAAACCTCGCTCACCTCCAGCACCTTCACCGGTTGACAACAGAGGTGGGAGCTCTGGGCCCATGGAGGCAGATCCTGGCACCCTCCCCCAAACTGGAAGGAAGGAAGGCTGGGGGAAGAGGCAGCAAAGCTGTTTGGAGATCACTGTGCCATAATTACAGCCTGTTTGAAACAGAGCTGCTGCCTCTTTAGTCTGAAATTCATTAATTAAACTGCTGAATGCAAAATGAATTAATTAAAGCAATTATTATGCTGCTATTTTATTCATTTGCTATTTACTTTGATTGATTATATGACTCTGATTAATAAATATTGAATAGGTGTTAATTAATTGAATTAATTTATTGCTGGTTTATTCACCTATCAGTTACCTATCCCTCACGTCTATTCATGAGTTGTGTCCTGAAAGTTTGTCCCAAGGAGCAGGTTCCCAGGGGCTCAGCCACAGGCAGCGGGGCTGGGATGGGGGACGGGATCACTTACCAAAGGGCAGAACGAAGAAGAAGGGGAACCAGCAGAGAATGAAAACACCCACGACGATGGCAAGAGTCTTGGCTGCTTTTTTCTCACGGGAGAACTTGAGGAGCCGCACGGAGAGGGAGCTCCTGAAGTTGTGCCCCTTGCTCCGGGTGCTGGAGAGAGGCTCCTCCAGCACGCTGCGGCAGTGGATGCGCAGTACCACCTCCATGGATTTATTCCTCTCCTTCTTGACCCCAGCCTCCAAGCTCCGGGTGGTCCGCCTGGCCACCACGTAGATCCTGAAGTACATCACCAGGATGACCATGAGGGGCAGGTAGAAGGAGAAGAGGGAGGAGAACAAGGCATAGCCCGGCTCCTCCGTGATGCTACAGATGCTCTCATCTGGTGGCGGGGGTTCCTTCCATCCCAGCAGCGGACCGATGGAGATGACCATGGAGGAGAGCCAGACCACCACGAGGATGACCCCCGCTTTCCTCTCGGTCATGATCGTGGGGTACTTGAGGGAGTACTTGACACCTATATACCTGTCCACGGAGATGATGCACAGGCTCATGATGGAGGCGGAGCAGCACAGCACGTCCACCGCTGCCCAGATGTTGCAGAAGATGCGCCCAAACACCCAGAAGCCCAACACCTCCAAGGTGGCCGAGAAGGGCAGCACGGTGGTGCTGAGCAGCAGGTCGGCGATGGCCAGGTTGACGATGAAGTAGTTGGTGACGGTCTGCAGGTGCCGGTTGCACGCCACCGAGAGGATGACGAGGATGTTCCCCACGATGGCTGAGAGGATGAAGACGGCCAGGAAGACCCCGACGCCCACCGCCTGCACGTCCAAGGCAAAAGTCAGCGTGGTGCCGTTGCCCTCGGGGGTCTCCTCACCTTGCAGCCCCCAGGACCGGTTGGCACCGCTCTGGCTGCCTTGTCCCGTCCGGTTCCCACTCAAGCTGCCATTGCTCAGCTCGGGAAAAGTCATTGTAGAAAAGGTCCGGGCTCCATGGAGGGTGAGGAGAAAGCGATGCCGAGGCGCAGCCCCCCCGGCATGATCCCCGCAGCCCCCTCCAAGACTCAGCACCTGCCTTCCCACCTCCCAACCCCCCCGCGGGGCAAGGCTCGGTCCCCCCAGCCGGGATGGAGGGATGGAGGGCGAGCGGGATGCGCTGCTCCTCGTCACCGCCCCCCCCCCCCTCCCCAGCTCCGCTTCACGCCGGTCCCCCTCCCCGTGTCCGGCTCTCGCCGCCCCTCAGCCCCACCGCCGGCCCGCCCGGGGGGGCAGCGAGGTCGGTGCCCCCCCGCTGCCCTCGCATGCTCCGGGGGGCTGCGCTGGGCAGCGGTCGGCAGCGCCCGGTGGCTCCGTTCGCCTTCCCGCTGGCCCGGGAGAGCTCCGGGAGGGGCGACGGGAGGGAGGGAAGGAGGGAGGGAGGGAGGGGGGAGCCGGGACGGGGAGGTGGGGGGTGTCGGGAGCCCCGAGCGTCAGGTGCTGCCGGAGGAGGAGGAGGAGGAGGAGGAGAAGGAGGAGGAGGAAGAGGAGGGTGAGGAGGAGGAGGAGGCGGCAGCAGCGCTGCTCTGCGGGACGAAGCGAGCCCGGGGCAGGGTGAAGCCGGCAGCAGCGCCCGGCGCTTGCAGACCCGGCGGGGGGAGGCGAGATGGTGGGGAGGGGGGAGTCCCGCACTTCGGGGGGGCAGGCGCCCACTCGGGGAGGGGAAACAGGCACCACTGGGGGGACCCGGGAACAGACGGAGGGGGCAGGCACGCACTTGGGGGGCAGATACCCACTCCGGGGGAGCAGGCACACCCAGAAGCGGGCAGTCACCCACTGGTGGGGGGGGGGGTCACGCCGCGCTGGGGTGCGGACACCCCGTGGAGGGGTGCAGGTACCCCGGGGGTGCGGCCGTCTCGCCGCCGCGCCGCCCACCGCCGCCAGGGGGCAGCAGAGCGCAGGGTTTGCCCGGCGGCTCCGTGTCCCCCCCTCGGGGGTCCAGGGATGCGCTGCTGGGGGGGGGGGGGCGGGGGGGAAGAACCCCGCACGAGAGACAACCTGTGCCGTGGCTCCCAGTCCCAGCATCCCACCGGGAGGTGCAAGGCTGGAAGGGCCCCCCAACTCCAGCATCCCGCCGGGAGGGTGCTCTGCAAGGCTGGAAGGGTCCCCCAACATCATCATCCCACCGGGAGGGTTCCCTGCACAGCTGGCAGGTTCCCCCCAGTCCTAGCATCCCACCGGAAGGGTGCTCTGCAAGGCTGGAAGGGTCCCCCAACTCCAGCATCCCACCGGGAGGGTGCTCTGCAAGGCTGGCAGGTCCCCCCCAGTCCCAGCATCCCACCAGGAGGGTGCTCTGCAAGAGTGGCAGGAATCCTTTCTTGCCCCATACCCAGGGCTTCCATCAAGCATCTTCCCATGCTGACCCTGGTCCTCCCACTCCCCTGCAAGCACAGGCTGCCCCTTGCTAGTTCCTTCCAGAACCAAAAAGTGACAACCACCGTCTTGTATTCAGGGACAGCATGTGATCGGCAGCTCCTCGTCTGTGACTTAACCCTGCTGCAAGGCTTGGAAACGGCAGCTTGTGATTAAAACATATAGGCACATATTTCTGGCTAATTTAAACAGGGTTGTTTCTTTTTCCCACTGATAGAAGCAGATCCTGTTTACACTGGTTTCCTCCCAGTGACCCTACTCTCCTGCCTCCATACATTGCGATGGGGCCTGACCCCCGTGTTGAACAGGGGCTCTCCCTCGGCTCCTTTCTACTGTACACAGGAAATATTTCCTTGCAGTGTGTTTACCCATGATTTTTCAACTTTTCTTTCTTCATAAAATGATTTTAAAGGGCAGTCCAAGTGGACGGTGCAGGGATTTAACTGTTGCTCTGTCAGACCATGGGAGTTCTGTTGATTCACTGGATATGAGAGTAGACTAAAAAAAATAATAGTATATTTATTCCCCTATTTTTCTTGACAATCGTTGCAGGAAAAGACACATTTTTCATCTTTCTTATTTCTTTTATGCACTTTTTTCTTCCTTAAGGTTTCACCCTCCTTCCTAGAGCTGGGTTTTTGACACTGCTGGGAACAAGCAAAGTAGAACAACTGGAAAATACAAGTAAACAGGAACAAATACTGTACAAGGAAAATGTTCAAAAAGATGGTCTTGCTTAAAAAATCCCACTGAACGAATCCTTTACAATTTTTAAAATGTGAATTAAAAAAAAAAAAAAAAAAGCCCAGACACCCAAAACTTGAGGTCAAATTACTCATTTTCCTTGTGTTTTGATGAAAACATGTCAACCACCAAAATGAAGTATCGTTTCTTACTGGGATGCTAAACTCAGCATGGGATGATCTCAACCCATGGAATTTTGTAGCTGTATCTTTGCAGCTACACAGATCGCTGGCTAGATAAATATATCTCATCTAATCTCTCCAGTGACATACAGAGATAAAGAAAACATGTGCCTTTCTCCAAAGTTAAGGGTGGACTGGTCTTCTCACGTACAGTGGGATTTTAATCAACTTTTTGGTTAGAAAAGAAAGGTTTCTCCCAAATGACATGGTAGGGTGAAGATGGCATTTGCCCTTCATCTTGCCCTCCCTGGGTGAGCTTTCATCCTCTCCTGACCTCTCCAAAGACAATTCGCCCACGTTGCTAGAAGGCTTGAGCTGGCATGGATCTCAGGGTTTGGATGGGATGCAGGAATGGGATATCTGGGCTGAAGGTGCACCTTTTGGTGGGGGTAAGGCTGGGGGCTGCCATCTTGTGTGCTCCTCAGGACTGATGGACCTGCCCCAACCATGTATAAAACCTCTGGGGTTGCACTGATGCCTTTCCCCTCCCAACCAGGGCAGGGAGAGAGCACGTCCCGTGCCATTGCTGCAGCTCAGCTAGCAACCATCAACTCATTAAGAACCAGTTACCTCATTGCTTTCCATCTGTCTCCTTGTTTCAGTCTAAACCAGGGCTATTACGGTTAATTTAAACTAATGAAGAACAGGTTTATGCTAACGCACTAAAACCTCAATCAAAGTGTTTGGGTAGGTCTGTGCGGAGGAACTGAAGGGCTTGAAGTAAACACACATGGAGATCTGCGAGCACCTGGGACCTTGCCAATCTGTTGGATTTGAGTTGGAAGGAGGTACAGCTCCTTACCCTCTTGACATGTTACATCACATTCCTCCCTCTTTTTTACCCTTTTTTACTGTTTTGGGGCAGGGTTAATCCTAGGACTTGGGTAGTGCCATGTAGTGGCATGGATGGGGCTTTTTAAATAAAAGGAAAGACACATACACCTGGTAAACAGGTAATTACATGGTATGCCTGAGTCTTGAAAAGGACAAGCAAATTTTTGATGCAAAAAAACACAGCTTAGAGGATTTTGATCAACATTTGCATATACTCCAGGTTTATACAAGGCACCCCAAGGAGAGTGGTGCCTCTTCCTCTGCAAAGGAAGATTAGCTGCAGTGCAGCTGCCTGCAGCATCTCCGGGTCCAGAGCTGGGAGAAATGGATCCTGCTCACATTCAACGCAGAATAGTGCTGGAATTTTAATATTTAGTTGTTTATAAAGATGGGCTTGCGTTGCCATGGGCAGACGGTTCAACAATCGTCTGGGAAGCCAGGATCAGTCTTTGCTGTGAGTCCCTCTGAGGCTGTATCCAGCTCTGATGGCTCCTGTGTCCAGCTTACCCCAGGTCTTCAAGCATATTAAGAAATGGGCTAGAAGTGATTGCAAGAGATGATTCAAAGCTGTGCTGCTGTCCTTTGTGGTGCCCAAAGTGGGGCTTTTGAGATATTCCAGATAAGGGCAGTAACTGGGAGAGGTTAACAGGCAAAACATGGACAGGACATTGCAAGAGAGCATTACAATTGTGGGGAATTTTTCTTTTAATTGTGGTTAAGGGATGAGGGGTGGAATGTAAGTAAATTATCTACCTTTGTTGGTGTTGTGTTGATATTATTTTGACTTTGGTGTAGAGAATTCTTTTTGTTGATGTGAGGTTTGCGATGAATGTATATTTTAATAATATTGTTGTATTGTTGCGATTTTATTTGAAATCTAGGAAAAATCAGGCTACGCTATGAATGTTTATGTCTTAATTAATGAGGCAAGAAGGATAAGGAGAGGAAATAGCTTTTATTAGCTGACTGATAAAGATGTGGGAAAAGAAAATCAGACAGTCCTCTTATGCTGTCTACCTGAAATTGCTCAGACATATATTATACCTTCCCTTTTCCTTTGCCTTCCCACTCCCCCAGACCATCCCAGCCACTGTCACATCAACCCCATTACTACATTTACTACCTTCACCAGTTTCCTCCTTTGCATGTGAATGTGTCTGCTTTGGGTTTCATTTGGTTTTTAGCTCTTTGCTACCTTGCTGCAGTTCTGGTGGCCACCAGTGGTCTCCAGGCCACAGGAGGGAAGTGGTGATCTGGCCCAAGCCCCTTTACTGAAGATAGATTTGTCTCTTCCAAACCCACCCCTCATGGTGGCTTTCTCCTCTTTCTGTCCTCTTGGTTAGAAAGTCTCCTCTGGTCTAGTCTAAACTTTCTTTGCTCTTATTTCATGGCTTGTTGCCAGCTGATGCGGAGAATAATTTGTTATCTTTCTCTTACAGGTCTTAATTTAATTTTGGAACAACTGAATAGAAAAAGACGAAATAAATGGAAAAAGAAAAATAGAAAGGAAGAGAAAAGTGTTATCAAGTTAATACTTCTTTCTGATCATTCTCTTGATGCAGTGAAGGTGCTTTTACAGAGCCTGGCTTGATTAAGAGTGAAGACTTGTAGGAGCAGAAATTATTTTGGCTTTCTGGGTGCAAGAGCTGACACAACAAGTGGGGGAGTGAGGCTGAAGCCAACAGAAGCCCCTCCGAACTCAAAACAAGAGGTGACATAAATCAAGTTGGCAAATCATCTTTCAGGCCATCAGCAGTCGGTGCCTGTAGACACGGGCTGTGGGCATTTCAGGAGGAGCAAGCCTCTACCCCAGATCTTAGACAGAGCTTGATGCAGTGGACAGGAGCCAAGCAAAGGCCAGATTTGTTGTGTGCAAGGAGAACAGCTCTGAGTGCCATGCTGATATCTGGGCAGCCAACGCTGGTGGGATAGAACAAGCAGATAAATGTGGTTTATAGGGCTGGGTGGACATGTTTGTTATTTCAGTGGGAATGTTGATGTGTTCAAAATGAAGCATTCCTCAGGGATGTTCTTTTTTTGTCTTTTGTTCTGTTAAGAGCCATATAATAAAATGCTTCAATACGAAACAGAACATTTTAGATCCACATTTCAAAATACTTTTTTTGGAGGGGGAAGGAGCAAAACGTAAGGCCAATTACTTCAGAAATTACTAACAGAATTATCAACTAGTAGAATAATTGCTAATGGTGATGCAAAAAGAGCAGTCACTGATGTATAGAATAAGATAAAAAATAGCATAAATATAAATCACAGCATAGCTAAATATTTAAATAAAAATGTTACAAAAGGTCAAAATTGCAACGAAGGGTTTCTCCATTATCACAGAAAAATATTTTTGTTGGCAGTTTTGTTTCTTTGAGAAATTTCACTTCCCCCAAACGTCAGCATTTATTTGCCATTACTGTATTTTTCCCTACTGGTTAGAAATTCAGACCATCAACTGCCTCAAAAGGCAGGTATGGTTAGAGCCCTGAACCAAAGCCTCCTTGGATTTGTGAAAACCTGCCTCTCATGGTTGACACTTTTGTTCATAATAAAAGTCCTGAGAAGCAGCTTTTGGAAAAGGATACCAAACTAGGACTTGGCCCACAAAGAGAAGTTGTCATGATGTCATCCCATCTCTGCAACCGTAAGATAACCAAGTTGTCCCAACAGCCGCTGTTTAAATAAACAGGGGATAGAGGAGTTAGAGAAATGGAGATGTCAAGAGCACTAGGAGGAGGGGAGAGTTAGTAAAGAGGATCCTGGGTGTTTGGCATGAGGACTTCCCTTTGGCAACCAGGAAAGGGGGACACATGCAGGGCGTGAGGGTCTTTGGTCTTGGAGACCACACAGCATCCAACATGGTGTGTGCATGTGAAGGCACCTCCGAGCTTGGTCCTGCTACAGACCTGTCCACATGTCAACCTGATGTGAGGGCACAGATGTGGGCACAAGGAGGAGAAGGGGGGAAGTGGTGTGGCCACAAGGAGAGAAGAACATAGGGCAGAGGGTGACACTGCGTGGCCAGAGTGGGGGCAAAAGGGTGAGTTGAACTGTGTGTGTTACTCCAGGCCAGGAGTGTGCTTTAGAAGCAAGGTAAAGATCTTGATTCTAATAAAGCCCAACAACCTAAACCCTTTTGGTAATTCAGTTTGCATGATGCATAAATATAAATATGAACATAATATAAATATAAATAAATAAATATTATTTCTATAAATTCAAGTTACATTGTAATTTCTCCCAGTAGCTTGTTTGCTTTCTTAAGTGAACATAGGGACCTCCCAGGTTTCTACCTTCTGCTTTAGCTCAAGTAAATACAGGGAAATATAAATATATGGCATCAAAATGAGTAGCATAGGCTCAGACTAAAATTAAACTCTGCAAACTGCGTTCTGCTCCTCAACTTTGCCTTCAGTTAGAAATAAACAGAGTTACTTTAGCAGCTACTTTGTGACAGGTTAGGAAGATCTGGGTTTAATGTGTGTGAAGTTTTGAGGGTTTTTATATAAGCCATCTAAAATATTAAAGGATGAGGAATAAATGTCAGGCTCATTTATTTCTGTGGCATTAAGAAAGTTCACCCCCTGACTGACTTCCTCACCTCATGTCCACCTCGAGGTAGGGGTTAATAAAATGTGTGTTTGAAGCCAGTGACCTGTGGGCAAGGACACAGGGCATAGGTACAGCCAGGACCTGAGGGTGGCTCACTGTGAAAGCCTCACCTGGAAGAAAACCTCTCTTGCATTAATATCTTCAGTCACTAGCTTTGTCTCCTTTTTGCTGGTGGTGTTTTTTCTGGTTTATTTTCAATTTAATGCCGTGCATATTACATACGCCAGATTTTAAACAGTGGAATTTGAGCTTGTACTCAGATAAAAGCACACGAGTGTCTTGTCTGCATGAAATGTTTGCAAAGCAAAGGGGGTGTGGGGGAAAAAAACCCAATGCATTATTCTTTTTCTTGCTTTTAATGCCAACATTAAGTAGCAATGTCTAATGGAGGCTTGTTCCTGTAGTCTCTCTCTGTACAAATAAGGACATTTAGCAGCCCTCTGGGAACAAATTCTGATACCTTTTCCCCCACAGAAATAATGCACCATCCTGTTTTACATCTTCTGAGAGATTTGGCCCAATATACCATGCTGCTGTCCAGCTGGCTTTCTTCTTCATCCAGCTCAGACAAAATCCTTCCTGGCAGTGGTTTGTCTTGCCAGTTCTGGTGATGTGTAACACCAGCCAGGCCGGGCTTTGCTTGCTTCCCCAGTGCTTGTGCTCCAAATGTGGCTGTTCCGGGAACTTGTGTGCTACTGGGGAGTGTGCACAGGCTGGACTGAGCTTGGCCACCTCTCTATTTCAAAATCTTAAAGACATTTTTGGGTCTATAACATGGGTAATTAAGGTCTGAGAGAGTTACATCTCTTCTGTATGTCTGACTTTTTCCTTCTGTTAAAATGTAATCTGTCACAAAGTGGAAGCCTATGGCAACACTGAGAGCAGGAGGACATCTCCTTATCTGTGTTTCAGCACCTCATTGATCAGCTCAGCTTTCCCTGACCTCCCCATGAAAGGTCAGAAATGCATCTCTGGGTCTTTTGCTTGAACTCTCATGTAGTTCACCTCACCTTTTTCCAATCTCCCATAAACCAACAAAGAGTGTCCCCATGAGTGATGCTAACCTGACAGTTTCCCATTCTCAGAATATTATTTTCAATAAAGAGGGCACCCACGTACAAATATCCAGAGTTACTGAAAGAAGAGGAAAATAATATCTCTAGCTGCTAGTCCAAGTATTGCAACCTACAGAGTTAAAAGTAGTAATGAATTTAGCACCAGGCGTAGCAATGGGCATGTAAAAGGATTAGCCAGATGTTTGCTTTTAGCATGACACATGGAGGATAGGCTTGTTCTCTTCCCCCAGCTCTAAAGTGACTGCATGGCTGCATTCTGATTTAGAGGCTGGAGGGAACATCAGCTTCATCTTGGCTAGTAAAAGCGAGAAATCATTGCTGATAGCTCTCCAGTTTGGAGGTGAACTAAGTCAGAGTAGCCTCATTAAGATTTTGCTAAAGGAATGACCTTATGCAATGGCTAGGCTATTTGGATGGCAGCATCCGTTTTTTATTAGTTGTTCCCAAGTGATTCTGTGCTGCTTTGTCATCTCAGTCAGTGAACTTGGCCTTCCAGGACAGGGCTTTCTGTTAGTAAGCAGAGCGAGGGAGGAGAAAGGACAGTGATACATAAACATACGCGGGGGACTTCAGAGCTTGAAATAGAAACTCCTTCGGGAGCCAGTGACCATATGCAGATGTATTTACCAGGTGAATGCCCATCCAAGCATGTAGCACATATGATGCCCTTGCTAGGCTTAAATGAGATGCCTTGAATCAGACTTCCCTGGTGTCCACTGTAAGAACGTCTCTTCAGATGGGAAAAGGTACCGAGCTGCAGTTCCCAAATTTCTTCACTGGTGGCTTTGCATCTGGTTATGAAAATGAAATTCGATGGCGTTTGGAAATCTTCCATGTGGTTGCTAAGACCCATGGAAATTCAGCTCCCTTACAGGTGGCTGTGACACCTGGCTGCTGTAGAGAAGGGCAGGTAGTCATCTTATCTCCTCTTCCTCTGTGCTGCTCCAAGGTGCTTTAGACAACACTGTTCTCTGAGATTTTTACCAGCATATTACTGATGCTACAATTATTCAAGAAACCACCTGCTAACTGTAACATAAACCCTATTTTGTGATCTCCCACGGAGGAGGGTGGGAGATCCAAAACCCAAAAGTGGGATCAGATCTCAGTCTTCCCGCTGGTGAAGAGCTAACCTCATTTACTGAGTGTGTCTTTCAAATTACACATCCCAGCTGGAAGGAAGGGGTTAGAGATAAGTTTCAAAAATATTTTACATATTATCTCCCGGTTAAAGACAAAGAAACAAAGGCATTAACCAGGATCCCTCAGGGAAAGAAGCCAAATTTTCTGTCTCCACTATTAGATTCCCTGGATCACCACAGTTGCTGGTGAGCTGAGCTCAGCTGCCCCACAAGGCTGCGGGTTACAAAGGCTGGGAGAACTGAACTTCAGTCTGAGGATATCTTGGCAATGTTCAACATGCAAACAGCCATCATTACACAGAGACTGTTTTGGCTTGGCTCTATCCCACGTGCCTTCCCACTTCTTCCTTTTTGAACATTTCCTTGGTAGTCAGAGAGTCCTTGTTGTGGGGACACTGGCAGAGGGTGGCTGTCACACAACATGTCAGCAACATGCCAGGTGTCAAAATAAGTATTTCAGGGCACTCGGTAGGATCATGCTTTCTTCTGGTGATAAATCAGTGGGGTCTGTATGCATTGCCACCTCTCAAGAGAAATCCAGGTTTGACATGCAAGTCAGGAGCAAACTCCCAGAAGGTATTATCCAAATCAATCTTTCTGATCTTGGCTATTAGGGATCTTGAAATCTAATGAGTCAATCAGACAGGAGACATGACTCCCAAAAACTCATGAAAATTACTTTGGAGAAGACAATGAATAATCTTCTTGCGTCAGCTAGCTAAAGAGCTAAATCAGGTCAAGGAAGATCAGTCATTATTAAAACTATCATCATTATTTTTAGTAGGGACTAGAATATAAATATACAGGGAGGAAAAGAAGAAAAATACACTTCCAGAAAAGTGTGTGCTATGAGCAGCTTGGCAGTCAGTGGGAGAAAATGGTAGAGATTAGAGGCAGCTATCTGGAAAGTGAGGCAGAGAGAAATTAGTAAAGCCACATTAGAAAACAGTAGGAACCCAACCCAGAATTTTCCATCTCTGTTCCAGGAAGGAAACAGGATTTACTGTTTGCTGTGCAGTGTTTGGATAAAGGAGCATCCATAAAATCCAAAAAGATGTCTTTGCTGTAAAAGTTACATTGCAACACTGTTAGACAGGGGAAGCCTGGAATGGTTTTGAAGTCTGCAGCTGCTTCCAGCTTCTGGTTTGGAGCAGTGGCTGATTGCAGGCTGCGATGCAGGAGCAAAAAGGAAAGTGCAGTAATCTAATACAGATGTTTCAGCAGTGAGTGAATCCTTGGTTTTGACAGCAGTTCTCTGGCATTCAGGAAATTACTGTGGTTAGAGATTAATGCTTTCTACTGCTCCGTTTTCCTTCCAGGATGAGGGAAAATAAAACATGAAAAATGAACGCAAAAGACACTGAAAACTGAGAGGCTGTCTTAGAGTTTGTTTTTTCCGCCACATTTAAAGCCATATTGCTGTAGAAAGTGTGAGAAGTAAATGTTTACCTTAGGTTATACTTATTTATGAAGAATATAACAGCCAATTGTTAGAGCCAACAAAGACCAGCGCTCAGGTCCTCACCATCCAGGGGTGCCTTCTAAACCTAAATAATTCCATGTAATGGGAGTACCTTAGCACAGCAATGAGGGGTCAGGAGAGACAGTGAATGTGAGCAAAACTAGCATGAATGCTAGTAGCTTGTTGAATGCTAAGAAAGTAATTTGTTTAGGAGAGATCTTAGCACCCGTTCCTGTATTTTCAGCATGACAATGTATGAAAATCTCTTTGTATAACAGTGACCCACCACTGATCACTTCTTATTATATGAAATAGCTGGGTGTAGTACCCTACTAGTGAGAAATTCTGGATTTTCTTGCTCAATGGCTACATCTTGGCAGTCTGAGGATGGATATCCTCTTGGCTGCAGATTAGCTGATATAGCAAAATGCAGACAGAATGGCCTAGAAATGAACTAAAGGAGGGAAAAAGGGCTGGTAAGGATATCAAACACAGTGATATCACCTCTTCCTCTGGTTGGAGGAGGAGTAATACACCTATATACTCTGGTGAGAGTATAGGTGGTACATACTCACCAGAGTATATAGGCATATTACTACCTACCTGCTCTGCTGTTATGCTCTTTCCTAGGCAGCTCGCTACAGTCAGAGAAAAGATTCTAGACTTTTTTCTTGTCCCAGCAAGGTCACTCTTCATGTTCGTACTGGGGAAAGAGGAGGAGTGAGGCCTCTGCATGAGAAGATGTGTTAACCTTTTCCCCCCAGGATTTCCCATGAAAATAGAATCAAGAAATAATTGAAGAGAAACCAGAGATCCAACAGCTTGCCACAGGCCAGGCAGCAGGACTCTGCTAACACTTAGAACAGACTTCTGGTCTCCTGAGTTTCCAAGAGGCTTCATCTTTTTATTGTATCGATGCAACAAAACTTAAAACATACTAAACTGATAAAGAAAGGACCTGATGGCACAATTTTGTGTAAGAAAACCCTTTGTATTTGTAGTCTGTGTAATTGCTTTGTGAATACTTCCATGGGCATCATCTAATTCTTTGAAAATAACTAGCTGGATTCAGATTAAGAAAACCTCCCTTCCTTCATGGAGGCAAAGCTAATTTTGAGGGTTTTTACAGCATGTTGGAAGAGATGAAGCTGAACATCATAAGAACAGTGTGATACATTCATCTGAAGCAATGCCTTCAGGTGTCAGTTGCAGGGACTGCAGAAATTATCTTCTTTCACATGAGATAGATACCTAAAAATGCAGCGAGCCCTTGGGGTTATGATAGATATTTCCATAAATACCTAGGACTTCTATAAAACAGCCCAAATAAAGTAAGCCAAAAAGCACCACAAAAGTTAGCAGTGGAAAAGAAGACACAGAGTATTATGATACTGAATCAATCTTTAATATTTGGATTTTCCCATATCTCGAATACTATGTGTAAGTTTGGCACCCTTATCTCAAAGGAGATACCAGAGGACTACAGAGGAGGGCAACAAATCCATGCAGCTGTTGGCAACAGTTTTTCTATGAAGTCTGATTAAGTAGGTTAGGACTCCTCAGTCTGGGAAAGAGATGCTTAAAGTTCAGGATAAAAAATCAAGGGGACTGGAAGTGGTGAAGAACCAGCTATTTCTAGTCTTTTCTAAAGTAAGAACTAGGGGCCATTGAACGAAACTAATACATGTCAGATTAAAAAAAATTACAACAAGCTTCCTTGCCAGAGGTTGCTTTGCTACAGGAAGTGTATATAGTTCCTGGAAGAGTTTGCATGAGTTTTTGAAGAAATAGCTTATTAAATGAGAAAATTGCATCATATTCAGGAAATCTTCTGAGCTGAAAGAATAGTAGACAGTGGGAATGCACAAGGGAAATGTCATGTTTTTGTGCCATGTTCTGACTCTCCCTGACTCTGTACAAGGCTGACAATTTTAAAGCCAGCTCCAGGAAGGCACCAGCAGAGAGTCCTTCTCAAGCAAAGGCATACCTCTGATGCTTCTCTGTCACACTGGAGAACCATGTTGTAACCCTCAGTGGTGCCCTGTTAGGACTGATGTGCCTCACTAACCTGTGCTGCCCCATCCATCCCCTGATCTGCCTCAAAGAATAGTCTAGGGCAAGAGGATGGACTGAGTGTTCTGAGGCTGTCGGTGCCAGCACCGGCAGGAAGGGAGGTGGACCTGCCATCCTACTGGTACCATTTATGACCTTGTGACAGAGTCAGTGGGTGCTCAGCTCTATATGCCAAGCTGAAGGATGTGGGGAGGACCTGGGACACTCTGCTGGGAAGCAGCCTTCAAGATCTGTCACAAGACTAAGACAAAGGGTCGAAAACTCTTATCTGAAATCTGCCTTAAGTCATCTTTCCTTTTCTGGGAAGTATTGTATTTTTGCATAATGACTGTTTCAGGATCACCAAACTGGTTAATGAACTGGAACAATTTCGTAACAGATGAACCTGAACTGGAATTCAGCCAAGAAAGATAAATGTTTCAACTACTTGATTAGGAGACGAGTTTAAGCCAATTTGCAAGCAAAACCAAGGCCTGTGGGATTTAAGTCAATTCTTATCGCGGTCATCATCTCGGACGTGAAACGTAAGAGAGATGAATCTCCATGTGGTTGGCTAAGGTTAGAGAATGTGCTGTTTCCTTCTCATATGATATACTTAATTCCTAAGTATCTGCTGGACAGCTTGAGTGGATTCTTTGCAGTGCTGGCTTTCCCAAAGCAATGCTATATCCTTCAAAACAATGTACTCAAAGCAGCACGTTCCTATTAAGAAAAACTACACAGCTGAGATATTTGCTTAATTGAAGCTTCTCTCCAGAAACTAGCTCAGCTCCACAGTAGCAAATCACAGTGATGGTCCTTTAATTGTGATGCGCAGCCAAAGCAGGGCACGTCAGGCAAGGTGCGAGGTGTGTATCACACCTGTGAGAGGTGTGATACATACTCAGGTTTCTGGGAGACTCCTCCAAATGATGTTGAACAAGCTGACCAGCCCAATACATGCTGATTTATTTTATACATTTACATTGTATGCTTGCTTCTAACTCTCTGCAATCATAACCACGAATCACCATAGACATCCCCTTCAAACTACCTTTTTCAGCTAGATGCATTCAAATCAAAGAGAAGTGATGAGCATGGCTCACCTAGGAAACTCCTAAAGGTGGAAGATTTTAACAAAATTCATGGACAACAACACTTCCTAACAGAAAGTAAACTAGAAGCTTCAAACAGAGGTTTACATTTACAGTTAATTATATTACACAAAAAGATAATTAGTGATTGGATTCTGAGATGAAGAAGGGTTCTGACTGAAATATGTAGAAGATCAACAAGATCCATCAAACAAAAATTCTGGCTAATTCTTTCACTGTTCTAATGCAATGAACTTTCCTTGAACTGGAAAAAACTCCTCGTGTTCACAGCAAAAAGCTGTCAGTGAAGCTGCTGAGCTAAGGACCACCATCTTTCTTTTCCTTGATCCTGACTTTTTAAACATCAGTGAATAGCAATATGTTTAGTACAAATTGTGTATTTAGTAAATAATTTTAAAAAACAGGAAAAGACTACCCGCACACAGTGGAAGGGGAAAGAAGAGAACAATAAAGACCATGTAAATAATGTGTGTAAGTCACATAGCTTAATGCATTACCAAGAAGTGCTCAGATGATGGCAATGAACATAATATCAGTAAGAATGCAGAACAGGAGAAGAAACCAAAGAGATGACCCATGCAATCAGTAACGTTCACCTTTTAAACCTATCAAAATAGCAGGACCCAAACAATTTGCCTCTTACTGTTCCTCTGTCAGTTGAATGCAGAGCCCTAAATTAAAAAAAAGCTAAGTGTGAGAGAGCTTCTAATTGAAGCATTACAAGAAATTTCCTAGAGGATATTAAAATACCCTAGAATCAGCTCCTAGAGGAAATACAATGCAAAGAGATTCAAGCACTAATTAAGCAGACAAATAAACCACAAGGAATATAAACAATCCAGCCAGTAACTGGGAAAAAGCTCTTCTCCATGGAGCTTGGCCGCAGTTTATGTAAAACTATGTATCCAAGAACCGCAATCAGAGTCAATGCTGGAGTTGGAACAGTCTTTGGGTTTTCTATAAAGCTAGGATGAGAATGACCTCAACAAACACTCCAGCCTTTCCTGCTGTGTGCACCAGTTGGCTTTATTTGATATTTGATTTGGTTTTAGTGTTTATGAGAGATGCCAGAACTGATATGCTTGTAGAAAGGTCTCTTGTGTAGCAACAATTCACTCCTTTGTTAAACACCGATTATATCTTTGTCATGTGCCACAACCATCTTCCAACTCTCAGTGTGAAAGATTCACTTTACATCTTTGATTCCATTTCTGGAAAAGTAATGGAATTAGTCACAGTGATACCTATTGGTAGCAACTGGCCGATGTGAGAAAGGAATTTTTTGACCCAGACATGTCTACAAAGAAGAGTACAAGAAGGTATATAAAGAACCCAGAAAACTCTGGATGTTAATAAGCATAATTTTTTGATGGACAACTAAAAAAAACCCCAACTAAAGAGAAAAAGAGATGTTATGACTTTAAATAGAATAGGTAGGAATGGACTGAGAAAATGAAGATAGAGGAGAGCTTGGATGAATCCGAACCAGGATGGATGTGCCTTAGAAAAAGAAAGCAAGATATTGATAATGGTCTTCAGAAAAATGCATTTCCTCAAATGGAAATTGTTAAGACCCAAAAGGGAAATTTTTTAAGGGAAAAATTGTGGAGAACTGGCAATGCTTTAAGAAATTTCTGTTAAGGAAGACATACAGACTATCCCAACATGAAAAATGGCTTAAGAAAGTTGTAAGAAACTTACTTGACCAAACAGACCTTTAGGGATGTCAGACAGGCAGAAAACATGCAGGATCCAGAAACTTCATCAAAGCACTATGGACTAATTTATTAGGCAAGCACAAATATATAGGGACAAACATCAGACAAAGAACAACAAATAAGCATCTGATAGGTATAAGAAGAATGAGATGAATATCCATGACACAGTTGTTTCTCATCTCAAGGGAGAGGAAGATGTCATCCAAAGACATAAAAAATAACTATAACAAAAATGATTAGGTGTTTGGCACAATTAACATTACAGAAAAGAAATGAGAAGTCAGGCTATAATGGGAAAAAGAAAGAGATATGACAGGTAGGTGTTTTAAATGATCTGGACTTGACAACATTCACCTAGTGTATTCTGGGAGATAGCTAGAAAAACCCACAGAGATATGGTAATGACCTTTGAGAACACGGGGTGGGGCGTGATGTGGGGAAAGACTAACACAGTGCCAATCTTTGGAAAGAAGTTTGGGGTGATACAATGAGTTAGATTCATTTCAGTTTTGAGAATAATGTGGAAATAAATACTAAGTCTGTAAGTGTGAAGACAACAGAGGGCTGAATAACAGTCAAAACTTTTTTTTTTTTTTAAAGAACAGTCTGTATTGAATAAATTTAATTTCTTTTTTTTGTCAAACCAATAGACCTGGAGGATAGGAAAGAAACCATAGATGCCAAATATTGTGACTTAAGGTCTGGACATTATTTCACTAGATAGTCTCCTACGTAATTTTGGGAAACAAGGATTAGATAATGCTACTATTTATTGTACTGGCATTTGACTGGAAAATAGAAAAGCATTAATAACTATTTGCTGAGAAGTATCAGACCAGAACACTGTATTAAGAAGCAAAAGCATAAGTCTGCCGTAGAACAGGTACCATTCAACATTTTTTATTAATGACTTTGAGATTCTGCAGACTGATGGCATTTGCAATGTGAACAAGCAGGAGGACGAGACTGAAATCCGAAATTGTCTTGACAGATTGAAAAAATTGTCTGGAAAAAATAAAGTCCAATTCAATAAGGCTAAATGTAAAATTCTAGCCCTCAGAAGGAATAATCAGCTGTGCGATACAGGAGAGTGGATGAGTGGCAGCAGCCAGAGGAGGAGAATTGGGGCCACAGCAGGAACGCAAAGAACATTTGTCAGGAATTCATACTGCTGTGGAAAAGGAAGCTGCCCTGCAGAGATGGGAATGCACCAGGCTGTAAGTAAAATTTGATCAACTTAATGGCAACTCTTTTTCTCACTTAAACCCTTCTAATATGACATAGCACTCTTAAAGTGTGTGGAATCATACTGCTGTAAATCTGTTGGAAATTAATATAATTTTTTGCCATTCTATGATTTTTCAAGATTTGAGATATTCTTATTACCTTTTATTACACTTTTAATCTGGATATTAACTAAAACCCACTTTGGATATTAAACACTGGATATAAAACCACTTTTAGTCTTGATATTAACTAAAAAAGGTAATGGGTGACACTCAGGCTGTCTTTAGCTCAGCAATGTCAGCTGGTCTCCCAAGTTCTGGATAGTACCACACTTCTATGAAAGGGGGCACAAATAGTTTAAGGTGAGGAAGGATTTAAAAGTTAGGCACCATGCTACTCTCATGCCAGTACATTCCTTAGGTCCCAGTCAATCTGCTGGGAATGAAGATGTCTGGCCATTATACTGATATTGGCCATCATTGGAAATGTAGTTCAGCTGGAATTTCATAGAACTTTAACATCAAATTTTAGGTTGGAAGAGGCCTCCAGAGGACATCTAGCCCAACATCCTGCTCAAAACAGGTTTCACCAGATCAGGTTGCCCAGGGCCATGCCCAGTTGACTCTGGAACACCTCCAAGGACGGAATGTTGCTTTTGTCACCTGTACCTCTGTTTTTTCAGTGTTTCTTAGAGGAACCGAAGGAGTGAAAATGAAGGTAGTTTCAATCCTATACGTCTGTTTTTTCAGTGTTTCTTAGAGGTAATGAAGGGGTGAAGATGAAGGTAGTTTCAATCCTGTGATAATCCCAAAAGCCAAAATTCAAAAGATACAAGCTAAAGATGCTGAAAAGAATGAATTGCAAGTGTAAAATGATTTAAGCAAAGAAAGAAAAAGGATAGGAGGGAAGGAGGAAAGAGTTAATTCCTCTTTTGTATGGATTGCAATATGTACAGACAAAGAGATAACGGGGTGCTAATGTCCCAAGTTCTTTAATATTTTGATTGGCACGAACAACATAAATAAGTCAGCTATAGTTAGAGCTTGTTCCTACATGTCCAGACAGCTCTGTAAAAATGTAGAAATTTAAGGAGGGGTGAATCCTGCCAGCACTTACCCAGACATGTTAAACTGCTGAGTTCAACACCGCTACTTCGGTGAAGAAAAGTTTTCAAGACAGTGTGCCAGGCATGTCCCTTAAACAGATTATTCTGTGATCCTTGGTCAACAGTCTTTCGAAAGCATATCCGATTCCCAGGCCCTTTGGAAACCTTACCTGGCATTAATTCCATTTGTGTTTAAAAATGCTGAAAATTATAGGTGTCATATGGCCTGATATCTGCAAAAAAGGCTGTTATTTTTCATACTCTATGGTTAGGAATAACAAGTCTGCTTATGGGCCAGAAAGTATGATTTCCCATTTGGAAGAATTTAAAGAATTAATTATTTGGCAGAACTTGTAAAATTAAGCGTCAGAACACATTTTGACCTTTGATTCCCTCTAAAAATCTCAGATAAACCAACTTACCCCAGATACACAAATCATATACATCAGCTGTCTAGCAGGGAAAAAGGAATGTTGTGCATAAATGAATAAAAACTTCCTAGATTTTTAAAGAGAGGAAGTAACCTGAGTTGCCTGAAATCTTTTTTGATCCACAAACAATTTAAAAATGTTTGAAATGCATTTTTTTCCTCCGTTTTTGTACATGTTTTTCCATGGTTATCAAAAACTTTGTGTCTGGAAAACATGACAGCTATTCAGAGAGAGTTTGTCGAGAAAGCATACATACATCCACTTTTAATCCAGGAATCCAAAAAGTATCACAATAACTTGGCAGAAGCTGCGTTCAGTAAGAATTATTCCTGCTCTCCACCACCATGTTAAAAATTCCAGCAAAGCATATAAGGAAGAGTTATGTACCTACTTATATATATTTATGTATGTATGCATTAAAACAAACAATTATTTTTACTTTGGATTGATTTACAATAGGTTGCATCAAACAAAATGATTTTTTGTGAAACTGGGGAAAAAAGGCAGGGGAGCAACTGGAATTCACTGAGGCCAAGAACTCTGGTATCCATATCAGATTTTAGAAACACTAAAGATTCCCAATACAAATTGCAGCTCGTTTCTGGGACATGTCACCCATCTTACAGTTGCAGCAGATATATCTAATAGTAGAGGAAAGCTTCCAAACAACGGCAGTGATGAAAACAGGTATCTTAGACCATTTGTTTTGAGATATATGTCTAGCCTGGCTAATGGTGCAGGAGATGACATGGTCCCTTTTTCTTTTGCTTATGAAGTAATTGTTTGAACCGTGTGGTTTCATTATTGGAGCCCCAAAATTATGATTATATTTAGATGTAGATCAATGCATCGGTACCCAGAGGGTTTTCTCACAGCTCATACTAATCAGAGTGGTTAATAAGGTAGTGATTGATGAATCAGGTGCTAATAGTATTTGCACTGTGATTACAATTTGGTAATTCTGGATTTTATTTGCATAATCACCCAATGCCAACCACACTGTGCTGACTTTGACAGAACTTGCATCAGCACCAGGAGTAACCAGTTGATTGAGTTACTGCAGCGAAACATTTCTGTTCGATAAAATGCCTTCCAGACATCGGTCACGCTGAAATGATTTACAGCATTAAAGTCAGAGCAAACAAGAAAGTGAAGCACAACTTCCCTTGTGGGTTTTATGCTTTACCCCATAGCTGGTCATGGGGGGCACTTTTAGTGCTGGTTGAAGAAGATACTGTCTTTGTAGCCTGCTGAAAACAAAGTGAAGTGGTGATGGAGAAGGTGAAGCCAAGGAAAAAATAAAAGGTGACAGTCTAGGTTTCTATACTGGCAATAAGGCTTTTAAGAACATGAGGAGTTTAAAAAAGCACTCTGAAAACATCAAGAAATCTTGGCACCTCTTAGCCTATAGTCTGGATAGAGAATGTCAGGGAAAGGCAGAGGGTATGAAAAACAAACAGAACTTAATTCTGTGGTTGCATTGGTACAGCTAAAGAGATGGGAGGAGGGAGGAGATGAGACCAACTTCTTGCTTTGTTGGGGAAGAAAAAGGAGATGGCAGTCACAGAGTGTCTTATACCTGGCCTCACATTTTTGCACAATTTAGGATGCTTTCTGTGAGAAAAAAAAAAAGTCTTTGGACATGTGAAAGGAGTTATAGTGGAGTTTTTTATAAAGAAGTTACAAGACACACTCTGAAAATACAATTGTGGGCAGTTAACAGTCTGGAAAAATCAAAAGAGCTGCAAAACCATGTTTGATCCTGCACCAAACAAAAGGATGGAGAATAAAAAGTGAGAACAAGATTATTCCTTTAGTGTAGCCTGCCTTGCATTGTTGGGTCCCTTATAAGTTATAAATAAAATGATCGTCTTTGTAGGTATCATTATGTGTAACTGAAAACCAAGAGTGATGGTGAGGAAGACACATCATTTGAATCATCCCTTTCAGCTGAAGGAATGGGACCTGTGATGGTCAGGATGCAGATGGTCTGGAGCACTGGAGCTGTGGTTCATGAACGTGACCACCAGAAATTACAAGACTGTACACACCAGAAGATTCTATGAATTGCCAACACACTACATTACGTTCAAATATTCTTTTCAGTTCATAAATTGGGGTCAGTAACTGAAGCATAGGTTGCTGCAAAGGGTTTTTCTCAAAATCAAATCTCTGGCTATTTCTTAAATGCCCATTAAAATTTGTTACCACTGCCCCTGACAGAATAGAATAGAATAGAAAAGCATGATTTTTAATAAATAATTAAATGCTGAAATTTCAATGCTAAATTTATTTAGCTTGGGTTTTTTTTTTTAGAAGAATAACACTGCAGAGGACATCTGGATCTGCCAGATGTGGTGAAGTTTTGCCCAACGTCTGGCACCCCGAGAGTGTTGCTGGCAGCCTGCTGCTTGCCAGAGAGGGATTAATTCCTGTACTGATGTGGTGGCTTTGACATGGATTAATATGAGGGATGTCATGGCCACTTATCTCTTAAACCTCACCAAGATTATATGACCTGGAGGGAGAACAGACTTCCAGGGCAGACAGGCTGTAGCAGGTAGAAGCAAGTCACTGAGATTTTATACAGCTGTCTCGCTTGCAAAGAAGTTATTCTGTGGTTCTGATTTTACTCCATGGACACGTAGTTTAGTTTACCAAACTGTAATCATGCCAATATTAATTACCTATAATGAGTCAGTCATGAAAAGTAAAGCCTGACCACTGGGGAGATATTAGAGGTGATGTACTTATTTTTTATGTGCATATTAATCTGCTAACTTTAAATCTAAAGAACATTGTTAGACTGAAAAGGCACTCATTATTAAAATTAGGCTGAAAGTTATAAGACAGAAAAGATGCTGAATGATCTCATGTGGCAACAGTGAATTACAAATATTCATTATTAAAAACAGAGAGAGGTTGTGTTTCAAGACTTTAATTATTCTGTAGACAGTATCCGATTAACTTGTACTAATCTTATGTTTGCTTGTTTTCTTGACCTATGTGAATGGCACAGGAATTTATTAGCATTTATCATTTATATACATTTAGCAAAGATGTCAAGATGATAGAGTAACTGAGGTTACAGTGCTGAGAGGGGAAGAATGATAGCCAATGTCTACTGAACAGTGTACTTAAGCTAAGCAAGTGACTGTGAACCACAGTCATACAATGCTATTCAATTACGTTAAATTTGTCCAAAATCACAACATTTCTCAGGCTTCACTGTGACATCAAGCAGATGACTCTACTAGTACTAAAACCAGGTTTGAGTAATTAAGCTAAGTAAACTATATATTTGCTGACTTCAAGATATGTAAAATTCCCCCAAAGACAAGTAAGATAAGGGTATAATCTGAAGTATTTTAGGAATTTTGTGGCAGCATGCATAGATTAGTGCAAAGGGATAACCATGTTTGATTTCCGAGCATCTTTCCTTGAGCAGATTAGAGATAACCCTCGTGTCTCTGCTCTCCAAGGAGAGCGTTATGTCTAATCCATTGCAAAGCTGCCTGTGCCTTTTACTAATAATCTAATAGACCAAGACCAGCTCTGAAATTTGGAGTGTCATTAATATTGAACCACGCATTTATGGCTATTAACGTAATATGAAATAGTGCCATTTCACAGTGGCTGATGAGTTGGAGAGGGGAGAGTGTCACAGTCCAGCAGAGAAGAATAAAGGACTTGTAAGAGCACTTATTGTACACTTGTAAATGTACAACCAGTAACTATTAAATAGCCAAATGGGAGCAATTTGCAGAAAAAAAATCCCACCTTATATATAATAATGAGAGTCTTGGAGCATAGGAGGTGAAGCTAAAGACAGTTGCGAAAGGTGTTAGGTCACAGCTGACTTAGAATGCCCAATGTCAAGGCTGAGATGCCTTTGAAAAAAGCTTCATCTATTAATCAGATTGAGATAGAAAAAGGGGACATGGGTAATGCAGAGCTGCAACAAACTGACAGCCAGCATAAAAATAATAACATCATAATAGGGCTTTTGCTCAATGATTTTGAAAGATTATGAGGTTTTAAAAAACCTAAAGGGCTTGCAGCAAAAACCACGTGCCTAGGAGATGGGTTGTTGACTTGTAACTCTGTCTGTGTTAGCCAAATCTTCAAGCAGCTCTTTAAAGGGCACAAAAGGTGTAGCAACCTGTTAGGAGAAATCTTGTCTACATGCACATGGTTAAAACACAGGTAGGAGTTGTAGTATCTCTCATGAACTCTTATAGTGAAGGAAGAGTTCATCTGAAAATGAACGTGCTCCTAAACATTGCAGGGTGGACAGGGAGAGGCAGGGTTCTTACTGGGCTTCCAGCTGGAAAGTCATGCAGGAGAAAAAGCCTCATATTCTCCATACGGTGGAACCCATGAAAGAGAGTACTTGCTTTACTCTGTTTGCAAGTTGCCTTCTTGTTGCTAATAAGCCTAGCAACCATTTTAATTAGCAGCCGCGAAGATGAGCTTTTCATTAATCAGGTTCTGGTCCCTGAGGAGCTCAAGAGTCTATATTGGAGCCTCCTGACTTTGGATAGGAAGGAATTCTCTTCAATGGATGGATGGACAGATGAAAATATCAGTTCACAAATCCAGTTTTAACTTATAAATATTCACATCTTTCTGAGTACACCACTTTTTACCCCTCAAAGGTATTTCAGCAGTCAACGTGGGGCACAAACACATAAATGATGGTGACCAAACCTGCATGTGAAGAGTCTCAGCTGCCTAATTACCCGGCTGCAGATGACCCGAGTGTTTCTGGGAGCAAGGTGGAACCTGGAAAGTCCCTAAGACTTCACATGGGCTTTACAAGTCCATGACAAGTCAGGCATATGGGTAAAACTCAGCTTGGTCTAGCAGAGGCAGAGACACACTGCCAGACTGTGAACTACAGAAAGACTTTGGTTCCCTGGGATGTGGACCAACAATATTCTCGAGGTGTCTGAGACAATAAGGCTGAATTATGGCTGCATTAGGTCAAGTCTTGAAGTTCAAGCATTGCATGGGAGAGCAACCCCTTCATGCTCTACACATTTGGAGTATACATGAAACATCTCAGGCTCCAGCCCTGTCAACCAAACTGATTTTGTCCCATTTGTACACTTCAAAAGTGGTACACAGCATTCACTTTGTTATTTTAAACTGTTTACACATTCAACATCATGGAGCAGCTGAGCACCAGGACATCGTATTCACCCTGGAATCCATTTCAAAGAGGTTCACCCATGTAGCACCTCCAGAGGGATGCAGAGCAGTGAGATTTGATCCAATTGTCTGGGCTACAGAACAACTCTGAGCAGACCCCTGAAGGGTCAATGACTGGTTACGTTAAAAAGCAAGAAAAATGCCTATGTACCATAAAGCACTGAGATGTAGCCAGTAGTTGTTATCCTCTGGAAAGTGAGACTAATTATTCAGATATGCTGATAATGATTACCCCGAAATAGTTTCGATCAGCTAGTCCTGTGAAAGATTTGACATATATCCAAAGCTCTTTGTCCCTCCTATCAGCCATCCAACCTAGCAATCACGACTGTCCCTTCAGCAGCTTAACCTTTCTCAACAAAAGGGGAAAATGGCCAGGCAACAAAAATGTCCCAAAACAGTATCTGAACTAAGCACAGCCTCAGAAAGTTATTACATTAAATTTTATTTAAGCACAGTTGTAACTGTCTTTTTATTATCCGATTGGGTAAACTCTGAAATGGCAAAAAAAGAGGGCAAAACCTGCAGGAAACTAATTTGAAAGCCGTGCTACATCATTCCAGGGAGAGCAGGTAATGAGCTCATGCAAGTCCGTGCTGGGACACATACACATGATGTGATCTACACTTTCAGGTTTCAGTGTTGGCATGCAAGTTCAAGTTCAGCATTTCCTGGTGAGTGAGAGCCTCCTTACTGCTATTGATTAATGTAGAGCCTTCTGGGTGGATTTCTAAAGGAGAAAAATAAGGAGAAAAAAACCCAAAGCAAGTCAAGGAGCGTAATTGCTTCAGCTCTTACATATCCACTGTTTTGCAGGAAAGTGGCTGTATCACAGCACGTTGCTTCTGATCTCTGCATTATAGCAGGCTGAGGCAGCTGAGGGTGATGTGGAGCTTGACTACAGGGTCTAGAGGATGTGGTGGGATGTGAGACACGGGGCAAGACTCCATGACCCCAGAGGTCCCTTCCTGCCTGAAGTTCCTATGAGAACATCCTGACCTCCCTCCCCCTCTTCTCCACCATCCCCTTCTCCCTCCATCACAGTCTGCACAGGCAGAATTGCCCCAAATTCAGCCCTGGCCAAGTCTACTGTCACCTGAACATGTAGAAATGGGTTCCACCAGGGCTCTTCCTAGGCTGTGCTTCACCACCTGCCTCCAGCACATCTCTCCTTCAGTAGAAAAGTGGAGAGAGATTGCTTTTCACATGTTTTTTGTTTGATCCTCTGCAAAAGGCTTGTGTTTTCTTTTCCAAAAGTCAGAATAATTCTTGCCCCTAGTTTCAAAGAAATATGTCAGCTTGTGGGCAAAGCCACACCTTGGCAGTTTTCTGTGGGAAAAGCAGAAATTTAGGGGAGGTCTGAGTGAGGAAAACAGGGGAAAAACTAGAGATGGTATTTGTGTGTTGTTTAAAGCTGTCACTGCCTCTTTTGCTCTTTCTTGCTGCCTCTGAGGAATATTTAACCGCAGAATGCTTTAAAGCAGCTTGCTTTAGTAATAGTGTTTTTTTAATGTTGATCTATTTTTTTTTTATTGGTGGATCTCAAAACATTTTTTTAAGTATGTAAAGCAAGATTCCTTACCTCATTTAACAGTAGGTGAAGTGAATTGCCTCCGGTCATGTATTTTATACCGTTGTCAGAGCTGGAAATAGAACTGAGTCTCTTGTGCAATGCACTGCCCACTTTGCTTCACTGTGTAAGAAAGTAAAAAATATCCTTTAATCCCCCAGAATACTTTATAAATAAACGATCCATAACACATTAGCATAAAAATGGTCATTTACCATGCTGGCAAGGCCCTTCTGGCACTTGGTGATTAACAGTCCCATAGTCACATCCGAAAAAACTTTGTGTCATCGCTGCCCATGGTGCAACAATCTCCGTGTCCTGCCAGGTTCTGCCTATGAGGGACACATCAAGGGGAGCTGCAGCACTGGAAATGGCAGCAGAATTTGGGCAAGGTAGCTTGAAAATTAGCTTGTTTTTGCACATATGCACAGACCCTGGGGGAGATGACTGCTCGCTTGAAGTAGTCACAATGAATGTTTCATGGACCATAAAGATTGTGAGGGGCCATTGCACATTTCTCCCATGAGTTCCTTTGCAACACAGGGCAAAGAATAATTTTGGCATTCGGATGCTAACTACTTTTTGGCTGTATGGTACAGTAGTACAGTTGCCTACTTTATTTTATTTTTAGCTTGCTGATGACAGATATCAGAAGGGGGGGGACTTTTCTGCTTATTTCACACTGTGGCAACGCTTACCCAACTTAGCTGGCCATGGAGGATGCAGTAAAGAAAATTAAACTGAAATTTGGCACACAAGGTCACTTTGCTTCACTTCAGAGAAGTGCTCAGGGACAGCTAAAGAAGAGAATGGGGAACAACCTATCCCCATCTTAAATACACTTTAGTTTGCTTTAAAACTCTGGTTGTTACTCCTGTGCTTTCCATTTAATCTGCCTCCAACTCCCTGACATTGTCATGGCTATAAATAGAGAGGGGCAGCTCAAATGAAACAACACTCTCAACGCTTCCAGTTATCTGTCAACAGCCTCTTACAAATGCAATAGGATTTTCTCCCAGAAGAGACGTTGGGTTTACTGGTGATTTGTGTTATTCTCCCTCTCTTGTACATGATGAGAAAATAAAGACAATATGTGGTTTTGATTTGCTTTTTTCTCCCTTACTTCAGTAGTCTCTAGAGGTAGAAATGAGATGCATAAAATTTCTAGGGCAACTTTTGCTCACTGCCTGTGTATTGTTAATCCTAAATGACAAATCTGGCCTTTGCAATTTTGGGCTGGCCACCTTTTTACAGCAGAGGTCTTGGGGCCAAAGCTGCAGTTAATGAAAAGCTCCTTGTTGAAGAGTCCATCACCGGCACAGGCTGAAGACCGCTGTGCCTCACTGCAGACAGTCGGGGCTTGTCCCAACCCCCAGGACATGGCTTGACCATGTCCATGCATCCCTGCGCTGTGCAGAAAGCTGGTTTAGGAGTGGTATCAGGCACCAGTGGATTATATGTGAGTCCCTAAACAGTCCCAGAGCACAGCCTTCAGCCCTGGCTCACCATCCTGTACACCTTGGTGTGTTTTTACCCTGAGCTGATGCTTTCCTAGACAGCACTATTTCAGGGGATGCCATCTGCCAAGGACCATTCCCAAAAGTCAGGACAGACAAGGTAATCCTGTTTGGGGAGAAAAAGGTGTGAACAGAATGTGTACTGTGCAGCCAGAAAACAGACTCTGGCTCCTTTTACTCTCCACTCTATGTGTTGAAAATATAGAAGCAATTTGTGAAATTTTTGTTTGTTCCTTCTTTACTACAGCAGCAACAAGCACCTGTGGGCATGGGGTGCTCAGCAGTGGTTGATCACCTTCGGGCTGGGAGTGTGTTTGATTACGTGGCTCATTGGCAGATGCCTCCCAGTTCAGCCCCACAGCACCTCCAAGCAGAGGTGTGAAGGACAGAGCATAGCAGGGGAAGGAAGCCCTACAGCTCAGCTCTGAAAAAGGGTAGACCATCCATTAGGGCAGTTACAGCTACACTTCTCATTTTAAGAGTATTGGCTTATTTTGCAATGAATTCACAGACTGCTTCTGCACCTCAGTTTACTCAGAAGCAAAACAGAGACAATCCCAGCGTGCAAGGACTGTGCATGTTGACCTGGCCATTAGCAGGATGGTTCTGCTTTGGGGATGCTCCAAAATGGTATTATTGATTTTCTGCATCATGTGGCAAATGTTTAGTGCAGCTCTTGAACGTTTGAAGTCCTTTCATGGTGGGAAGAAAGCATGACTGTAGGAGTCCCATCCACAGCAGAACAGAAAGGGCTTGAAAACCATTTACAATAAAAAGGGAACTTTTGGAAATGAAACCTTTTATTTTATCTCCTTATGTTTTTAATTTGCCAGACTCTCTTTTGGGAGAGAAGTGCTGAGAAAGGCAGCGGCATGAATAACAAGGCGAAGATAAAAGCCACACTCTCCTCCTGCTTACGCTTTAATTTTTCTTAGCCTTTAGCTCACATTATAGTGTCTGTAGCATTTTTCCATTCTGGACTAAAAAGGATTAGCAGAAAATAAAAGCTCTTCTTCCTTAAAGAGCAATACTGATCATGCAGTTAGAGAGCATCTTGCTCAGATGGAAGAGAGATACAAAGAGGGAACCCAGATATTGTCTAACTCTTCTGAGTGGAGAATATCTGATATGAAACAAGCTACAGACTCCCTCAGTCACATCACAGAGGCACTGGAGATCATTTCCACCTAGTATTTTTATGAAAATTTAAACTTCAATATGATGTAATATCTTTCAGACTTTACCCTGCTTGTCAAATTTTGTTAACACTATAAAAAGGTCTAAAATTGTTTTAGGCTTGACACAGGAAGACAGTTAACACACAGAGTGTAACTGTACAGCCTTATTTCCTCAGGAAAGTAAGCTAAAATGCAAGAGACCTGTCTCCTAGTAATTTATTCCTCAGTTTCCCTACTCTACAGGGATGCTATAAGATTTCCATTCTTTTCTAGAGTAATGAACAGAAACTCCCTGGCTACTGCAAATCAATACCACTAAAATGGACTTAATTTTATTTGTTCCTTTGGCAAATGAGTGATACCCTCACTGGAGCTCTTCTGATTCATATGTCTGCAAGACACTGTTATAATTACTGAACATCTGGCCTTCCACAGGTCTGGGGACTTCACAGAGTCCTGCAAAACTTTTGTCACAATATCTGAGTCTCCAGGAAATCATTTCAAGCATGCCATTCCTTAAATTTTAGTATTCTTTGTCAACATTTCTTTTAATGCTCTGGCCCTTACCATATTTGGAGTCATTCATAGTGAGTGAATGGATCACTGATGTGATGAGCTCAGTGTTCTCTGCAGCTGTGACCTGCTTGTGTCTTTCTTTCCCTTTCCTCTACAGAAAGTCCTCTGCCCTTGCATGCTCTCAGTCATGCGGGAAGCTTCAATTGCCTCCAAATATGAACAATCAACCACTCTCTAGACCATTAATGGTGCTCTATAAATGGTGTGAAACAGATATATGCAGACACTAATGACCTCACAGCTGCATTGGTGCTATCAGCATGCACAGAGCACGTTTTTGTGCTGGGTCTGACAAGTGACAATTCAGAAATGAACTGAAAGCATGTTAACAAATTGTGTTTCAATGAGGTGAAGTGCAAGGAGGAGAAGCTACTCAAATCCTCAAAAAGGTTTCCAAAACCAGAGCACCATATGAGGGCAAATAACAGTCCTTCAGGAGGTTATAATAGAGGTAGCCTGGAAAGTATAACACTTGGAAGAGCAAATTGCCTTTGTGCTGCTAAAACTCTTTTTGACTCAGGTGGGAAATCCTCCATCATGTTCAGAGCTGGACGATGGACCAGAAAGCAGGGATGGGGAGAGGGAAGAACCTCGTCTTTAAAACAGGGAGTGATTGGAGATGGTGTTTTACACTGGCAATCCAGCTGCAGGAAAGACACTGAACCCAGCCCCTGGGAGGATGCCAACCTGTATAATTCTGCCCGCAGGCAGGGAAAATCTGCTCAAACGATGGATGATGAATGCTAACCATAAGGCCAGCTGGCACTCATGCATAACTGGGTCAGAGCTGGGGCTCTAGCTGTCCTGTCTGGCTGCTGCATCCAAGTAAAGCAGGGAAACGCAGGAGAAGGCTAACTTCATCCCAGCCTAAGGGAGGCAGGGGTGACAGGTCACATCCTAAAGGTGGTCCAAGGTAGCCCATGTCATTGCACATCGATATGAGTTGAGTTGGTGGTCATGCAACAGTGGGGTGGAGGTCACTTTAGGTGCTGACACTCTGGAGCTGTTGGGGTATATCCACCCTCAGTCAGCGGGGAGGCCACAACAGTCCATGCCAGACTGGATCTGTGCTGTTTTGAGTCCTTCCCCATGTTGCAGAAAGGACAACAGGTCCAAGCAGCAGAATGTCCTCTAATTCTGTCCTGAAGAGATGCATCAAGGAAAAGAGAAAAACACATGCTTTTGAAGAGATGAATGGATTGAAGAGCTGATTGATGGGGCAACAAGAGTCTGATAGGCAGGATGCCTGCAGAGAGGCATATGGGGCAGGGATGGGCTGTGCTGGGTTTGGAGGACCATGGCTGAAAGGGAACAGAGCCTGGAGACCTGCATGCCCAGCAGAGATATAGCAAAACTCAGCAACCCAGGCTGCAGGAATTTTAAACTTGTGCTGGTGACCCTGGTGTTCAACACAAACAAAACTTAACACGGCACCTTAACCCTCTTCCCCCCAAAAATTAAAAGTGGGAAAAAAAAGAAACAACCTATGATTTTTTCTTTTTCCAAATATCTCTTTTCTTTCTGAAGTGGTGGAAAATGTTCTGATTCTGTACCCTTTCTTGAAAAAGAGAGTGAACCCTTCTCTGTCCTTGTAAAAAAAAAAGGGAATGCAAAATGTAAGTGAAAATGACAGATACTTGAGCATTTTATATTGAATTCACTGAACAAAAAGGAGAAAAAAAAGGAAATTTGGGGCTATTTTCTCTCATTTTCATCCCTCATTCTTGTTCTGGGAAAACAAACAATTCCAGCTGATCAAAAAGCTGTGTTCAGATTGCAAATGTAGGGATTTGATTCTCTTCTCACCAACATTCATCTGGAGAAAGCAAGAGCTGAAAGGGTATGTCTGTGCTGGTAAATAAAAGAGGACCAAGGAGCAATCCTGAACCTTGAGTCCAAGTAATGCATCATGCCTCATGTCTGCAGTTTTTGGTGTTAGTCCCATCTTGAACAGATCACGTCCATACTACAAAGCCCTTGGGGGAATTTTTTTATTAATAATGCCAAGTGGAGGGTTTGCATTTCATATCCCAAGTTACTGCCATGGGAGCATTCTCAGGGATATTTAAGGATGCAAAGCCAGGCTGTAGTGTTGGAAAACTGTAGAGAGGGAGGAAGATGAACCCCAAATCTAGTCTTACTCATGTTGCCTGCTGGGAGAGGTCCTTGCAGTGAACTGCTCACCAAACCAGGCTTTGCCTTGTAGAGATCTAGAGTGCTCCAAAACAGAGCCAGGGATCAAACTGTTGATTTTGTGTTGTGGGCAGGCAAAGAATAAGCCTCAGGTCCACTCCTTGGCAGAATTTATTTAGTAATATTGATAAAACTTATCACACTAGCGCTGCCAAATAGATGGAGAATCACGTGCTAAAGGAAGCTCACACCTTTCATGGAAATATGTGATACAGAAAGAGAAAACTTACTGTTGGAAGAAAATGTGGATTGTGACTATATTTATTGTCTCACCCAGTGATCCACCACTTACCCGGTAAGCAAATCAATCCATCTGCAACTGTTGGTGTCTGAAGACAACTGGCTTATGCACACTAGGCAAGCACAGTCCAGTTGGGAAAAGCTGCATCATCACATCAAATGAAACAAGTGTGAGCTGTGGAGGTTTGATCACCACATCAGTTACAGTGGGGAAAACTCACAGAGGCATAAAATGTGCTCTGGGCTGCTCAGCACTTTTGAGAGGAAAAAGGGAATTCTCTTCCTAAGTCATTTTGGGAAAGATTGACAGGACAGCTAAGGTGGCATTATCAAAAACTGGTCATCCTCTGTATGCAATTATGGTTGCAGGAACGCTGGGGGCCAGGCAGGCTGCAGGGTGAGAGCAGACAGGTCTGTCCATCTGGGGTGCCTGCCCTACTCCTGCACCTCACCAGGATTTGGGGATTCTCATGCTTCCCATTTGCTGAGAGCTTTATAGTTAGGAAGATTGGCTTCATCTCTAACCAAAATCTTTCCTGCAAAGGAAACTAATTACTTTGGATCCTGCCCCAAAAGGTATTTCCCAGACACAAAGGACAATGATCCATCTTTTTATATGCAGTATTTTTTCAGATGGGTAGACCGTTATATTCTCCCTTCAGTCTTCTTACTTCTAGATTAAAAAAGCTCAGTTCTTTCAGTGATTCATTAAAGTCACTTTTTAACACGTCTGCCACTCTCGCTGAGCCCTGTACTTCCTCCAATTCATTTCTGAGTTTCTCAAAGAAAAGTCCTCTAGACTGCATGTGAGATTGCAGGTAAAACTTCACACATTTCTAACCACAGGGAATTAATTTCTTCTCTTATCTAACCTAAATAATTTTTTTAAAGCCCAAGAAGGGATTATTGGCTTTTTTTTTTTTTTTTTTTTGGCAACTGTGTGAAAACCGAAAGGAGACAGAAAAAAGGAGAATCCTTTTCACAAGTTATCCTGTCACCTGTAGCACCCCTCACTGCAAGATGCTGTGGATGCCCAACATTTACATGGCTTCCAAAAGCAAGTGGATGGAATTATGGAAGAAAAAACCCATTGAAGAAACATCCACCCAGAGTTATCAAAGTATGACAGCCATCCTGCCTAAAGAAAGTGTATCCTTCTATGCTCGATCCATTCTCAGTCAGGACCCTTCCTCAACTGATTGAGAAATTGTGAGTACATTATTTTAAAGGCAAATTTAATGGTCCACCAGGGATGGTCCCCTTGTTGAGGGACATTATCTTGATGCAGAACTTAGGTATCCTTGAGCCTTACTTGGAGAGGTCTATTTTCAGATTAATGATGCTGAGCTGGGAAGAGGGGTAGAATGAAAAGCAGCATATACAACTAGTTTGTCTGCTGCTCTCTGACCTGTGTCTGCAGCTCACTTTGTTACTTCAAGAATTTCCTTGCACACAGAGGTGAGCAGCAACTTTAGTTCTTGAAAATTCACCCACCATAGGAATTCAGGTGTTGATGAATGGTCTCTTATTTTAGCTGCTCACAGAGGAGGTGTGTTAGCATCCTCTCCTGCTTGCTGAAAAAGAGAAAGAGCAGTTGTTGCAACCCAGGTTTGGTTTTGCCCCTTGGCATCATTAGGCAGAAGCAACTACATCTCCTTCAGTTCCCCTGTGCTTCAAGAGGGTTTGAGTGTGCTTCCATTTCAGCCAACCCTGTCCAATAGTGAGGATCTGTTTCTGTTTTGTCGTCTCTGCAAAGACTGCTCCCATGAAGGCTCAGCCATCTGGATTTGTCACTCCAGCATGCTCAGTTTTGTTCTCCTCACAAGTTTCTTGCTTTACTTTCTCCAGGTGGTTCCTTGTCTGGGGGCTCTGCCTCTCCTGAGGTGCTGTGACACAGGCACTGGGCAACCAAGCAGGCAGCGTTTTCCTCTTGCTTAGTTTGCCACGTGCTTTTACACCTTGGAAGCAGGGGCTGTGCTGTACAGCCTCACCCCCTGACTGGCTGGGTAGTGGTCTCTCTTCTGCAGCTCAAACAACAATGGTTTCTATCTGCCCTTTATGAATGGGGATTATTTTATTATCTTACAGACACCCCAAGTCTACACGAGAGGGAGCAGCTTATGGGAGGTGGCAATGGAGGGAAAATCACTGTTCCAGCAACAAAATGTCTGATGCACAAGGGAGCAAGAAAACCACTTCTGCGTGAAAGGGGATGACATTTCAGTTACAAGGTAAATACAAAACAGTAACAGAGAGAGCAAGAAGCAAACACAAATATGATAGCAGGTAGCCCATGAAAATCAGCACAGGCTGTAAATGACACTGAAAAACACTCAACAACAGACATCTGAATCCCAGATCCATCATTTTTGCTGTGGAGTTTTCACACCACCAAGGAAAAAACAAAGTGCTTGGTGTTTTTCACAGAATGTCACAGCAGGTAAAAGCCAGAGCTTGTCCATCAGTGGCAAGAGTTGCAGGACCACAGCTATCCTGTAGGGGTTGTGGTGCTCTAGGAGGAAGAAATGCACCATCCCCTGCTATATTCTGATTAAGTGAAGATATTAGAATTAACTGTTCAACAGAGGGTAATGCTGATTTTTGTAATTTCTGCACTTTCCCTAGTACAGACATTCCCTACTTTTTTTTTTTTTTTTTTTTTTTTTTTTTTTTGGTTTGCAGGTATCTCAGTGCTTTCTGCTGAGTAGTAGATCCTGGAATAGCAAACTTAAGTTTGCTAACAATAGTTTTGATTTTTTAATTACTTTTCATGGGCTCAGAAGCAGTCCAGAGACCATGTTTCCCCCTGGGATTTGTAAACAACAGCCTGGAGGCAACTGATAAGTTTATTAAAGTATCTGCTGTTACTCTGAAGCCCTGGAGTTCCTATTAATAGCCTAAAGATACCACATATGTGCTTAGGGGGAGGAAATTCCGCCCCCGTCATCTACTCTCGAATAAAGCTAGTGGGATTCTGACGCTGTTCATGTATCTCTGTGGAGGATGGGGCACTGCAGCATGAGCATGGTTGCACGCTAGTACAGCTGAACAGCTTTGCGAAGGTAGATGACTCGTGCCTCATCAGTCTGGACTAGCGGCAGAGCAAGCGTGGGACTGTTTACCGCAAACGTACAGGCAATTTTGCAGTATTTAATCACGAGGCAACATCGTGTCTACCCTAACCAGCAGAGAAAGGACTTCCTCTGTTGACTTTTGACCTGAGTCCAGTCGTTTGTTTTCTTAAGCAAGTACTTTCAGCCACGTCATTCAGGCATGATAGTAAGACTTCAGGAACGAGGAGGCTATTTGTCATAGCCCTTCAAAACTTGTCTTTAACTCCTGCTATTATAAAAAAGAAACCAAACCTTAGTTCTCATTCAAAAGCTCTTGTTTTAACTCCAGAACCTAATTACACATCTTCAGAGAGCTAAAAGATAGGGTCAGTGTCTTCTCTCTACTAATGTAAGAACACATTCAATGTTCTCATTTTGATCTTCATTTAGATTAAGAAGTACTTTCAGATCCAGGGGGTGAGTTACTCATACCCTGCAATGAAGCGAATAATTTGCTCTATTGCAAGGGAACTCTGTTCTCTCAGGAGCACCTGATGTTTGCTTTTTCTCCTCCACTTTTTGTGCCTTAAGGCATAAATCAACACTGACCTCAGCGGGTCAAAGCAACAAGCAGCACACATGGAAGAAGAAAAGGGACGGATGTCCCTGGCTCTGCTCTCTGGGTCTGATTCCCCAGTGCTTTGCACCTGGAGCAAATCCAAACCTCATTTAAACTATTTCAGAACAGTTGCATTTGTGGGGCTGATATTACGCTGCACTTTTACGAAGGAGGCTCTGAGAAGAAGCTGGTCCTGCAAGCGCCTTGAGATGTAGAAGCATTCCCTGCTTTTCTGGCAGAAGCATAAACAACTACAGAAGATACATTAAGGAACCACCCATGGTGAGTCTGGCTCCTAAGATTTCAGTGATTGGTGCCTCTATTGGGAAGATCTTCAGCCAATCTCAGTAATTGCAAAACAATATATATACTTGGGGATTTCTGCCTCAATTAAGTTTCATAACAGAATTTAATAAATGAAGGGTACAGGGGACTGTATTTGAAAGGAGGTGAGATTATCAAGTCCTAAACAAAGAATCTTATTTCCTTAGGCTGTGGCTCATGTAAGAGATAGCATCTTTCCCCAGCCTCAGCTATTACTGGATGGTTTAATGAGAAAGAAACTTTCAGGACCTGGAAAATACACTATTGGCCATAAACATGGGTTGTTCTTCTGTTCTTTCTTTTTCAGCTGCACTAGCTGACCTAATAAAAAACCATGGCTAATACTTACACATCTTGCTTTTTCCGTGCCCTGTGGCCATTGCCTGCACTTCTACCATCACTTTGCCAAATATACCACTGCCACCCTCCTGTGGTGGACCACCAAGCAGTGATATGAATCTCACAGCTTGGACTTTGCAAGCAAGTGCGAGAAGGAAAACAACTGCCTGTCCTAGTAGTGTTTCAGACTGTGCTCATTAAGAAGCCTTCTGCCCAAGAAGCAGGATGCTGCTTCTTCTCTCGTCTTTCTCTCGCTGCACAGATTGAAAGCACAAGCCTTTGTCTAATATGGAAATGGATTCTGGAAAATGTGTTACTGAGAGCAATTTTACACTGCTAGGAGGGAATATCAGTAAGAGATCAGCTCTTTCCCATCTATATATTCTATTATTCAGCATCACAGGCTTGATTTTTCTAAAGCTCTCAGCTAAATGCTTACCTGCTCGTCATCCACCATCAAAGCAAGATTTTCAAAAGAGTTCATCTGCCATTTAGACTCTGAAACAAATTTCCAGAAAAAACTTCTCTTTGTCTCCCCATTTCTAAGCCAGCCCCTTGAAAACCAGCATTAGTGCTGAATGGGAGGCAAGGCTATCTGAAGAGTCTTCTGGAAGCCCAGGAAGGCAAACTTTTGGGTGTATTCCAGAAAATGTGCAGGGATGGTTTTCAATGAGATATCTTGCCACTTCCCTGCAGCTGGAGTGGCAGTATTTCTATTTCATCACCCCTTTTTGTTTTCCTCCCATAGTTACCACATCCATGCGTGTTTGGGGAGACATCTGTGGGGAGATGTGGGTTTCATTCAGGGTGAGAAAATCTCAGCCTGTTTTTCCAATAATGCAGGAGTCCTGAGGACTCTGTCTATGACCCAAAACCTTCCTCTCTCACCTCAGAATAGATTTCAACTTGTAAGATTTCCAACTGAAAAGGAAAACCAATCTATTACTCATGAAGAAGGAGCACATCTCCTTGGTTTTCAAGGGAATTGAAATGGTAGAAAGCATTGCTGGAGCATTGATAAGCCCACATATGTTTGCAGTTAGCAGGTCCCAAAACACACAATAACATCATTGATAGTTAAAAAAAAGGACCAGAAAACACCCCCAAACCCTACTGCAATTACAGGCAGATGTAGTGAACTAGCTTCAAAACTGCTGTGTCCACACACTGTGTCCTCCCCTAGGCTGAGGGGGAAATACAATTTCTTGTATATTTTTCAAGAAATATGTAGTGATTCCCAGAACAAGGCCAGGGTTATGTTTTCTCAGGTCTTTTTTTTTTCTGTACCTGCAATGAAATATCACCAGAGGTAACCTTCCCCCTCCCTTGCATCTGATAGTCTTGAATACACTCAAGAATGTTAACAGACTAGTGTTCCCAGTTTCCAAAGAAATCCTTAATCATCCTTGGTAATCTGAATTTGGCCTGGACGCTTTGAACTCTGAGCATTAAACATCAAGGCAGCTTTTATTTTTCAAAGGGAAGTGCTTGTGTAGGGCTAAAATTGTTGCTATTTTCCTTGCTCTCCTACCACTGTGTTTTCCCCTGTTTAAGCAAAATCAAAAAATAGAAATGAGGAGCTGAGTATCATCCTGTGGTTGTTTGTGTCTCGGATAATAAAGTCTTTGAGCTATTCTGAATCAAAACACTTTGGTTTACATTATGATGAATAATTTAGTTTTAGTGGCTTCCACACTCTTCTGTGTCCACCCAAACTGTTCCAGTTCCTCCCAGGAGGTACATCTTGTTGCAATTCAGATACATCTTGTTGCAATTCCTTGACGTTTTCTGGTCCTCACAATCAGACTGCATCTCCCATGATGTCCTGCAGCCTTAAGGGCAGAAAGTCTTCTTTTTGGTAGGGAGAGGCAAAGAAACAGAGGGATGTTTTTGGAAATCAAAGGGCCACCAGAGGTCCTTGCCTATAGAGAATAATATTCCTAAGAGGTGTTCAAATGCAAGTCTTGGGTACATTTGACAAATGTTCCAAAATAAAATAAAAAGTCATTTCATACTAAAACTTGTCAGATTTTTCTACATGGGGTATGCTTTGTGTCATCATTAAGAGCTGGTTCGACCAAGAGTTGAAATCAAACTTGTAAACCTGGCATTTTGATAACAGTGCATCTAATGACAAGAACCTGTCACTCCTGTCTGCTGAAAGATTATCCTTCATTTGCTGCTTCCCTTTCCCTGAGCCAGAGAGGTTCCTGTTGCAATCCTTTCCTAAAACAGGGGCTGCCATGAAACCTGCTTGTCTGAGTGTAATCCTGATAATGGCAGCTGTCATTCTTTGTGCAAAGAAAGCTTTATCACCACTTGCTTTGCTTTTCATTTGAAGTGTTTTCCTGGTCACCACTTCCATTTGTGCTGCTGATTATATCCCACAACTGTATAAATCAAATGTTTTATACATTCCTTGTATCATTGGTGCAGATTTGGTTTTCAGATAGAGAGAAAAAAAAAAAAAAAAAGCACAGACAACTTAGTAATTAAATCCTAAAGCCATCTGGATTTAAACACAAAGTTCAGACTAACTTTAATACCTTCAGCGGCTGTCCCATGGAGATAAGGAATAGCTCTGATTTCCCCTCCACCCTTCTGAGACCAGTCAGAAAACTCACCCTAAATCATGGGGACATTGAAAATGAGAGAGCACATGAAGAATAGCCTTCCCACGAAGGCAGTCTCTGCCCAGCAATACTCATTCTCCCATCTGGCCTGAGCACGTACAGCTCCTGTGAGCGACGATCTGGCCAACAACTGGAGCATGCAGGTGGGAGCTAGTTAGCAGAGACGCTCCTGAACAGGGTGGTCAAGCTGCATGGACAGAGTGGTACCCAACAAGTGCGTGGGAGGAATGGGTCCAGAGCCTCGTGAATCGATGCTGAAGGTCGCCAATTCCAGGAGAGAGCACATCAGACTGAGGGGATAATGTGAAGTTTTAATCTGTGCTGTAGAAGTTGTGTTTTTACTTTTATGGTGGTTCCAGAGAGAGAAATGGGGATTATTGTATGCCTGACAAAGGCAGAGGAACTGGGTGTGCGCAGGGTATACAGATAGCACTTACTTGGAGATCTCTGGAGTTCAGGGATTTACAATAATGCTGCAAGGCAATCTGAATTCTGTTGAAGGTGTGCTAGTGCCTGAATATTCTCTATCTCCTCTGGTCAAACTATATGAGACGTGAGGGTGGGTGAGAATACAAGCTGCCACAACCCATCTGTGCCCAACAGCAGCGCACACCCTGTGACAGATGAGAAACTTGCATGCAGAACTTTCCACCTGTTTGTCTGTTTCTATCAACTATCCACAAAATAGTTTCCTTCTGACACAAATAGCTGCAAAAAAAGCCCCAAAGCAGGATCTTCTGCCTTCATATATGAATTGCCTACAAGTATCCTTAGAAATAGTTTTTGATTTTAAGTATCCGTCTTATTTTCACTTGTATTTTGTACCTAGGCACATTTCATAGAATATGTATTGGCCCTATCATAGCATTATTGCATTGTTATTTTATTTATTCTTTGAATTGTGAAGTATGTTGTTAGGTAAACTGCTTATTTCTTAGGGTCAACGCCTAGTCTCTTGTTGTTGCCAAACAGTGCCTGGGGTTCAACAAATATGACCATCAAAGTCAATGCGACTGCAAAGAGCATCACACTTTTGCTAGTCCCACATGCCATATACTGAGCTATCACTAGTTTATTTTCAGGGTTTTTTTGGTAAGCTATGTTTTTCAGGAGCTGTAGGTTGAGAAGATGACAGCACAGCATGGTACTAAACAAGTTATAGCAGTGTGGAAACATTCAGAAATGGTAGTTCACATGGGAAAACACGGGATAGTTTCTTGGATGTTTCAGTAGGTCAATAAGGTTCTGTGATTTCTGATGACAGCAGATAAAACTACTGCCGATGGAGGAACCCCTGATCGATTGTACATTTGGCTACATGAGTACTTGTCTGCAAAATCTGTGTGTTAGAAGTGGGGTGTTGTCACTTGGGAATGAAAATGCATACATGTGGAGATATTCAGGAATCACTTTTAATCAGACAGTACTTCATTTTGTGCTAATTTTCAAATCTATACAAGCCATTAGCTATAGGGAAACCAGATGGATCTTGTCTGTGTTGGTCTCCTATTTCTCTATTTTACCCATGCTGAATCTTTTCTGTGTTGTCTGTGTTATGTCCTCTTGGTCATCTTACAGATCAGGTATTTTATTGATGTTTTGCTACTTCTTTTGTTTTCATGTCATCAGTGAATTTCACAGTGCTTGATCTTCACAAGAAAATAAAAATCCTGGAAAGGCAGTGCTGAAAACCTTTTGCTGTTGAGGATATGCTCATTTCGGAAGTACCCAAGATCCTCGGGAGAGGATGGCTGGTTCTATGCCCAGCCTTGGACTGGTGTGGTGGTTTGACCTTGGCTAAATGCCAGGTACCCACCAAGTCGCTCTATCACTTCCCTCCCCTTCCCCTTTTTTTCTCAACAGGGCAAAGAGGAGAAAGAAAATAAGATAGGAAAACAAAACAACCCTTGTGGGTAAAACAACAGCAGTTTTGATATAAGCAAAGCGAAGCATAGGTCCGCTCGTGGAAGCAAAAAAAAGAAAACAGATTTATTCTCTACTTCCCATTAACAGGTGATGTCGGGCCTTCTCAGGAAGCAGGGCTCCAATACGCGTAGTGGTTGCCTCGGAGGACCAAGGGTGACCCCACCCCCTTCCTCCTTTCTCCCAGCTTTATACTTGAGCAGACGTCATATGGTATGGAATATCCCTTTGGTCAGTTGGGGTCACCTGTCCTGGTTGTGTCCCCTCCCAAGATCTTGCCCACCCCGTCCCACTGTGGGGGGGGAAATGTCAGAAAGAGCCTTGGTGCTGTGTAAGCACTAATCAGCAGTAGCCACAACACCAGTTGTAGGGAGTGGCGTTCGGAAGATCTCGCGATGTACGGAAGGAATAGCTGTAGCCCTCCCTTGTTACGAGGTAAGGTGATGGATAGGCTTGTAATGTTAAGGGCACACCCACGAAGGAGGTACTTGGTGAACGTATATAGGTGAGATACACAGTTTAATAAACGGACATTTTGTATCCATCATATTGGTGTTTGTACTGGTGTCCCCGTGAAGGTCTTAACCTCCTGCAGCATTAGTCTGCGATCTGAGCGCCACTGATATGTGGATTGGCAGGTTTAATGAGGCAGGCTAATTGCGGTGTTGCAGTGTTAGTCTCTGCGACCTGAGCGCCACTGACACGTGGAGAGACAGGTTCAAAGAGGCAGAGCTAACAGCAACAACCAGTGTGCTATCAACACCCTGCCAGCTCCCAACATCAAACACAGCACCATGAGGGCTGCTACAGGGGAAAACCAATTCCGGCTCAGCCAGACCCGGTACAACTGGGCTCTGGATTGGATTGCCACTGTTTGAACACCGATGGGTGCATTTTGGGTGTAATAAGAGCAGTTCTGCTACAAAGAAAAGGACTTGTTGGACCACAGAGCATCCCTGAAACAACCCTGAGAAAGTTATGGTCTTTTTCTTCAATCCAGCAATGAGGACATCCATGTTGATGGAGAACCTTCACCCTTTGGCATGCAGATATGGACTGCTAGAAGAGTATTTATGGAGTAAGTATCCTTGTTCATCATGATGTGAAGCAGTTTAGAGGAGGTATGCACAACATCTATGGGAAATAAGGCCAAAATCTTGGATATCTGTACACGGCATAGGACAGTGGATGTGAGGTTGCTTGGGTGATCACCAACCCATCTGACTCCATCAGGGAGTCATTAGCACTGGATTCCCAGAGCACATCAGCCTCTGAAGCTGTATAGACACTTCTCTGCCTCTGCAAGCATTTGGTAATCTTGTGCAGCTGCCAGAGATCAACCTGTTCCCTGAATACTGGTGAGAGGGGCCAGGTATTCCTGTGTACAATTTAATTGTTCCACATGGGGTAGTCATTTAGGGAGTGTGCCTCTTATATTCAGTCCTGATTGCTTGGAGGAGGCTGCTTAAGGAGAAATTTCCTATTGAAAGTGGGGAACTAAATGGAATCTGACCATTTGGCATTTTCTTCTACAAGGGAAAAAGGTGCAATTTTGAACACATGAAGCAGTGACGTTGAATTGCAGAGCAGGTAGTTATAAAAAGATATGGAAAAGTTCTCCCTGCCTGTTTAAGTGGGGAACTCTAGCTCTTCATAGCCTCATGGAGCAGTAAATCATTAACACTTAGTTTGCTTTTACATCATGGACATGCAAGGCAAGGTCTGCTGTTTTTCTGGGCCTTTTCTATAGAAATCTGGATGTCCAGCAAATGACATGGGGTCCCAGGTTGAGTAGCACCATGTGTCAGGGGAATCAGACCCTGCAGAGGATGCAGAACAAGAAGCAAGAGCTTCTTTGACTCCACATGTGAAAAGGAGTGAGGATGTGGATCAGCTGGGCAGCCAAGAAAGAGAGGGAAAAAAGGTAATTTCACAAAGGTTGACAACACTTGGTGAATGATATGACTAAAAGTTTCAACAAAGGCCAATATGAACACAAGAAGGAAACACGTTAGTGAAAAGGAATGAAAAAGTTCAAAGAGAGTCAAAGCTCAGAGGTTTTACTGATCACCAAGAGATCATTCCAGAGATGATCTCTGCGATGATCAGAGATGATCATGATCCCAGAGATCGTTATCCCAGAGATATGGAAGGACTGTCACAATGCACTGCAAATAAAAAGGCACCATAAACCCAAGCCTGACTTCTGTAGTATAGGGCAGACTTGGCAGGACACAATACTTCTGCCTGTGGTGCTGCTTGTGTCGCCTGGCCGTGCTCTGCAATTGTTTTCTGACTTCTTCTCCCAGTGCAGCAGGTCCTTTCATGCAGCAACACTTTTGAATGTCATACCCCAGCATCCACCACTACAATGATGTTATTGATGTTCCAGTAATGCATGGTCAGGCTGGGACACCTGCGTTCAGCACAGCGCAGACATGGGGTAAAGATGAGCACTCCTCACCCCCCAGGAACCAGACAACTGAAAAAAGGGCGCAAGAAACGAGAAGATAAGACCATTGTCAGCCGAGAGAATTACCCCATGCTCTGGGGGATGCCCTCACATGGTGTGCACTGCATTGAGGTGTTAAAAGCCTGAAAAATCCAGAGGCGAAGTTGCCTTCACTTTGTTGGTGTGGACTGGGAAGGCAGGGGATTAAGCAAACTATCCCTCCTCAGTCAACGGCTGAGCTTGCCCTCACTGAAACTGCCCTCCACAAGTCAGTTTGGTGACAAAAAGAGCTGTTTTTTTAGCATGCAGAGAAAACCAGAAACTCTCACATCATCCTATTGTTGCATCTCCACTAATAATCTAAATGGAGCCAGGACACAGCCTATGATTGACCAAACTATTTAATTTTTAATATGTTGCCCCACACACCTTCAGCCAATGGCAACTAAGAGTCTTCCATATAATACTGGGGAAAGTATAAACCTGACCTGTTTTGGGGCAGTAGGTTTTCAGACTAGTCTTGCCTTATTTTATTTATTATAAAAGGTGAAATATCAAGGGCTTTGAAAAGGTCTTGTGGTTACTTAACTACTCTTGTGTGATACTGCTGAAAGCTGCTGTGTGAAATCTAAGCCACACACAGTTTAGCATTTCAGAAAAGACTGATGATTCCAGGAAGATAATGACCTGCAGTAGTCAGAGCTGCTATTGTCCTGGAGGCTTGAAAATCTTTTTTTTATTCCCCTTGTTTTCTTTCTTTTTTTCTTTCTACTTTAGAGATTATATTTGAAAACCTCTAAGGAAATTCTTATAATAGGTACAGAAAATAAGAACTTAAAGCTTCATCCCTGCCTATCAAGATTGTGAGACCTTGTTTTCTTAAGCAAGAAAATGCATAAGGATGATACGATTAAGAGTTGTCCTTAGAACATTCCTCACCACCTGACCTGTCATGCAGATTTATGGTTATAAATAGACCACACACAAAATCAAAATATAAAATTGTCAGTTTAATGGTGTCTGACCATTTCACATTCCTTCTTAAAAGGAGGAAATTCCTTCAAGTGGAATGTTCAACAAGAGCACCCAAAATAGGACTTTTTTTTTCCCTAACCAGCCTTGGCTTCGAGCTTCAGACTCCTCCCAAGCATATTTCATGTAAGGCTCCAGGCAGTCTCGTCCCAGTAACTGGGCACTTGATTGCTTGGCTGGGTTGCCTATACCAGGCTTGTTTGGAAAGACAACAGGTAGACAGACAGGCCAAGGACTGCAGTCCAGGGTCCCTTCCAAAAATCCAAAGGGAGCTGTTTCCTCAGCCAATATGTGGTCTAGTGACATTAATAAATTGCATTATATGCAGTGAAATGAAAACTAGTTTTGTTTAGGCAATGGTATCAAGAGATTAGCTCATGGGGTGATTGAAAGTACTGAGCGTGAGTCATCAAGGTCTCACGCAGCCCTTTGCGTAATGACTACATAACTAGGATCGCAGGCTCATATGTGCTGAAATAAATAGTTACGCCAAGGCCGGCTTATCGGGTACAACTGTTCTCTGACCCTGTTTATGAAGCCATCTTTGCTGGATACAATTTTTGCCAGTCCCCTCAGAGGCTCAGTAAAATATTTTTGCAATTTCTTCTGCCTGAAGCCATGGGAAAGCTTTGCAGTTCTGGAGGGATGGGAGCATCAGGTGCAAAAAAGAAATGCACAAAAGCTGAAGAACTCCAAAACCTGTAGAAAGGACAGAAGTGGAGAATTTCTGCAGAAGAAAGATTTGTAGCAACTGCAAATATAGAGAGGATCGTTTCTAGCTTTAAAACCTCTACCCCTTTTTCTGTGGGTGTAGATTGAGATTCTCACAGAGCAAAAGAATCAAAAGCAACTGTACCAAGTTCAGGAGTTCTCAATACATCCATCAGCATGAAACCTGCTCGCTAAAGTGGCACTACTTAGACCTAGGGAGCTCCAAAACTCAAAACCAGCCCCCCAAAAAGGACCTGTGTCCTAAATGCACTTGGGGAAAATGAGGGCTGAAAGGGGATTGCACAGCTGTATTTTCATACTCCTGTTGGAAAAGAACATCCTCTGTTGCGAGAGGTCCTTGGGTCTACATCTGTATGACACTGCTGCGCTTCTGCACAGACTGCCCACGCAGCTGGTGGGAAAATCAACTCTGTTTGGGACTGAGGAACTGGGGGAAGTCATATAACTGCACTGCAAACCTGTATGTGCAAATAATAAAAAAGCTAGTTTTACAGCATGTGTTAGGATGATTGTATATTAGCTGTATGCACAAACCTGGACGATTTTCCAGGAGAAGGGGAGGGATGAACCTATATTTACCTTGGTAAATCTGTATCTGCCTACCTGTTGATCTGTCTGTAGGATCTGTATAAGCCATCCCACTTTTGTGGATGACGGGAAAGGAGAGCTATGACTTTACAAGGATCTTACAGGTCTTTAGAAGAAGCCCTTAGCCACTTATTCCAGCCTTGGTTTCCTGGATTTCAGGACATGCTGCAAAGCCCAATCTGGAGGTAATCCTTGGAGACTTGAAAGGTGTTTCAGCCTGCTGGGTTACAGAGATTTATTGACAGATAATTCTTTGGGTGGGAGAGATGGTTCAGTATTAATGCTTTGAAGTGTGTCCTAGAACTTCCTTTGAGCAAAGAAAAGCTGGAGTGTTGCCTTGAACAAGGATGCATGGCAAAAGAAAAGGAGGGTTATCAAAAAGGGACAAAACTGGCTGTAGCCATCTTGGACAGCAGAGGTGGGTTGTCCCCAGTGTCTGACACTAATCAGCAAGGTCCTTTTCTCTTCTGGATAACAATATTTTATCTATCTGTTCTCAGATTAGCAGCAGAATTTCATTGCTTCTATAAATATCAAGGCCCCAGACTCTGGTGGGATTTCAGAGTGTTGCTGCACTCTTGATGAACAAGGATCATTCCTTTGTGGTTCTGTAAAAGGAACAAGCTTTAGAAAACTCTTTTCTCTTAGGATATTATTAATAACAGGAATAATTAATAAATAGATATTGTTTTATAGGCTTAATTCATAGAGCATAGGTGCTCTAGGAACAATACTGACAGCTCAATGCAGTATGCACAGGTGCTCTAGGAACAATACTGACAGTTTAAGCAACTTAGAAAGGCTAGGCAAAGAAAAGCTAGACATAGATTAAGTATATGTTAAATAGAACATTTTGAGTCTTTTCTCAGAAGTCTAAAAGTGAATTATGATGAAGATTGTTCAGACGATAAGTAACCATGATGACCGAAGACTGCATCAATGAGCAGTGGTGTCCGAAGAGGAATTAGAACGGAACGATAAGAACTAGTCGAAACTGTGGAATACAATGGACTTTTGAAATTGATGATGAATTGAGAGCTGAAAGTTCCTGGAAAATCACCAAAGACTCTTTGTATTGTATGTTATATCATACATATAGAGGGCGCTTTTTGTTAGCTGTTGCCACTCACTGAGGTGATGTCCCAACTCTGAGTTGTTAATAAAGCCAGCCTAGAGATACCCACAGTCTGGTGAAATCCTTTAACAGGTTCCCTATAAACATCTCTCATTGTGAAGGAAGGCATCATTTGGAAAATTCCACCTCTTCTTGTCTCTGCTGGTCATTTCTATATATTTTGACTCCAGTGAGTAATCCGAGCATCCTGACGACAGTTGAGATGTGAGCTACGAAAAAAATGTGTCTTGGGATTTTAATCTTCCTTGGGACATTTGCTTGCAGACATCTGCCTGTTTGTGCAATCTGGCTTCTTGCAGCAGAAAATTTGTTCTTCAGAAACATTTTGATGAACCCTGGGACAAACTTGCCTCTGGCATGGGTGGTTTGTCTGTCCCCAGAGCAGGGGGAGGGATGGGAAAGGGGGGTGACTCTGGCAGATGCAGGGAAACTAGCTCTGACCTTCCTGTCATTTCAGGGTAGGATATTAGCAGAGGGTTTCCCTTGGGCTTTGTCCACACCATCCCTGCCTCTCTGCATTGACAACGGCGTAAACAACAACGGCTCTAAAGTCAGAAAACTTGCAGCTGCATCCTCCAAGGGAACATGTTAGTGAAGTCACCTTGCAGGTTGTTGTGGGCAGAAGGCAGCTGAAACAAGGCATGTCTGGCCAAGAGCAGGGCTGCCTCCTTGTCCCACTGCAACTCAACTCACCTTCAGCAGGTCCTGCCAGCCACACTGTCCTCTCCACTTCCTGGATAAAATACACCAAATAATACACAAAATGCACTGCTTTTTAGCTGAGGGGCATAAACCCCTGGTAGCAATGGGAGGGGGTGAGCAGCCCAGTGAAGGGGCAAATGGGCTGTTGTGGTTATCCTCCACCAGTTCAAGGTTGAAGGGATGATGTCCCAACAAGGGAAAACTGAGTCTTAAATGGTCTCCTAAATCAAGGTCATAATTAAAGGAGGACTTTAAGATGCCCTTCAAGACAGGCTCCAGGGAGCAGTGGCAGCAGAGGTAAGGACTGGCTGGAGAAGATCTGTTTTGCAAGTTCCCCATCACCTCCCACCATTCATCTGACAATAAGATTCTGTCCCTCCAGGCTGACTCTGAATGATGCACCACAGCATGGCTGCTCAGCAGTCCTGATCTCCTGGCCAAGCACTCCTGCTCACTGCAGTCCTGGGTATCTTGCTTTGCAAATTTACTGATGAGATCAAATCCTGTGAGCAAAGATTTATCTGGTTTTATTAAAGTTGGGGTGACACACATCATTATCAAGAATTTCACATTCTCACATGAGGCTTTCTTAGTGTCTTCATCCATTCACTGCTGAAGCTTCCCTGAGTTGCACAGAATCATTATTCACATTTTACAAGTATGGCACCAAGGAGAGGTTACATGGGGGTATCCATCTCCCTTAACTCTTAGAAATCTAAAATGAGATGTCTCACTCTAAGCCAGTCACTGTGACCTTCCACTAGAGTGAAAAAAGGAGAAACTGGTGCCTCCAGGGGAAAATTCTTTCATCAGACTGACGATAACGCAGTTTAGGAGGAGATGCATCACCCTCTACTATGTCTATGTAGTTTTTCATGGATGCTAAAGAGGTTTGAGGGTGACTAACTTGCACCATGCAAACTGATGATTCTCATCCAGACTCACCTGCTGAGTCTGGAACAGACCTAAGGGCTGCCAAATCCTCATCCTTATTTTCCAGGACTACTCAACTTCATCTCAGCACTCAGCAACACGCTGGAGGATTTGAGACAGGCATTTAGGCTCTACTCCCAGCTGACTCAAATCAATAGCTGTCTTTTATCTTGTTAATAGAAACTAAACTGAATACAACACTGGAAATATGGAGAACAAGGATTTGTGTGGTCTCAAGTGTTATGTCAAACTGCAACAAACAGGACCTATTTCAAGAGAAAGCACCTGCTATTACACGGCTGAGCAGTTATGCTGTCAGTGCAACACTCTGGTGCTGGTTTCTTTACTGGTGTTACACTGGGGTTAATCTGCTTTATTCTGAGATCTGACACAGCCTCTCATGTTAAATCAAGACCTAGGAAATGTTAGCTTTTGTTGGCTCACTGCAGGGAAGCACGGATTTACTCACTGTGGAAGGAGAAACAGGGAATCTGCTTCCTTTTTTATGTTTTCTGTCTTGTGTTTGGTGGGATGTGTTGGCCTGGCAGACGCAGACACAGAGACGACTCTTCTTTCCCCCCAATATAGGGCATGGTTGTACCTGTGCCAGGATCCCCTACATCATCCGTGTGACCTCAGGGATACCTTCTTACAAGAGCATGAAAAAGCCCCTGAAAAACACCCAACCAGCCAGATGTAGCAACAGGAGAGACAGATTCTGTCTGGTTTGGTCATAAAATCACATCCAGTTCCTAAATAACCTCACTGTTTCCAACCTGCCTTCAGCTTCTGGTCTATCTTTCTGAAGTTACTGATGATTCTCACCAGATCGTTCTCTTCCACTAGCTTGGACTTCAGTCCGGAAGTCTTTGTGTGTCCATACCTCTGTGTCCATACACAGGGGTAGGAAATGTCCATACTGCTTGCTTGCTTCCTGCCTTGGCTATTAGCCCTGGATCATTTGAAAACAAAGAGACAGTTTAATCCTTGATATGGGCACCTTGCACCTTCTTTCCAGTTAGAACAGCTCAGGAGAGCAGACAGAGTGAATGAAGACACAGTGATCACACAGCTAAATGGGCAATAGTTGCATGGTTCAAAGACGAAAAATCATGTGAAAATTTCAATAACAACATCTGCTCCTCCTCAATAGTTCCCGCTCACTCCATCTTCATCTAACTGAAGTCTACTGGGAGTTACTGCAAAGAGGAACTTGAGGACAATTTAACAGCACAGGGCAATGCCCTTAAAGGTTGGGTCAGGTCTGAGACATCAGCAAGCCCAGTAGAACTATTTTTATTTGCTGGGAAGGGTTCAGTGACAGCGAGTTGAAGTGAAAGAAGTGCTGAAATCCAAGCATGGGTGACTGACGCCCTGGCTGAGTGGTTGAGTAGTGTGCCTGGAAATGCAAACTGATAGGCAAGTTTTCTCACTATCTTCCCATATGGGGGAGTGTTTTATAGCCCTGCCCTACTTTTGCATTTTTTAAATGACAGTGCTGAAAACATCAAAATACAAGTTAACCTGGAGAGCCTTGGAATAAAACTTTTGATTGTTATGAAGTTCCCTTTTGAGGTTAAATTTTATTTCCAACAAGATTTCCTCTTTTATGCCGGTTAGTTTTACTACTTCTAAAACTCAAGAGTATTTTTTTAAAATTTGCTACATATTTGAGAAAAAGGAATGTTTGTAATTTACAAATCTGAGTTGCAGTAAATCAGGTTCAAGAGGACTCATTAATCTTTTCAACAGATGTGGACAAAACATATTTTTCAGTAGATGGAGAAGTATTTTATTATTTTTTTTCTTTTATGTACTGCAGAAAACATCTGGCCTACATCAGGGCATTCAGACCCTGCTCTTACATAAGGATCTGGCAAGGTAGACTTATAGTTAGTGCACAGATTTTAACTTGATTAGCAATAATTAAAGCTGAGTGAAGATTTCAGTGTTAATATGCCAACACCAGCTTGGAAAGAAAATCAAAGACCAAGACTATTCCTGTCGTATCTAGTTGGTGCAACTGCTCCCATCAGCTAGGGATGAGCTGTCCCACCATGACAAGAGAAGCTCAGCTTTATAAACTGAACTCCCTAGGACATGGTGAATCAATCAGGGAGGAAATCATCATGCTTGTTCTGCTGACCTGCTGTACGACCAGGCTTCTCTGCTCTCTTCTGTCCAAGTAGATTGCAAGGTCTTTAAAGCATGGTCCTTCCTGCCAAATTTTTCTAGGGGTAAGTGGAATGAGGTTTTCTTCATTATTTTCTGGTAGTGTCATGCCACTGATATGGCTTTAGGAAAGAACCAAAGCACTATAAGAAGCTGGAGGCTAAGTGTGTCATAATGAAGACATTTTCAGAGCTGGAAGAAGTAGGAGCTGGGACGAGATGAGAAATTTGCCCACTCCTGCCTTTATATCCTTTTCTCCTAGTTTCCCCTTAAAGCAGAGCAAAACTCTTCACACTGATAGTTCTCTGGTGGTTGGGTGACTCAGGGTTTTTGTGGCAGAGAGGGGGAGACATGGAGCTTTCATTTTCCTGCTCCCAGGAAGAGCTTTCAGTAGCCCCTTGCCTTCCTTGACACAGAAATTCTTCCACTGCCTTTTTTTTACTACTGACTCTTCCAGCTTTGTGTTGCTTTATGTTCTTTTTTAAGCCAAAACCAAATCAGAATCAGCGTTAGCCACCTTTGCCCACTCACAATTTATAGCTTTTGTCTAGCGCGCACCAAAGCTTTGTGTGTAAAAGGAATTGCAATCTGGAGCTGCTTTTTTGACAGCATGGTATTTTCTGCTCTGTCTGGATACAAATGTGACAGCCCCCTTTCAGAAGAACAAGCATCAAGTGCTGTCTCGGATCCAGTTTTTATGGTGTGGTTGCTTTCTCTGACACACAAATGAATGGTGTGCTGAAAATGACAAGCTGCATAATTGATGAGTAGTCACTGTTTGACCTATGAGAAAAGAGCAACATCTTCACGTAGAAGTAATGCAGAAATTCAGAGATGAGCCAGAGACACCATCCTCGTCAAATAACATTTCCCACTGAAAAACAAATGGTAAGGTGAAGAGTTGCTCTAAAAGCTGGGCTCCAGCTAGTCTGCTGAGAGGTGGGCTGGAGTCTTTGGTGCCTGGGCCCCATCTCCTTTGTGGGACAACCACAACCTGGTGAGGAGGGGAGGTTTCTCAGAGGGGCAGCCTTCACAGACCTTTTAATAGAATCATAGAATCACAGAATCGTTTAGGTTGGAAAAGACCTTTAAGATCATCGAGTCCAACCATTAACCTAACAGTGCTATGTCCACCACTAAACCATGTCCCTAAGTGCCACATCTACATGTTGTTTTTTTTTTTAATACCTCCAGGGATGGTGACTCAATCCCTTCCCTGGGCAGCCTGTTGCAATGATTGACAACCCTTTCAGTTCAATTAGGTCCCAAAGCTCCAGTTATCCTATGTTGTTTGTACATCTTTTTGGGGGCAGTAGCCAGTTTGGGTGAGTCCCAGGGTCCCTGGTGTATCAAGCTGGAGGTCTGGGGTGTACTAAAAATCTCGTTTCCAAACACAACCATGTGTTGCCTGATTTGATATCATACTCTTCACAAGTCATTTCCTCCCCAGGATGACTGTCCCTGAGCCTTCTGTGCAGCAAATATTCTAGAGAAGCTTTTGCCCAAGAAGACTGAAGTATTGTTTGTAGTGCAAAGAGACCTTTTTGGAGGTATGTGGCCCTGTCCACAAACCCCAAAGGGTGTGAGAAAGAGGATTTGAATGTCAGTTGGTACTGGAATGATGCATCCTGAACTAAGGTGGATGTTGGTGCAGGAACTGATTCACTAGCTATGGCCTCACTCAATGTAAGGAGGGTAAGGTGAGTGTTGCTCAGCCAATTTACAACCCGCTTGGGATGCAAACTCATCTTTGACCCAGCAACTTGTGCTTTACCATTTTTCTTCTGTATTGCTTCACATTTTAGAGGATGAGGCCAGTCTTACACAGAGCTGGATATCATCTTTTGTTTTGTGCTGCCCCAATATTGTAGGCCACTTCATGTTAGGTTCATAATTAGGAGACCATCTTCTTTTGGCCAGTGAAGAGGGGTTAAAGAGCTGCAGGTGTTGATTCAGGGCAGATGAATCAGTTCAGGATCCTCCCAAATTCCCCATTCTGAGGAATAGTTTTCTTCCACAAACAGCATGGAACCCACTATCTGCATTTGTTAACTGCCTACAGAGGGCTCTGTAGAATGTCTCCAAGAAGGGGATTTCTTCACCAGAAAGAAATTTGCTGGGGAAAATAAAGTGCTACCAAAAAACCAATTCACTAAAATACATTTTTCCATTGTAGAAACCCCTGAGGCAGAAACAATGATGCAAAGTGTTGGAGGCAGTGTAGTCTGGCTGGCTCAGATCAAGGTTGTTCATTTGTTTAGCCTGTGTTGCAGGGTAACCCAGGAGAAAAATCCTCAAATACCCTCCAGTTTCCCCCGCTCACTCACACACTTTTTGTCCAAAGGAAAGGCAGACCATTTGGTTTTGTGCCACACTTTTTGTATTCAGCCCTTTGGGTGTATGAACACTGAAATATACACAAAGCTATGGACTTCACTGGTACTGTAAGAATCAGGCCTGCCAACTCGACTGCCTGATTTATTGACCATTGCTTGGGTAACATTGACCCTAGATGCACTGTAGCTCTGCAGCAGAGTCTGCCTGGCAGATGTGACTTCTTGATTAAACATGTTGTGTTGAATAGCTGTGAGTACAAAGAACTACACGAAGGCAAATGATGAGATCTTCCTGAGACAGCCAAGGAGAGACAGCCAAGTCTGCTGACGTTGAAATGGAGTACTATCAGCTTGCACCAGCTGAGCATCTGGAACTTGTGATTTCCAACCTTCTCCAGCTTGCACAGCTGTAAAATTACATTAGTGGAGTTAGAGTCATCTGTGTTATGAATTTCAGCTGACTGACAATAGGTAAGGATCTTTCTCACACCCACCAGAGAGGTCCATGGATGGCAGCTGGAAACCACTGATGAGTCAAGACTAGTGGTTCTATACTTTCACTGACACTAAAACTAATCCAAACAAATGGAAGATTTCCAATTTTGTCTGGAGTAAACAAAGGGAGACACCAAACTCCATTATATTCTATGGCTCTAATCTCGGAGTATTCACAGTCTAGTTGATGATCTTTTTATGTATTCATAATGTTTAATTAAATGCATTCATCAAATTGAAGACCCCAAGGAAATTTTTGTAAGCATTACTTCATCTACCATGTCACCTCCTTGCAATGTCAGTTTTACATGTCACTCTGGGAATCCAGGCATGGTTTTGTTATGTTATTTTATTATCAGAGTTCAATAATTAACAAAAAATCATCACATCCCTCTCTCAATTCTGGGACCAAAGCTCTTCCCATCCATGGTCACTACAGTTCTTCCCATCTGTGATAACCAGGGAAGCATGCAGGAAATATAGAGGGAGGAGCCACAATATCTGCTTAACAAAAAATCCTGTACTTTCAGGATGCATTTATGATGCAAGAGGTGTTTGTTAGGCCACTTGGTGCTTTCCAGACTGTGTTTCAACTCCAAATCCAGTTCACCTATTCTGCAGGCTCCTATAAGTTTGCTGAAGTGAAGATCTGTAGAATACAGAGGTGATCATATTTCATAATGCCTCTCAAATATCAGTGTCTGTTAAGCAAGAAGGAGAAAAGCTGTCTGCCTGGGCCAGAAGTAGATGGGATGCACAGAAACAGAGCAGGAATATCTGGAGGAACATCGGAAAAAGCAGCTGGCCAGTGGACTAAAGTATGCTTAATCTTCCACAGTAAATCTACACCTAAATGTTTATAAAGAGGTGAAGGGCAGACACTGTGTGATGTGACCACAACCACAGATAATGTCTGTAGTAGAGCTTGTAATGCCCCCCATCCCAAACTGGTGTTTCCACATTCACACAATTAATTTAACATATTCCTACTTGTAAATTCACTGGATCAGATGTGGCAAGTGCTACACATCAGATGCATAGGGAGTTTCCCCTTCATCAAGTCCCACAATGAAGGGCAAGAAACACCCCTGTTAGGCAGTAGAGTTGCTCATATGTTACTACCACTGCTGTTGCCAGGTTTGAGCTTGGAGAGTGACACTAGATAAAATGATAGGACTATTGTTTAAAAGGCTTAAATTCCACCTAGACCATCTTACTGCCATTCATGGGCTCTTCACCAAACAGGCTTGGGACTTTAATATCCAGCAATAACCCATGACATCGTTTGAGTTTTAAAAGTCCTCCTTTTTCCTTTTGGAATCACTTGAAAATTAATTTTTAAAGCTTGAAATCATGAAGACCCATCATATTCCTTTAGAGTGTGCTGCTTCTGAAGCAGTGGTATATAAACTGTGGCAGGGGAGGGAGTGAGAGACTTCACTTAAACATGATGCTGCTGACTCGACGGCAACCATGGATCAATCCAGACTAAATCACCCCCCCTTTCTTTATTTTTTTCTGGGAGCCAGAAAGCCAGGCAACAGCACTAGTGTTCATTTGTTTGAGTGAAAGCACAAGATTTACTCTCTCCTGAGCTTAACCTCCAGGCTGTTTAGAGTTCTGAAATCACATCCTGGCAAAGGGCCAGCTCTAAATAATAGCTCATCACTTCAGCTTGTCTCCAAAGAAAAAAAAAAAACCCAAAAATAAACAAAAGATGAAAACTCCACCCATCCTCTCTGTAATTACAGGCGCTGAAATATTCAGGGCTGTCTTCTTCTCCAGACTTTCTAGCAGACTTTAGAACACAGCAGATACGTACAGAGGGGTCACCGATAATCATTGCTCTTCCATATTTCCCAGTAACTTCACATTGAACATAAGAAGGTGTTGAACATAATGGGTTCTCTCTTCTTTTTATCTCATGTGGAGTTCAGTAGGCAGATAATAAAAACACAGCATAAAGCCCAGCTCCAGAAAATATTCATGTTCAGCTCATAAAACTGGTATCTCCTAGAAGATGGCTGGAAGGGAACAAGACCACTTGACATAATACATATTGGAGCACCTCATTGGTAGGTTAAAACTCCTCTGAGCTCCTCATCTCCCTGGCTCTTGCAGACCTCCAGACCATCAGCTGGGATCAGGTGCTTATACAGCGCTGCCACCCAAGCCCACCACGTACAAGGTAGTTCAGCTGCCAGAGTGACAGGGCCACGGTTCAGTGACAGAACACTGGGGAGAATAGCAAAACACCAATCCAGTTAAATCTTAAGATCTAGGATGGAGGAACAAAGTACCACATAGTACAGTGAGTTTTATTTTCATTTCAGAGTAAGGTTTCTAACAAAGGTGGGTGTTGAATGGGTCTGCTAGGGGTTTACTGGTGCAACTCTCTGCATATAGTTCAAAGCTGTAAATTGACTTTGCAAATCACAGGACACCTGCAAAAGAGGAGGAAAGGTGGCTCTTTATCTTTGTTTCAACCTTTAAAAGTAGATACTTGTATAAAGCAGCAGCTGTTTTATCATGAAAGTTTACTCCATATGAGAAAACATGTTTTTTTCTTGTGGAAGTGTCAAAGATGGAATACGTAATATCACAGTTTTCCTCCTGTTTTTCACAAATTTTCTGTTTAAAAACCAGGCAATTCACTGAAATCAGGTACTTCCTGTAAACAGTTTTGATTGCACAAAATTGGTGTACTCCTGAAAAGAAATCCAAAATAACCTTACTTTTATCCAGTGGGATTGTTGTCTTTGGCAAAGTTTAATCAACTGAAACATGGAATAAAGGATCAAAAAAAAAAATAAAGCCATTCAGTTTTGTACAGAACAAAATCCTGCTTCAGCAATAAATGACCAATCTGAATAATTTTGTACAATGTTTTAGTTCAGCTCTTATGCCCCTGAAATTGGTAGGTAGTTGAGGTCATCAAGGAGGTGTCATATACTTTGAAGTAACACAGTGCTTCCCCAGCAGATGTGTAATGAACCAAAGTGTCACCTGGAATAAAGAGGCTACTCAGATTTACAGCAGCTATAATTATTTGTCCATATCGTTATGGATTTATGCCACCATCCATCTATGTTTTTCTTATGCAGATTTGTGGTGTAATTTGGGTGTCTGGCCTTCACAGAGACCTCTTAGTAGGTTGTGTTTTGAGGTGAACTGGGGTATTGTCTGGCAGCCAGGGAGCAGTCTGTGGGATGGAGGTTGGCATAGCTTGGGAAGAGGAATGGTCCATACAAGGACATGGGTGAGACAAGAAGGACCATAATGAGCTTGAGGGAGTTGGTTAGGTTTATCAGGCTCCACAGGATAAGATCTGATGGCAGGGGAACAAGGCAGCAGAGGGGATGTAAGAACAAGGACGAACATGTCTGGGAGAACAGCAAAGGTGAGTCAAGAGGTTATGGCAGAATTAGGATAACACTCTTATGGCAGTGACACCACTGCTCATTGGAGTCGAGGGTTTGCATTAATGAACCCAAGATGTGCTCTCAGAAAAATGGAAAAGTAATTTCAAAGCAATTTCGAAAGACTCTGTAGAGATGGATATATGTGCTTGCATCTCTATACCTGGTTAGGACAGAAACAGGAGGTCAAAAAGTGCAAGATACATAGATGTCAGTGTGGGCCAAATGGGAGAAAATTCTTATTTTGTTCAGAAAAATAATTGCTGGTTGATAAAGCTGTTGCCTGCTTCTAAATCCACTCCAGCCCTCAGGGATGATGGCGCTCTCTCTTCTGCTTGCTTTGCTGTGGATCATTGTATCTCCTCTTGATTTTCCAAGATCCCATCAGGAGGCCCAAATGCTTCTTCTGGCAACTGCAGAAATGCTAATTACAAGCCTCAGCTTTGTTCTCTGAGCAGTGTACTGGGCCCATTGTGTCTACAAGCATGAAAGTGCATCACCAGGTTTTGTTTCTCCTTTTGGAATGTGCGGGGATGAAGACAAATCAGTTGTTCAGTCATTTAACCGAAGACTCCCACACCTGGGGAGGATCAACCTCATGCACCCCAGGCACCAGTATGTGCTGGGGGCCACCCAGCTGGAAAGCATCTTGGCAGGAAAGGCCCTAGGGGTCCTGGTGGACACCGAGGTGACCCTGAGCCATCAACGTGCCCCTGGGGCAAAGAGGGCCAGTGGTGTCCTGGGCTGCGTTAGACAAAGCATTGCCAGCAGGTCAAGGGATGTGATTCTTCCTGGAGTACTGTGTCCAGTTCTGGAATTCCAGTACAAGAAAGACATGGACATACTGGATAGAGTCCAGTCAAGGTCCATAAAGTTGATGAATGGGCTGAAGTATGTCTCCTATGAGGAAAGGCTGAGAGATCTGGGACTGCTGAGCCAGCGGAAGAGAAGGCTCAGGGAGGGTCTCATCAATGTACATAAATACCTGAAGGGAGAGTGCAAAGAGGATGGAGCCAGGCTCTTTCCAGTGGTCCCCAGTGACAGGAGAAGGGGCAATGGGAACACACTGAAACACAGGAAACACTTTTTTACAGTGAAGGTGACCGAGCACTGGCACAGGTTGCCCAGGGATGTTGTGAAGTCTTCCTCCTTGGAGATATTTGAAAGTCATCTGGACATGGTCCTGGGCAATCAGCTCTGGGTGGCCATGCTTGAGCAGGGGCAATGGAGAAGGTGGCCTCCAGAGGTCCCTTCCAACCTCAAACATTCTGTGATTCCATGACTTAGTTTCACACATCATCCCCAGCCCTGTTTCTTCAGACTGATGTCCATTCATTGACATTTGTAGAGCACACAAATGAAATAATAACATAGAAAATATTAGGATTATTCTGATCTCAATTCCACTGGCACAAATCTGGAATTGTACTACTGAAACCTGTATAGCAAATAACTGAGGTGAGAACTGAATCTGGCTCATTCGACTAACGTCCACCTGGTACTGAAAAGATGCAGTGTTATGTTTCTTTCCAAATCTGAATGCTTTTTTCTTTTCTTCTCCTTGTCCTTCCTCCCCCATTGTTCCCTGAATTTCTGTAGTAGACCTAAGACAGTTCAGAGGGACAGCTGTGTGCTGTGGGTGGTAATGTGGGTGTGATATATGCATACCACGCAGGCAAATAGGTATACAAAAAATAGTATAAATAAAACACTGACAGACTCCTTTTGTAGCCTGCTTTATCATCGCATCTTACAACTTTATGAGATTATTTCACAGAATGTTTGACATCAGTTTGATACACATTGTTACCATGGCAACAGGTCTTTCTTGCACTTTTTGTGTTGCTTTGGTTATTTCTTGAAATATCTTATTCTTCTTCAGGAACTAACATTGTCTCAGCGATGATTATGCCGTTCCCCATCTTTTCAAAGGAATTTAGCTAATTAGGGAAAACTTCTTAGCCTAAATGATATCTCACTTTCTCATAATTTTCCACTCTTTTTCTGTTTTTATTTGACAGTACAAAGTAAAAAGACAAAAAAAAACCCAACTTGGAAAAAAAAGAAACAAACAAACAACAAACAAAACATGTTAACCTTAGTGCATGGAAGGGAAGAGCACTGAACTCCATGTGCAGAGGCAATATAGTGTGTTGTGGTATAGACTGGGACTTGTGCTCTCCCTCATCTGCCACTTATGGAAGATATGGAAGATGGCAGAGGAAATGCCTCGTTACCACCAGGATTCTGGATTTCAGCCCCTCGGTCAGGGCAGGTACATTGCTGCTCTGGTTTATCATGTTCTGACTATGCAAATGATATCCCATGATACCACCCTTTCACACTTCATCCCCTAGTTGTTATTAAAAACGAATCCTGCTCTTCAACAACAGTGCAGACTACATGGAGTTATGGGCCACATATGAGGAAGTTTATTTCTTGACCCTTAATGTTTTTTAAAAACCTATAAGCTCACTCTGCCTCCCTTCTCTTCCTCTGATGGTGTTGCATCAGAAAGAAAACTACAGCATTAGGACTCTTATGTTTCTGTGAGGAGACAAATACATAGGTCAGAAATGCAGAATTTGGTGGTAGGGCATGTGATTGCATCCGTCAGCAGCAACCTTCATCACAGCACCAGCACTAACTAAAAGGTTTTTTGTTTAATGACCTAAATATGAACTTGGGACTCATCCTTCCAAAACTGTAAATGGCATAAGCATGTCACCAAATGGCCAGGCCTGAGGATGCCTGGGGATCCATCTGCAGCATGTGAAGGGGGCAGATACCAGCAGTAAAGGAAACGATGAGGGTGACCCCTCAGGGACAAACACGCAGTGTATCAGGAAATGTTTCATAGCAGTGAAAGCTATTTGGCTGCCAAGCCGGATCCCAGAGGAAGTCCTCTTGGAGGGTCTCCAAACTACTGCATGGGGCTGCACAAACTGCACGTGAACACACTTTGGACTATGTTATCATTGATCATGTGCTTCATGATGGCACCAAACAAACCAAACCACCATCCAATGCAGAAAAGCTAACTGTTGAAAACTTCTGTATGAATACAAGGACTAGAAAGAGCCATAGCCAGGCTGGACAAGGTGCTACAACACAACCCTCCTTCTTTCATGTTTTGCCAGATTTGTGAATGCAATTCCCCTAGGACATCCACCCCAAAACATATAAACAGTCACATCCTTTCCCCCCAGAATAGAATGTTAAAGAGGGCTGGTGAGTTTTGGGGAGCTTTCTTCTGGCACTTGTGCCATGCACTTCAGATGCAGCACTGGGAACCTGCCAGCAGTATCCAGGTTTGCAGGGTGGGACGACTGAATACCTCTGGGAGGTGATGCTTTTCAGCTAACAAGAAAAAGTTACATGTAGGAAATGGGTAAAATATTTAGGAAGAAAAAAAGATAGAAAAGAGCAACAGTGTTTTAAAGGTGGGAGCAATTGCCTTGCTGCAGTAATTGTCCTCTTAGGCAGCTGGAAATGTCTTTAGCAAATGGCACTTTTCAGTGATGTTGTTTAAATGCCTCAAGTTAAATAATTTTCATGTTTTTTCTTAACACAAGAAGTTCAGTTGGTGTCACTGAAAGTTCGTCAAAAGAGAAACTTAACAGAAGACATGATCAGTGCAAGTTGCTCTTTCACGTCCCCAGGGCTTGCTTCAAAAGAGATTCACCCATCCTTGGTACTGACAGGGTCCTCTTAATGATGAGCATGACCAGAACTCAAACATCATTTACCCTTGCAACACTCCTGTAAAGTAGAGCAGAGCAAGAACTGCAGCAGAGGTATCACTGAGCACTATAGAAACTAAGGCCAAATCCCATGGCTCCCAAAGGTACCTGTCTAAATTTTGTTCTTGCAGTTTTAGGCAAGAAGCCGCAAGGGGCTTTTTTTTTTTTTTTTTTCTCAGAAAACCTTCAACAATTTAAATTCATCTTCTCAGCCTACATGGAGATGTGATTAAGGAACTCCACAAAACTATATCAAGCCTAAATAATCCTGGGATTGTCAGAGTAGACTTTTCTGCCCAGACTGCCCCATGGGCATAATCATATCATATTTACAGACTGACAGCACCAAGAGGGGCAAAGAGCAGTAGCCATAATCCTTCTTCAAGCCATATCCAAGAGTAAAGACACTGGTCCCCTTCTTGTAAGCAGTGGTTTGGCTGTTGGAGCTTTCCCCTGCCTGGGGATGTCCTCCTTAACCTTGAGCTTTTAACCTCTATCTCCAAAACCAGTGTCTAGAACACTGGACAGCAATGGGCTGGAACATCGTTGTGATCCTTTCTGTCCATTAGAGTGGGCCACCAGCCATGGGAGACTGAAGAGGACAGAAAGAGAAGCTGCAGGAACAAAACCTCTTCCTGGCTTACCAGCACACTGTAGTGAGCCCTGAGAACCTTTGACAGAGACAGCAACAAAGAATGAATATATTTTTCCATCACTTCATTGACAACTGCACGTTGTCACAGGCCCTGCTCAACAGCTAGCTCTGGTGACGATGGAGGGATGGGGACGCTTTAGGACAAAAACAGCCAGGAGAGGAAAAATAAAAAAAATCCCAACTTGTTAATATATCCAGGATTTATGAATAGGAAATGCTGAGCAGGAGATCCTTTCAGATTGTTCCTACCTGTGAGTTATCAGCCTTGCTTTCGGCAGCTTTCTACTATGGCCCAGCACCATTTTAACTAGCAAGCCTCCTCTACATGCCCACATTTACTGGGAAGAGTTTTATGGCAACATGGAGAAGAGGTTTTTTCCAGCCCCCTCCAGATTACATCTACCATGGTTCATGGCATCACAGAATGCTTGGGATGGGACGAGATCCTGTACAGTTAAATAGAAATACCTTCTGGCCCAAGTGGGCTTATCCAAATCAATAGTGCAATATGCATACCACCAGCAAGCCCATCTTAGAGCTAGTGGTGTATCCTGGCACACACCCTTCCCAAATTTCTGTTCACAGATGCATCACAAAGTTTACCAAAAGCATCCTATGCCACAGTAAAATAGTTGTGCATTTGCTCTTCCCAAGTTCCTTAGCTCTGATTAACATTTGGAGGTGCTGGCACAAAGGGATTGGAAGTGCCGCTATTGCAAGATATTAGAAAAAAAAATAGCTTTAGCAGCTGTCTCTAAAGAAAGCATTGGTCTTTTATCAGAACAAAGAATATTAGCAGTTTACTAAAACATATGCAGCCCGGGCTTTTGCTAATCCATCAGATGGGTTTGAAAATAAATTCATCTCATGATACAGGACATTACAAGTAGATGTGGCTCATTATAGGTTTTCATCTCCCTTTGAAGCAGATAGCACTGATCAGAGAATGAAGCCTAATAACAGTAGTAAGAGTCTGGAGAGCAGAAAAGAGGGGGGTTTCTGAGAGCCTCTACAGATTAATTACACTGAGAACAGATTTTCTTTATGATCTTTCATGCAGTGGAGTTGCTGTGTGACTTTAAATCCCCTCCTATTAGTGTATCATCTGTCTTTGCCTGGAAATTCCTCATTTACAGAAGTACCTTGATAGGTACATAGTAAGATGCCTCAGATTTAAAGATCAGAGAAAGCAACGTCTGTGCCATTTATGACTTGACTGCTACCAAAATGAACTTATTTGTCTAAATTAGGTGCTATAGCCAAGTATAAATAGATCCTGTCTAGACAGACAATGTAATAGAGAAGTGAGATAAAAGGTTTTAACTGTACCAGGCTCCTGACTTTACTATACTGATCCAGAGGCATTTCCAGGCTGAACTAAGCTATCAAGAAGGGAAAGTGGAAATGGTTTACTATGCATTAATCTGTTAGATTTCCATTCCTTGAATTAAAACAGTTGGAGAGATTAGACCCAAAATAAAGGGGGGGGCACAAAACTAGTGAACTAACAAAGGTAAAGGGAAATAGCCTGCTGGGTGACTGCTGCTGTGCCTAAATTCCCATGTCAGGCATCATCTCAGTGTAGTACCATGTCACCAAGAGCACAGTGAAGAAATAACACTGCAATATCTCTGCTGATTTAAATTAAAGCATTTCAGATTTTAGGCAGCTGAAGTGAGAGGTGAACTATCAACAGACTGATGGATGTGGAGTTCCCATATAGGTAGGTTTTGTATGGCCAGGCCAGATCACCTTTCCAGCCAGTTTCAGGACAGGCACTTTCCTGTAAGCAAACAAGGAAAGACAAGAACAATAACATCATCAACAAACTTGGTGTCATTGAACCCTTAAATATAACAAGAGTTCAGAGGCAGTAGGATCAAGCTTGCACCTTCTTCCAATTTATCTTCCACCCATTCCCAAGGAGACCTGATACATCTGCATTTGTGACTTTATTCCACCCCTGTGGGAAATAGTATTTCGTGATCAACAAGGATTATAAACACCAGCATTTTCCCAAGTCTGCCTGGTTGTATGGGCCATTTCCCTCTGGGGATTTAAAAGTACAGCACTAAAGGGCTCAATAACATCTATGGAGGGTTATAACAAAACCATGGTGGAGAAACGGTTGAGTAGCATGAAGCTGTTGCATCTACGGCCAATGCCATGCTTTGACATACTAAAGGATTATCAGATAGCTTGTATTATCTTGAATGCAGTCTTAATTGGACAATTACAGATGTATATACTCAAGCCTGATATTTATATTTCAATGAGAATACTGAAAACAATGTAAAGAGCTTTTCAAAAAGCAGCAACAAGTGTTCTTTAGATTGCGACTTTAATCAAGAGATTTAAAAGCTTCACCATGAGAGTTAAGAGTTGGTTTGCTCTCATCTCTGCAAGTATCTCTACAGAAATACCCTTTCTGAGAGAATACTGCTCTTTAATCTAGGAGAAAAGGACACTGTGATAGGTGGAGGTCAAGCTAGAGTGAACTGCTGGAGAAATTCAGACTAGAAATAAAAACCAGATGTTTTAATAGTGAGAGAAATTAACCACTGGAACAACCTCCCTACAATCTTTGTGATTCTTCATCAGCTGCTTCCTTTAAATCGTAAGGGAAAGTTTTTTTCCTAAAAGGCATGGATTCACTCAGCAGGAAACTGTAGGCATTTTGTCACCTGCCTATGTTATCTGGTGTGGGTCAGGTAGTGTTTTTTTGAATAAAGATACAGGTTTTTAAAATAGAGGGGATTGCCTAAGTCAGAAATTGCACTAGGGGCTGCCGGAGTGGTTGTGTACGAATCAGAAAAGATGTTAGCATGGATCTTGTCTGATGTTGAGTGTTTTGCTCATTTTTGCCTAACCTTGAGTGCATGTGGGACCTGGCCTTGATTTTTCTTGCATAGATAAGAATATGAAACCAACTTTACACTGCCTTTCAAATATGTAATGACAACTTTTACTTTTGGAGGCAGGAAGCACTGATTATCAGAATAAATTAGAGATGCAGTTCTGAGACAAGAAAGGGCCAAAGAGCTACAGAGAGATGAAGGTTCATTTCCTGGCAGTTTTAAACTGCAAATCAAAATGGCAATTAAAAAAACTGTATTGGACTTTCATAACACGCAAACAGTAAAAAGTCTCATTTTTCTGCTTCAGCTTTTAGCCTGGGCAGCCAGGAGTAGTAAAATCACTTTCTGATGTGACCACGCTTTCCAGATTGCATGGGATTGTGCAGATAAGGTGGCAGGCAGGATGACTCATCAGCCAGTGCGTAGGATCGTGCATGCACAAACAAGTGATAGTCCCAGAAGACATCCCTGAGATGGAGATTTAAAAGTCAGTTTATTTCCATTTAAAGTATTCTCAACCAGATTGTAAAAATAGTTCTATACCTGGAGTATAGAAAGAGTTCTTGTTGGAACTCTTCAGAAAGCTAAGTGGGCTAACAAACGTCATCTAAAAGTGATTTATTCAGAAAGTTTTTATCCTGATGGAATCATTGCTTTGAACGTGTAAAGTAATTAGGAGATTGACTTGATCCCCCACAACAGTAAGCACTGCTCCATTTGGTCACTGAAATAATATTTCCTTTTAAAAGAGCAGATAGTGAGTTTACATGTCTGTCATAATGTTGTAGGAGATCAGAAAGTGGTTACCGTGGGGGACAAGCTGATTCTGGGTATTCAATAAGACATTTTCCATCAAGAAAAATAAAGCCTACTTTTAAATTATTCTGGAATCTTGGTTATGGGAATGGATGTGAACAAAACCAACTGTGATAATTATACTGTTCGGCAAGATGACAGCCAACCAGTGAAATCATTTAGGTTTCCAAAAATCATCTGGTGTACTGTCTCAAAGGAACGTATAAGAGTTTTATAATTGATTTCACACAGGAAAAGATACGGGATTTTGAAACCAATACAGGGAGTTTAGCTGTTTGATAGAAATGGCTAAAGGTGTCCTGCAAGACTGTTTCCCAAACCAGTTGTGGTGAATTACAGTGTGCACAGTGGGGAAGATGATAATTGGTAATTGGAGGTATTTGAGCTGTCTTCTCAATCTCATAGGTCTTTTTCAACCCAAGTGTCAATCACAGTAGTCCCACTGCCTGAGCTTAGACTATAGTTGCGATTAGTATCAAGCTCTGAAGATGTCGGAGGAAGGCTGAAAGCCTCAATCAAGTCAAGGATAATCATGGCTCTACAACATCGAAAGAATTACATGGATTTAATGCTGCTGAGCATCCGCAAAAAACCTTTGTTATTTGTGCCTGTATTTTGAGGGAGCTGAAGGGTTTGTCTGTTATTACATAGCTCCCTTTATTTAAAGTTTGGAGAAAAACCAGAAAGGACAAGATGATGGATGAAATTCTGAAGGTTTAGAAATCCCTCAGAAATGCTGAATTCCATGGAGACAAGATTTTACTTCTGATACTCTAGGCAAAAAAGATGGATTTTATCACAAAAAACTGTAGCAAACACTTTACAAAACCAACAATATATATCCCCTTTTCTTATCTGATTTTGAGATGCTCTTTTAATCAAAAAGATGTGCCTTCTACCTGAAATCTCAAGCTCAGGGGTCTTCAGGGTTATTTCTGCTTCCCCTATAAACTTGCTGATTCACCAGACAGAGCCTTTTAGAGATGGCAGGGTTGATATGTGAGACTTGCCACTTCAAAAAAGTACTTCTTTCCCTCTGTTTAGAGGGAGAAACATTTTCCTTTTCTTCTGTTTGGTTGTAGGAAATGAAAATGTATTTTACATTCATGTCTCATCAATGGGAACTATTGAAGTGTGACAGGGTATTTTTAGGAAGGCCGAACGGTTAATTTTAGAATTCTCTGTCTAAAAATATCCCCATGTATTTGAAACACTGCAAAATCTTGGCGGGATTCATAAATAGAATATTTAACCCTTAATATCCCCTTCCTAACAGAAACCATTGAAAAAAAAAGCTGCCCTGGCTGTGAGCTATTCGTGACTAAAAAGGGGGTAAGCACAGCAGTCAGGTGTCCCAGGCCAGGCTCTGAGCTTGATGTAAACCAGGGAGTGCCCAAGTTTGGCCTTGTTTGTTCTGTGAAGTCATTCTTATTGCCTTGAAACTGTATTTGATTAAATCTAAATTTCACATGAAGGTTGAGTGTCTATGATCAATGGCCCAAGTTCCACGGTGGTCTGGAGAACAGCCTTGCCATTCAGAACATTATACTTAAAGCTACTTCTACATGATGTCTTACACATCTCATGAGCTCAAAGTGCTTTTAGCCATGCTTTGTTCATATTCAAGTCTTAATGTCTGAGGTTAGGCCCTAAACTCTGGTCTCCTCTTGGGACAATAACGGCTTCACACAAATCCCAGAGCTTTCTCCAATTCTTTGCACTGTCTTGAGGCTCTTGCTGAACTTGATGTGCAGGAGTTGAGGTAGTCAGAGGGAATTACACCAGGAGCTGCAACTGAAACTTGTCCATCACTACTGGGAGCTCACCAAGATGTTAGTTCATTTGCTGCACCTATAGATGAAGCCTTACAGTGAATTCCTATCATGCTTGTTCCACCAGAAGGCCCTGAAGGTCTTCAGGGTTTCTGCGACACTCTGAAATAGTTTACATGTTATATAAAGACATGCTAAATGTGCCTTCCTTTTTCCATAGGCTGGCAGTGCTTTCCTGACTTTCCTCTCCTTCTGCAGCATTGTGGTGTCTATCTGATTGCCCTTCCTCCCCTGCCTGTGAATGGTTTTTTGTTGGTATTTGGAGATGAATAGACTTCCTCTGGGAGCCACTTCTCCTTCTACCAGTATCCTTTCATGAAGGTCTCATAGTCTAATGTCTAGAAGGGTTGTTCTGCTGGAGAAGTCATACCCCCACAACCTTTTTGCATTCATCTTATTTTGGGGAACTGTGAATTGTGGACTCATTTGGGTACAGTCCAGGCAATTGCTTGATGAATTCCCACCCCTTTGATGCATTATGGTTTCCTCAGGAGTTCATGTTCCCACTTAACAACAGTGGTTGTGTTTTTGTGCCATCACAGGATGCTCTTGCATCCAGACACCTTTTCTTTGGCTAAGCATGGTGTTTGTAGCAAATCAGGGAGATCCAGAGACAGAGTAAATCTACTTTTCCTTTCCCAGCCCTTATGAGGTTTTTCTCCCATTCTGAGAGGATGAGGTTTCTTATCTGATCTCTTCTACTTTCAAAAGGCTAGTAGAAAAATTTTCCTATAAATAACTGTACAGTGGGTTTACTGGTATCTTAGTAAACAATAAAGTTCAGACTACTTTTTGGTGCTCAACCTCAGGGTTGCAGATCAAATATTTAAAGGCATGTAGAGGTAGGGAAGGAAGGATTTACCCCAGTTTACCATTCCTACATCTTGGAAACTTGAAGATCTTACCAGTTTTCTGGAAGCAGTTAGAAAAACAAGTGAAGAGAATTCTGTTCACATTTTTGAGGCCATTTTAATACAGCTAGAAACCTGCCAAAAGACAACTGGGCATGAGAGAGCTTGTGGGTATGATACTCCATACAGAGCAGTGATTATCACATCTCTTTGACAGAAAGTCTTAAACAGTCGTTCAGAATATCCATGGTTGAGGGATTCCCAGCTATTTTTCAGAAGTGCAGTAATTGATCACCAATCATGTAATTACTTTAATTGGAGAAAATTACATGCCTGGCACCTCTTAGCATTACACCTGCCACAAACTGTTAAGAGTCCTGTGGTCTGATTTCAAGTCTGCTTCATCTAAATCATGAGTATTCAAAAACATCACTGCATCATGTCAGACCTCTATCGGTTTTGGTTTTGACTGTAGCTTTGTTGTACTCTATTCCTGAGAGAGACTCAGCCTCATATTTTTTCCCTCTAGCCTGCTAATGAAATTTTTGTTTTTAGAAGCTTAAAACATATAATAGAGTCTCTACATAAAGTAGAACACAATTCCAGGACTGGAGATAGCTCTCTCTAGCAGAAGCCGTGGCTGAGTGCCAGGAAACCTGTATCTCGAAGAAAAGACTACAGTGAGATGCAGAGGTCGGTTCACAACTAAAGGAGCAGTGGAGCCTGGTTTGCTGATGTGTGGCTTTTTGTGAGCACGTTAGTGGGTTCTTCTTTCAAAAAGGACATTAAGCAGAATTTCCCTCTTCTGTGTAGTCACATAATTATAAAGCATAAAAAGTCTTAACATATCTGAGACTGCTCTCCGTCCATAATATTTTATTGAAGTTGCCTTATAGGTTCAAGAGTTGTAGGGTAGGGGGAGTGTATGTCAGGGTTAGTTTCACCCACACATTGGACTTCCACAAGTCTTTTTCCAGTGTCTAATCCAGTCTTGAAGAATTGATAGCTCTGAGGCATTTATTCCAGAGACATTAAGGATCAGTTGAAACACTTTTTCCCCAATACAGCTGCAGCTATTTCTTAGTTTCATATTGCATTAAGCAACATATAAAAGAAAAAAAAAAACCAGATCGTCTCTTAATTTTCATAAGTTTCACACCATTGTTACAGTTATAAGTTAGACAAACAACTCAACTAAGGACTAGCCAATTTTTGTCCCCAGGAAGCTTTAGTTAGAGGTATTCCCAAGACTGTTGCATGATTTTCAGCGCATGGTTTTCATTCTTTGGGTAGTTCTTTCTACACCTGGCAGGGGCAGAGTTAGATCTGAGTATGCCAACATCCCCACTGATGATCAGATACTATGACTGTCTGGAGAGCATTGTGAAAAACCCATTGTGGTGCAAAATCATGAGGATGCAGTGTCATCTATAGAAATGTACAGAGTGAGAACATCATTATTCCTGTGTAAATGTCGAAACTGTAAAAATGTGCAATCAATAGGCTGTAGAAATAGAAAAGATTAAACCAAACCCAATAAAAGTTGTTTGTTATGAAGCACAGCAGGAGAAAAGGAGTCTGAAAGACTGTCTAATTAGAGACTCAAAGAGAAATTTAAGCAAGGAAGGGGGTGTGCATACAAATCTATTCATGAGTGAACAGAGAAACCTTTGTAAAGAAGCACTTTTGACCATAAATGAAGAGCCATCAGTGGACCTGCAGATATAATTTTACTCACTTCTTCAAGGATAATGATACCAAGGGATGATAAAGGTGCAAATGGCACAGGGTTCATATGTGGCTAATGAAGTGCTGAAAGGGGTGTAGGAAAGTGAAGGTTCAGGAAAGAAGACATGCAGTGAGAAGCTAGGATGTCTCTCTTGAACTTTCACTTTGCTTCCCCCTCTCCCTTTCCAGCTTTCCTCTATCTTGCCATCATACTCTGTTCATTTTTTGTATCTCTGTAAGAGCTGGGAGGAACAGATCTCATCTCTACAGGCAAGACAGCGCAGTGTGGAAGACAGCCCATCACTCCCTGCTCTGAGACACCTCCTAGACATGGGTGCTTGTGGGAAAGGCATGTCCTGTGTGCCCCAGAACCTCTTTATGACTTCAAAGTGTAACCATCGTGGAAAATGCAGCAATATATCTGTGGGGTTTGACATGGAAAATCCTTCTCTTGAGCTTTTTTGAATGTTGTAAGCATCCAAGACACCCCTTGTCCACAACTATGGGGAAACTCCCTTTTGGCAGAGTGAGGACTGTTCCTGTGGTAGCCTTGGAAAGTTCATCCACAGTTGTTGCCATTTTTTTTTTAACCTGTGGACATAACGTGTCTTGGCTGTGTGGTGCCCACACTGCCTGCAAGGACAGAGACTGAATGTGAGACAGTTGCCTCCAGGACTAACATTTCCATTCCTGTGTGGATGGTTGTCTCTTTCCAGTTTTGAGGTAGAGCAAGAGTTGGCATTTTGATAGAGTTGACCATGGAGGATAAATTATGTGTTAATGTGGACATCAGACTCTTTATCTCAGTTCTTGTGTTCCTTAATCATCTGAAAAATGAGACTTCTGGTGCTTCTGTAGAAATATCATTCTTTGTGAGGACACTGATAGAGAAAGTTATCCTGATGGGTAACACGGCTACTGTAGAACTGTAAAACCCCATACATTGCTTTCAGAAGAAAAGGACAAGTTTTTTTATTACTGCCTAAAGATCATGTCTTGCTAGATTTTTAAAAAGAAAGTAATCATTGCATGCAACAAATTTCTCTATAAACAAGGCAGAAAGATCACTTCATCTGGGAACAGAATGATATGCAGAGAAGCAGTCATCCAAGTGGATGACTGCTGAATACATATTTTCAGCTAATACATGTGTGTGCTTCAAATGTCATGCTTATGACCCTTTTGCATTCAATCTCTTTAACATTCAAAGATTTTTATGTTTAAGGTCAGGAGTCACCTGAATTGACTTACCTCTTGCAGAACAAAGGCAGGAGGGGGAATTTCATTGAGTTTTAAGAGAACTAAATGGTTGAGCTGCGTCATGTTTTAGAAAACTAACCTGTCTTGACTTAAATACTTAAGAAAAAGTGACTTTGTTATGTCCTGGGGTAACCTGACGTAATGTTTAGTTACTTTGGAATGTAAAAAATGAGAGCCTTGATCTTCCATCTGATTTTACTCAGCTTTCCTGGCAGATATTTGATCTTGTTTTGAATCTTTCTGATAAATGAAAGTGTGCAGTCAAATCAGAAATCTTTACTTGGCTTGGCCAAAGATATGGGATCAGGAAGGCTTCTAACTTTCTCCTGGATAAATTAGATTGAACATCTATATTCTCACCCATCCATGAACTTGAACGACATTTGAAAATTTAGAGAAATGCAGAGAAAAATGTACAAGAATAGCTATTGCAGCACATTAAAACTAATCTAGACCATGACTTTCACTATAACTATTTTCCCAAAATTGTGGTTCTTTCTAATTTTTTCTCCAGCATCCTAACCTTCAGAAAGTGATCTGTCGCTGTATCTTCACTGCTGGCGGCAATTTTGCGTAGAGCGCAGGCATAAAGGAATCATGTCTCCAAGACGGGCATTAAAACCCCTTGAAATGAAACACATACAGTCCATAGGAGGTTGCACAGAGTCCCAGCAGTTCTGCTGTGATCATGCACAAGATCAGTACACTCAAGAGAAAAATATGAACCTATTTGCTCAGTCCTTGCACTGTGGTGTGATCTCCTACACTCTGTCTTTAGAAAGTCAAACCTAGTCAGTCAGTCCCGACAGATCAAGAACATGCAAGATGTCCCCTGCCTTACCCTCCACCACCAGACTTGTAGTTTGAAATATTCCCCAGTTCCATATCCACTGGTATAATGGTCTCATCCACTTTGCAGAGAGGTAATTTTTCATCAATAACTTCAGCACCAACTGACCTGAGGCCACTAAGGAGAGTGTTGTCATGCATTGCTGCTGGTATAGCCATCGCTGTGCTGAGGGCAAACAGCAATCTGGCAATCCACAGTGAAAATGGAGTTCTAAATCAGACCTAATTATATTACCGCTATACAAATAATTACTTAATGTCAAAATCAAACCCCACCCCCCCATACCCTTTAAAATAGCAGAGTAACAGGAGGAAGAACAGCTGCTGTGGTATTTCTTTTTAGGTCAAGCACACACTGAGGAAAGCTAATTCTGAACTCACCTGACTGCTTCCAAGTCAAGATCATTCCAGTGCTGTGAGTTTTCCAAATTTACTCCTGCAATCTCTATGGAATGGAAGATGCAGAAAATGATGCTGCATTTTTTCAGTTCAGCTTTGAATGAGTTTGTACACTTGAAGTCAGTGTGAATCTCACTCCTTAGTGCTATATGCAAAAGCAACCTCATAATGGTGTGCAAAAGTTAAATATATGCCAAAAGCTAACAATCCTGGATTTTTATTTGTCTCTGTTCTAGCATGGAATGCAGGTAAAATAAAGATTTTTGCTACATAATAAAACTATATTCATGACATCATCTGAAAGACTATGAGTTAGTCACAGATAAGATTTATGACTTCAAATCTCTTACAGATGTTCAAGAGGGTTTCAGTCACTGCAACCATGGGCCCAGGGAACTGTGCACTGAGAATTTTCACTACTGAACATGTTCTGCAGCAAGGCATCTGAGCAGCAATCCCTCTGTTAAAGTTTGTGTGAATAAAGAAAGAGAATTAATTGAAAGCTTTTCAGACTTAAATTGCCTATTTTTCCACAGAATATTTGACTGCAATGCACAAGCTGGCAAGATTTCCACCTTACCTTGCCAGCTTTCTTCAGCATCCCATTTTGGGAATATCAGCTAAGACTAGAAGATAAGCACAGCAAAAGATGTGGTGAGTTATCGGCAAGGTTATTTGTCATAATTTTATCCATGATTATTTTCTTATGAGTTGGATATCTGTGCTTCAGAACCTGGGCTAAGGTAAAATTATTTTCAAAGTATGACATATATCCTGGATAAAGGGTCATTGCTACTTAATCCTCTATACTACACTCCAAAGACATGCATTTCACTAAGGCGTGTAAATTAATTTAAATCCATTACTTAGTTGCAAAATAAAACTACTGTTAGACCAGTTAGGCTGATCGTTAATAAAATGCAGACTTCAAGTAATAGAATCATGGAATGATATGGGTTGGAAGGGACTTTAAAGATCATCTAGTTCCAACCCCCTGCCATGGGCAGAGACACCTTCCACTAGACCAGGTTGTTAAGCCCTGTCCAACCTGGCCTTGAACCCTTCCAGGGAGGGGGAAGCCACAACCTCTCTGGGCAACCTGTGCCAGTGTCTCACCACACTCACAGGGAACAATTTCTTCCTTAGATCTGATCTACCCTCTTTCAGTTTAAAACCATTACCCCTCATCCTATTGCTACAGTCCCTGATCAAGAGTCCCTCCCCCCTTTCCTGTAGCCCCTTTCAGTCCTGGGAGGCCGCTCTAAGGTCTCCCCGGAGCCTCCTCTTCTCCAGCTGAACCCCCACAACTCTCTCAGCCTGTCCTCACAGGGGGGTGCTCCAGCCCCCTGATTGTCTTCATGGTCGCCCCTGGCCCTGCTCGAGCAGGTCCATGTCCTTCTGATGTTGGTGCCCCCAGAGCTGGACCCAGCACTGCAGGGGGGTCTGACAAGAGCAGAGCAGAGGGGGAGAATCCCCCCCTCGCCCTGCTGCCCACACTGCTCTGGGTGCAGCCCAGCACACGGGTGGCTTTCTGGGCTGTGAGCGCACGTTGCTGGCTCACAGTCAGTTTTCCATCCACCAACACCCCCAAGTCCTTCTCCTTGGGGCTGCTCTCAATCCACTCATTTCCCAGCCTGTATTTGTGCTTGGGGTTGCCGCGATCCATGTGCACTTGGCCTTGTTGAACTCCATGAGGTTTGCACATCCCACCTCTCCAGCCTGTCCAGGTCCCTCTGGATGGCACATCCCTTCCCTCCAGCGTGTCAACTGCACCACACAGCTTGGTGTTGTCGGCAAACTTGCTGAGGGTGCCTCAATCCCACTGTCCATGTCTCCAACAAAGATGTTAAACAGCACCAGTCCCAACGCTAACCCCTGAGGAACGCCACTTGTCACTGTTCTTCACTTGGACGTTGAGCCGTTGACTGCAACTCTTTGAGTGTGACCATCCAGCCAATTCCTTAAACGGGCCACCGAGTGGTCCATCCATTAAATCCATGTGTATCCAATTTAGGGGCAATAGCCAGTGATTCTTCAATTGTGTCTATTTTTTTTTTTTTTTCCCCAGGAAAACATAAACTACCTGTTCAGAGACTCCTGTATGAAAGAGAATGTAACTGCATTTGGTGGATGTTTATGCTAGCGATTGAGTATGCTTAGAGAAATAAGACCAAATATATAATATTACATTAGAGTTCTGTCAGCTTCAGCTTCCAATTCATTACAACTTTACAGAATAGCAGATTAGCAGAAAACTAGAGCTTGATTCACATCCGTGTACTAGTAAGATCCAGAGCCAGCAGATCCTAGCACCCACATGATAGAGGGGGATTAAAATTTATTTTCCAACCTTAGTCACCTGACCTTGGTCAGAGTTACAAAGGTTAACTTACTCTGTCACATACATCACTTGACAATGTTATTGCTCTTTCCCTCAAAAAAATTTGAAACGAAATACCATCTCCTTAATGTTTTTGTTATGATAAAACACTAATGAACTACAAATGGATAATCTTCAGCTGTCAGTGAACTGCATATTTATTTGGACAGGTCCCACTTTTTTAAATATCTCTGAGAAGTTTCCAAGGAAAATGTCCTGATTTTTTTGCTCTAACATTAATTCATGCTTTCATCTCCTTGTTCTCTTTGAAATACAATACCAAAATCTCTGTCAAGGATCAAGACTCCAATAAACTAGATGTTGAACCTGAAATCACTTAAACAAACACAAAGGCCATGTGTACATTTAGTTTTTATATTAGAGGTCTTAGATCACAGCTGCCAATGGAATAGCCAAGAGTGGCTGAAATATCTAGGAGTTGACTAGGATGTATCTTATCCTAGGATGAACTTCACACCTCTTTAGTAATGCAACTAGTACATGGAGAGCAAAGCATCCATCAAAGTGCTCTACGTTCAATAGGAGATGGAGGACTGCAAGGGTAGCCCTGGAGTCTTGATGTTTTCTTCTCGCCTCCCTCCACAATCTTTAAAGATATTTATCTCAAAGTGATTCGGTTTTTTTTTTAATCATTGCTTTTCCAGCAGCCCCAAGAGCATTGAGCAATGTGGAAATGGCACAGAGTAAATCATATGGTGCGTTTAGCCAAGTTGCTTAGCAAACTCCAGGCTTCCCCATAAGGTCTTTCCATTATCTGGGGATTGTTCTCACGCTATACAAGCGGTAAACTTAAAGTCACATCTGCTTTGCTGACCTTGCCTGAAGACTGAACATTGTTTGCGTGTTCTCTGACTTGGAACACGCTGTGTAGCTCCTGCGCTGAAGTGGGAAGGAAATATTTTTCTCTATTTCCTGTGTCCTGTGTGAACTTTTCCATTGTAAAATATGTGCTGTGCTTTTTTTTTTGAAAAATAAAATTGACTGGAAATCAATATTTTCTATCTGATACACCAATTTAAAATTCATCCACAGGAACTCTGTGGTTTTTCATCTGTTACAGGAACTTTAATAAAAAATCAAATCAACACATAATGGAGAGGGAGGAGATTTGGGAACAGCCATAATCATTGTTCATTGGATAACGTATCATTTGCGTTATTAAAGTGTCTACTGCAAAAGACTATGGCTGTATCATTTCTGAGACAAACTGAAGGCTATAGGAAAGCTAAAAGCAAAGTGTCTTTTTTTAAAAACAAAACAGGTTATAAGTGACAAACACACACCTCCAGACTGTCACATTTCTAAGATTCAGATACTGTTGTGCCAGCAAGTTAGACACACGCTTACGAAAAGGCAAACCTACCATGGGAAAATTGCCATCTAGATAGAGAAAACAGACAAAAATCTGAGGAGCTCAATAATTTCTTCCATTTTATAAAAGCCTTACTCAAGTTAAAAGGTTAAATCCAGCAGAAGTTAGATGCTCTCAGTAGGATTTATCTCACCTAAGTAAAACTTCTTGATGTGAGATACTGGGTCTGATATAGTCTTTGAGAGACCGAGTGGAGGGGAGAGAGAAAGGGAAACCTCTAGAAAGTAGCAGTACTTCACCTAACTTAGGATACAACCAGATGTACCCTGGAGGAGCATCTTTCTACACAAACCTTGGATTAGGTGACAGTCGTTGACAGAAGATATACTTTAAAAGGAGCTGAATAGGTGAAATGAGTGCCAAACAGTCACAACATCTAACTTTGAGTTTCCTGACTCCTGAGCACATCCCTTCAGTCTCAGAGCCCTCATACACTCAGGAAGAAGAGATGTCTCCAAAAGGGATATTCAATGACTGAGAGACTGAGGGCAGTAGATGTCAGAGTAAACTCCAAAGAGAGACGTGTGTCTTAAACACTTCGCTTTCCATAGGCTTGGTGCTTGGTTTTTACACATAAGGAGACCCTTGCTAACTGGGCTACCTCTTCTAGCACTAATGTATACATTTTTGCTTTTAAAAGAATGAAAAGGGCTCTTTCTGCTCTCTTCAAGTGCCACAAAAAGAGAAGATAATTGCTGCCCCCTTTTGAAGCATATTCTGGAAAGTAGAAAGTCTTCCAGGCCCTATCATCTGTGGAGGTTCAAACTCTCCCATGAGGCTCTACTAATGGCTTTGTCAGCAGACAGCCTACGTGTTGGGGAGATGGGGGAGAGCATTCTTTGCCTATCATGCTGAAACTGAGCCTTTATGCAGCAGATCTGGGATTAAATCTCCTCTGGATGAAAGAGAGGTAGCAGGAAGGCCATCTGCTAGCCAAAGCAATAGGACTGTCACCTGAAATGCGGAGGCTGGTTTCCAGTTCCTGTTCCAAGGGCTATTTATACCTTTTAATCTAGTAGCTTTTAAAAGAGTGATTATGATTACGTGGTGTCCTTCCTATGTTCCACAAATAGGCTGGAAAGCCTGAAGCTAAGATATTGGCCGGTCCATGATGGAGAGGCAAATGTTGGAGCCAGCTTGGAGATCAGACACCAATTCTGCCTCCATACGACTGTAATTATGTGACAGAGGGGCAGGAAATCTCTCGCTCTTGGATTTTCAATCTAGCAACATTTGCTGGAATAAAATCAAGTTGCGCTTAGAGGCTGGAAGAGATCACATGAGCACAAGCTGCAAGAACAAGTTTCTTTCCAAAGTAAACCCTTATGGAATGAAATGGGTTTCTAGTCATGGGAACTTATTATACAGTAAACTCTTCTAGAGTAGGACACATGGAGATGTTGGGATGACATCTCCCATGCCTTTGTGACATGGATCTGCTGTAATTTTCCTTTTACATTAAAGACCATTCTGTTTCTCCTTTGTTTATCACATGAATGAAAGTTAGAAACCCATCAACCAAGTTTATCAGACCAACACTGAACAAAGCAACTGTTGATCAAAACTTGCTTTCAGTGAAATCATCTTGAAGATACCTAAAGTTTTAAACAAAATTAAACTAAAAAAAATACAGGAACTAAATAAAAATCATGAGCATTGCTTCATCCCTGTGACTCTGCTCATTGGAAGAAGCCAAACCAAACTAAATTCTGGAAAGATTTGTTACCAGTTGCACAAGTGTAAGATGTTTGCCACACATGCTCACACATGTGTTTTCCTGCTAATGTTCCGTGAGAAGCAAGCTCAAAACCAGTCTTTAAAACCTACTAATTACTGAACATTTTCTCATTTCAGGTTACAGGGTCTTGCCTGAGTTCCTTGGAAACTTCCACACAAGATCAGCAACGTGTATATATGGAGGGCAGCTCTACTGTACTCTCTTGCTGTCCTGTGCAGAGACGTTTGAGAGGCTGGGAAATGGTCTCAGAGCCACATGGATAAACTAGAAAAATAAATTATTTCCCTTTAGGTTTGGAAGGGGGAAAAGTCTGGGCACTGTGAAGGAAAACTGAGGTGGAAGAAACCCTCTGACCCTATACAGTGTGATACTTGAAGAGTGAGGACCTGCCCAGGCTGTGTGGAAGCTTGGGGAATGAGGGCAAGTCTGGGGGACGGGACCTCAACACAGTCTGCCAAAGGCCCTTTAGACAGGAAAATCAGCTCGTTTGGAATCAGGCAGGTAGGCTCAGGAGAACAGTAGTTATCATTCAGTAGCAAATTTAAAGGCAAAAAGATCTAAATTTCTTTACTGATTTTATACAGCATAGCTATAGGTAACACAAAGATTCTGAAGATTAAGCTTAAATTGTATTTCTAGAACAACTGTAGGCAATATCAGGATTGTACTTAGGATTACTTTATCTTTTCAGCACCTAAAGATGATTTTTATCTCACATCTATTATGGGATTCATACTGGCTGTATGAAACACAGTATCTAAGGGATTGTTACCTTACTATGCAGAGAGCACAGTTTATCTCCAAATCCTAGTTCTCTCTGTTCTTAAAACTTTGAAGTGTATCATGTCCATACCTAGCACAAATAAAACAGGCTTGTGTAAACAGATTTAGATTAAAGGAGCCTGTTTAATAACACCTGTTAAAGTTCAGTCACAAATCAGAATTAATTGTTCCTGTAAAAATTCTATTAATTAACTTAGGAAGAAAGATCTGTTTGAATGTGTGAGAGCTGCTAAGTGCCACTTTCAATAGTGCATAATAATAATAATAATAGGCTTGTCATAACTAAATTCTATGTGAAAGCATTAAAAAGGCACATTATTAGAATATTGTCCCTTACTTTCAGATATATGTGTGCACATGAACACACACATACACACAGAAACAGTTTTGTTTTTCTCTCACCCTAGAAAGATAATGACTCTTCACTGAGGATTCATGTACTTGTTCAGATGGGAAAGCCAAGGATCACCGGGGAAAAATAAAAGTCTGGCAGGAAGCCATAGAGATTGTTTACTGTGTCCCCCTTTGAGAGGTGTGACAAGCCTGTCCCCTTTCCAAGGGATTCCTCTCACTGCTGGTGGTCTGACTCAGCCACCAGCCTTACCCAGAAGGGTTTTGTTGAGCCTCAGGGCAAATTAATTCTTAGGCCTAGGATTTTGTTCATGCTTTGTTTTATGACATGTCCTCTCCAGTGACAGGAGCATAGTTTTACCAATTAAAGTAATCTATGGAAACCAGGAAGCAGGGAGGACTCCTTGTCCCCATGGCTCTCCCTGTCCCTGTTGAGGTTTAATAATGTCAAACATAGCTATGGTGCTGTGGCTCCCACAGGGTGGTTATTTAAACAGCTGCAGACTCCTGGGAAAGGCCATCCATACAACTCATCTGCCACCATCTGACCAGAAGTATCTGGAACTGGCTGCCAACAGTCAATATCAATTAAGATGGACCCTGCCAGTCCTGACCAGGTAAAACATGCTCCTGAACAATTGCTGGTTCAATTGCTGAGCAATGGCAGGTCCGTTCTCTCCTTGTGGAGGACACCAGACTATGGATGGACTATCATCCATACCACACCTACCCTTAAACATCCACATTGCAAGACCCAAGTTGGAGAAATAGATTTTGTTGACATTTTACCTCTATACAGTCATCTCTTTTTTTTGCAGACCTTTATTCATGTGATGTGTTGGTCTGATTATTCTCTGGTCAATACATGCTTAGTACTTTGCTGCATGTCATGGATGCAAACTAAGCAGACGTTCTAAGTCTCCCTAAGCGTGGGAGCTGTCAGGAAAAGGGCTTGGTATCCTACTAGTTGCTGGATTAAGGAAATGTTAAATTACTGCTTTCTTCTTCTCAGTTCATTTAAACAGGATTCACACAGTGTTGGTAATTTGTAGATTACTGGCTGTCTTATAAATCTAAATAATGATAATGAAAGTTGGCACTTTCTAAATTCAGTTTCCAAGCTTTTATATTTTGTCTCCAACTTGACTAAAAACAATAGACACTCACTGTAAATAAATAATCTCGTTGTGTTTTGCAGCAGAAGCCCATAGAGAAAGGTATATTTTCAAGTGAAAACTGATCTTCCGAAACTGAAGTTGCCCTCTCACTTATTCAAGGCAAAAGATCAGACATGATAAGACATCTTTATTAATGTTCTTTCTGGTAGGTAAGTACAATCAACTGGCAAATGAAAAGTGTTCTCCCTTTAGCACTGCCTCATGGACGTGCTAGTTTTGCTAAAATTGACCACAATCACTTTTCATCTCAGAACATGTAGAACAATATTCTCTTCAAAAATAAATGAAAGTATATGAGCTTAGCTATTTGCTATGTATCATAGTCAGTCCTTCTCCAGAGTATGAGTACTCAGATATTGTAATGGTTAGATCATGGCAGTGTCTAGATACACCCTTAGACAGATTAAATAGCACTTTATACATTTCAGAAAGTTAGTCTGAGTCTTCCTGTGTCTATCAAGTGTCCTCACTTATTCCTACTGTTTCCAAGAACTGGAACACAGGAGCCCGTCCTGATGGGCAAACAAATAACAGCAAAGGATGATTTTTGTCCATGCTAATATGAGATAATCCACTCATGTGCAACAGCAAGAGAACCTTAATGCTGAAGTAGATATCCTCAAGTTGGAAGATTTTAGTGAGAAGAAGAAGAAAGAGTGATTTACCCATACCAGTGGTTTTCCAAGTCTAGGAAGACAAGAAGAAAGAAAACTCAAGGAAACTTCAGAGAATAATTCGTGATGATAGTGTTAAAGTATCCAGCAGACCCCTTCCACATTTCAAGTAATCCATGATGAGCCAGAATTCTGTGCTCTTAATTGAACGTGTAGTTTATCACACCAAGAGTTAAAACATCCTCTAAGTAGATAACTTAGGGCTAATATCATCACAAAACAACTCTTTGGGGTTTGAGAAAAAGTAGTCTGAAGCAAAATGTCATTCTCTTTTTCCCTCTCTCTTTTATTCAGTGAAAATGCAAATCATTCAAACAAGTCTGTTCTCCAGTAGCCACAAAGAACCACCACATCCCATGGCCCAGAGGTTTTTAATCACGTTTCTTCTAGCCTAATCTGGATAATTCAATTCAGAATTTCTTGATAAGAGATGATTCAAAACACCCGAAATGTTTTCAGATCCCTTCCACTACTTTGTGCTCTATGGAGGTCATCACAAAAATCTCGACTCAGCTGTTTTACAGTCAAAAAAACGTACTCTAGAGATATTTGATAACTGCAACTTATCACAGACAAAAGAATCAGGATGAGCACAAGAACTAAAAATGTAGGTGCTTCTTACTCCAAATCATGATTTCGACCTTTTCGGCTACCTTCACATCATCATCTTTTGCAAAAATACCAGACCATTTTGGGCTTTGATCATAAGACTCCCATAGTTTTGCATCTGCCCCAGCAAGTTTTGTATCACACAGATTCTTTCCTCGTCACAAGAGCCAAAGGCAACTAAGGCCACTCTGATTCAGGACTCATTGACCAGCTGTGACTGGTGATTCTGGTGATAGAGTGGAAAAAAATCCTGTAGAGCTGTGTTTGCATCTTCAGGGAAAATTACCTAGAAGAACCTGAAACCCAGGTTAGTGAGACCTGCTTCACCTGTAGCTTCATGCCCTGTGTCCTCCTCTGTTGTGTGACCCCTGTGGCAGACATATCCCCAGTCAGACGATCAAACTCAAAGCTGTCTCTGGCACAGGGAAATGCAAATCTTGAGTGGCCTTACTGGGTTGTATCAATAAAATAAATCATAACAGGAGGAACGTTTGAAGCCATATTTACCCAAAATATTTAAACTAGCCTACAAATCCTGTATAATTTACCTTTTCACCAATATGTGGCACCAATAATTCACACTTCATGTCTTCTGTTGGGCAAATGAGTCAGAATAGATAATTTAGCTGCACTGACTGTGAACAGACCATCTGCAGGGAGAGTTTTGACCCAGTAAACTGCTAGGAAAGTGGATTTCATTGAAGTAGCCACAGCATACAGGTAGAGAGCAGTGAGAAGAAAACCCTTATATTTCAGGGCAAGAGTCATATGGCTCAACTAGAATATGCTTCCTTTGCAAGATTCAGTAAAAAAATTGAAATCTCTTCTTGGCGAGTCATACATCATTATGTGCATTAATCAGCGCAAGACTTTCAGAAATGCAACTCAGTCTTAGCCCTTCTTTTTGCACTAAGTCAATAGTAGTATGTCACAGAAGGCAAGAAGAGATGTCAAGAGGGTATCCATTCATTGAAAGGAAAAGTGTCAAAAAATATCCCTTTGACAAAGCCTTTTACATTAGAAACCCACAGCTGGCATATCTGTTGGGGCACACATCAATTTTAGCTGGAGAGCAAAATACTGAGACTTTCTTCACCAGGTTGGATATTTAATTCCCTGTTTAAAATAATTTATATCATTGCATTTAGTTATTTGGTTTTTCTCATTCTGTTGAATTAAACTTCTTCATCCCTTCCCATCATAAATTTGTGATCTTGGATCAATGTTATAGTGGAATAAAATGTCACTAATTACATAAAAGGTAGGATAACCTTTGAAATATGTTTAAGCAGCTTAAATGTATATTTTTTTAAAAAAATATTGGATCTCAAGCCAATACGTTCAATATTTGATTGGAGAAGGAAAGACTGGACGTTGTCAGTAGAAATCTAAGAGTGCCAGAAAGCAGATTCTAGAAGCCAAATCCTTAACTTCAAAAATAAGTCTAGTTGGCTTTGGAAAGTCTTTATTATTAGAGGTCACTAACTTTAAGTTGAATGAGGTATTCTTGGGTGTTTGTTGAAGTGATACCATTCCCTAGCAGGAAGAGGCATTAGACAAACTCTCAGCAATCCATTCAGCAATACTTGTGTGTGTCACAAAAAAAAAAAAATACAGTGAGTTTTTCCCTCCCAAACTGAGTAAGGAGGAAACCTTCTCCTCCACACAGACCTCTGACTTATTTTATTTGGAAATACTGTTTCTTGGCTGCCCACTCACAGAATAATTCTCCTTATGTCTTTAGTGCTGTTAGTTAAAAATCAGTGTCCTATCTCTGGTGCTCAGTGTTGGGGGGCAGAGGAAACGGTGGTCCTGTCTTGGCCAAATCATATTTACTCTCCTAGAGTCTTGATTGTCAAACCTGGAAAACATAGCAGTTTCTTTTCTTGTTGTAAAGTTTTCCTGCTCCCTATGGTTGAGTCACAGTGTACCAGCCAGCTTTTGCCAGCTATTTTTATGTCAGACTCACAGCAGATATACTTTTTGAAATAAAATTGTACATTCACAGTGGGAGAGTGGTTGTATGGAAACAGGGCATGAACTCATAGCCACCAGGGCATGAACACATAGCAAGTGTTTGTACCATTTAGGCAATGGGTCTAACCGTGAGACAATTCACAAATAGGATGGGGTATGGGTGGAATCACAAGAGTCTTTGCAACAGTGATTAAATCAGTACATCTATTTGTTTCTGCCAGCAATTAATAGAAAACTGTAGGTGCCTGGTCCATATCCTAAATATTTATTAACAATTTCTAAACTTATTAAAGAAGGGGAAAACAGATCTTCAGGGGATGGGATCACATTTCAGATCTATTCTTTGGTTTCTCCAGTCTTTTTCTTTACACTCACTAAAGTTAATCCATGCACAAAAGCCATCAATTCAGTATGAGCCTCCTCATGCTACTTGACCCTCTGCATTCAGGCAGCACAGAAAATTTGGAAATCCAAGTGTCAAGAGTTTTTCTCCCCCCTCTTCCAGTTCCATATCAAAGCACAGTATTTCTTTTCTCACAGTTGAACTCTAGAGAATGTTGACCCTATAACCTCACAAAGTTTCCAAAAAGAAGACAATCTGATGTCTATGGCTGTAGCAGCAACCTGCCCAGGCATGCTCTTAATTAAAAAGGAATTAATTGAAATGGAACTTTTGAGCATTGAATTTAACGGAGTTTTCCTTTTACACAGCTACAGATCTGGCCCAGTGACCACTGCTTTAATTCATTTTGGCTGGAGTGTATCTTGCTAACGTGGTGCACTTTTGTGTGTTTACCTCTTATTTTTAACATATGTTTGAAAATATTAATAGTTCTTTACCTTTTTAAAATGTCCAATTGTGTCAACCATGAGCAAAAATTGTATGAGTTGATACTGATTATTTCTTTTTGATAGACTCGGTGATGTTACAGCTACCTCAAATTTTCTTCAAATATTGATCTCTCTGCTGCTTCCAGAGGAGCTGTCTAGGGAAAATCAATGAGCTTGAACTGAAGAGGTGGTGTTTTCATATATGTAAATTGCCACGTTTGTTCATCAGAAGGAAGAAAAACAAAGAGTAAAATTAAAGCCTATAGGAAAATACTTTATAAAATCAAATGAGTCTCCCTTGCTCCTGTAGAAAATAATATGTAGGAGGGTCATGGAAGAAGGAGGGAAGTCATTATAAATGCAATTTAATTCCTTCTTCCACAGAAAAGCACTGATCATAAACTTTCTATTTTAAGTGCATAATGAAAGTAATAAAATATATGCACAAGAAATATCTTTAGTGGGTAAACTTCTACATCTCTAAATATAGTAACTCAGTACCAACTCTATTAAGCCTGTGATCCTTATCTGGAGCAACCAGAAGATGGATAGTCTCAGTCCCTCATATTTTACAATTTCAGGGACTTTATACAGAGCAATAATTAGCTGTTGACATGAGACAACACTAGAATCCAGTTTGCAAAGTTCCCCGGGAGTGGTATTTGTCCAGAGTTGAGCTGTTGGTTTGTCTGGGGACTGTTTTCTCTTCCAGCTAGTGAGATGTGCCAGCTGCCCATGGAAAGCCTCAGGCAGCCCAGTCTCTGGCCTGCGCAGCCCTAAAAATCCTTCCTTCAGTGGCTGCCTCATGACTTCCAACTGTCCTTGTGATTCTGTCTGAAGACATCCACTAAACATTGTTGAGTTTCTCTTTCTTACAGATGTGACATCTACATAGTAAATGTCTCTTTCAAACCTAGGAACACATCAGGCTAGTGCAGTTGTTGTTTGCATGTCCTATCTCCTTTGACCTGTCAGGGTGGATCCACAGCTTTTTTCAATAGTAGAGATTGGGAGGAGTTGTAGGAAGAAATCATAAGTTGTCTGCCGTCTCAGCCTGGAATACCCCAGGCCATCATCCTCTTGTACCAAGCTATTTATTTTCTTGCAGGTGAATGCATTTTGTTCAGTTAAAGTTGTTGCTGAGATCTACAGACCAAAACACCATTTTAGAAATGGTCCTATAACAAGGATTATATGTGTATGACCACATCTATGAAATATTATCACTTCTATTTTTCAAAACCTTAAAGCTCCCAGCTCTGCTTTATCATGATTAGCAGGAGTTTGAACATTTCACTTTCTGTGACTTATCGTGAGGAGCAGGAGCATGAAACCCTGTCTTCCATCAAACAGCTATTTTCTACTCCTGTCTTTTTGAACTAAGCTGCAAGGAGCTGTTAGAAAATATATACCTGTTGGCTCTGAGCTTTTGACTAAACATCCAGTAGCATAAGGACTGAGTTTGCACCTGCAGAACAGCAGTGCACAGCACTGTGTTGTGACCCTTTTAGATTTATGCTACATGGCTCCCCAGCATGGTTGTATTTACTCAGTAAGGTCCTGTAACCATGTTATCAATTTTAAGCCCATCACCATCCAGTCTAATACAGGTCACTCAGTAAATTTTGCATCAATTTCCAACTTAGGTAGAATGTCTCATTTTGGATAAAGTAATAATATAATTAAAAATTTCAGCAGTGGAAGAACCTGCTGTTTGCCTTAACTATCCCCATCATTCAAATTTGTGACCTCGTTTCTTCTCCCCCATCCCAGTTACTGGATCTTGGTGTAGCAATTTAGATGGAAGAAGAGATAACTGAGTAGTAATCTCCCTTGTGCACAGCGTGCCAAGGAAGAGTAACCACATCAACTTGCAAGTGCCTAAGGTAGAGTAAGTTTTCCAAATTCCTTGACATAATGGTCTCTCTCTCTTCAGGAACTTGACAAAGGCTATAAAAGCTTCCTTCCGCTACCAAGCTCCTAGCTCTGGCACATGCCTTTAGCATCCACAACATGTTCAGGATGGAGATGAGACAGTGAACATAGATTTGCTTACTGCTCTTCCTTCCTCAGAAGCTCAGGTTGACCATAAGGTGACTTTCCTTCATTTCTCTATCCAGATCTTGGACAGGAAAGCTACTCTGTGCCATTACTACTTACTCATAGTCTCCTGGCAGGACTGAACAGTCCTTGAAGAAGGAAAGAGACTTCCAAATCCTTCCATCAAGGATCTTGGCTAACTTTCCATCCCATTTATCTCCAACATCTATGATGTCAAGGTTTTCGGCCAGGGATTTTGCTACTTTATATTTTGCTTTGTGTATAACAACTGGGATGAAGCAGGCTGAATACAGGCCCTCTTCTCCACTCCTAGTGTGATCCTAAATACCCATAGGACAATAGCCTTTGATTTAGTCTTTCCTTCCAGCATCTGCTGATGCATCCTTAGAATAATACCAGGATTAGGTTTTGTATTACATAAAAACCCCACAGAATACTTTGTTATGAATCAGATCAAAAGATTTTTGTGACTCTTATTTCAGAAACACAATCAATGTTCCCATTCCCTTTATTTGTTTGATAAAAACAAACTAACAAATATTCCAAGTGAAAGACTTGTGTTAAGTCATCAGAGAAGATGCAGTGAATACATGGCTATTTTAGGACCTCTGAGAATAGCAGTGGTCTTAAGGGTAAGTAGATCCATTCTGTTGGTTCATCAACAAACAACACCTCTCATTGAAGGGAAAGACAGCTGTTCTGGGATTTGGCCCCTAGAAAGTAGAAATGTGCAGGAGAATGAACCAGATGAGAAATCCTAGAAAGACAATGCACATCTTGGGCTGGTCTCGTACACTCTGTTCTCAGCTTATGGAAGCAAAATGAGACCTCATTAAAAGGTCAGCTTGGAAAGAGAGGAAACAGTCTAGTTCTCAGGAGACATTTTTGTCAAATTTCCAAGAATCTAAATGCAGTTTGGTCTGAGAAAGGGCACTATTCAATATAATAAACTTCTAGAAAAGAACAGGCGGGTGAGAACTAAGTCACTATGTGTTTTTCTTGCCTCAGAGAGTCACACCACAGTTGTTCTGCCACTGCCATATTCCACTCCCTCAGCATCTCAGTGCATCTCTCCCAGCTATTTTGTTCATCATCCAAACCTCCACTTTCTCTTAATTGCATAATTCTTCTGTCTTTCTTCCATTCAATTATTATCACTCAATTAGGAGAGCTACCACTCTCCAATCTTTCAAAGACCTATGGTCTTTGCACTGGAGAGTTCATGCTTCAGACTGTGCTTTCATGGACAATGTCTAAGCAGGAGGCAGTAGAGAGCTAACTCCACCCCTGGTTAGAAGATCTGTTGAGGAGCAGAAGGGGGAGGGGACATTTAGCATTCAAACAACCATCTCCTCTTACCGGGTGTTCTGCCACTTCTAGAAAAGCTGATGACTGAGGGAAAGGAGGAGCTGAGAAGTTCCCAGTTAGAGATGTGGTCTTAATCCCTGTCTATAGTGGACAAGCAGCAAAAGTAAGTTGCTAGCACCTTCCTACCATTTTATGGATTACGTACAACTAGCAAAGGAACATCTTTAAAGACTATGATGTGCAATGTCAGTGTTAGCCTTCTGTCACCAAAGTAGATGTAGAAAACTGTAAGTAAATAGCTGATGTCTTCAACTTCTTTTAAAGACATTAATAAGCACAGATATCTAGCATGGTATATGTAAGTGCAACCGTATTGAAATTTGTGACATGCTACACTTTATAATCATTGAGGATCAACCAACTGATCCTTGTTGTTTTCTGAAACATTTAATTGAGTTATAAGAAGTGAGATCTTGGCTCTGTTGAAGTACAGGGGAAATTTTACCAATCACATCAGTAGGTGTCCAGATTCATACAGGGGGGCTCTGTAGACCCTGAACTGCTCTAGCCCAAATCCAACTGAATCCCACTTGAATCTGGAGAGTGAACTCGCATTTACAAGGAAACAGCTGAGAGAAGAGTTTAGACTATTCAGTCTCAGTACTAAGGGTAATCCACCATTTTAGGAACTAATCCAAGTTTCACATTCATGAGTGTAAATCAGGAGGAATACTATAGTAGACAATGGATAAGTTTGAAATCTGAGTCAAATAAAAGAAAAAATTAAGGACTGCCAATTTCTACAATTAAGTTAAAGCACAGTATCTTAAGTATCTTAGCATGTGACATATGTAAGCAAAGATTAGATTTTCTGAAGTGCTCAGGTACCTAGAAATGCAAATAGAAAAGTCTTTCAAAAGTCCTCAAGCTCCTTAAATCATGCATTACTACTCAAGGAGGTGGCCACATGCCATAAAAATTTGTTAAATGTCACAAAAACACATGGAGCTGGACAACATAAGTGTTCTCATGTTCCTGAAACCATTTGTCATCTCTCATTCTTACTACTTTATAGAAAATTGTGAATGCAGAGTGGAAAATAAGAGAAGAATATCATGGTCTGAGTTCAGTACAGAGCCCATGGACTCAGATGATTTTTTTCTGTGGGAGTAAGAGAGAAATGATATATATAATCTTGACTGAGAAAGGTACTGAAATAAGGAATGAGACAGATCAATGAGGAAACAGGGAAGGAACAATCTGTTGAGACCTCAGGAAATAGCACCAGCTGAGCCAGGGAGAGGGCTTAGTGACACAGGTCCTTTCAACCACCAGCATCTTTGATCAGAAACCTGAATCGGTTTTAAAATGCCAGTTTCCAAATAGCAAGTTCAAATTACAAAGCAGAAGCAGAGTTCATGGAAAGACAAAACTCCCTTTAAAGGTTAAAGGAAGGAAGCGACAAGGCTTATTCTTTTCATGCCCTGTTAAAAATTGTTCTGCTGAGGTTGAAAAGCAGGAGCAAAATGTTAACTCTTTTCTCTTGCTTTCAAGGAGGAGACAATTCAGCAGGAATCTGAAAGGTCAAAGCCTGGTAAAATGCATCTACAGAATACAATAATGCTTTGTGCTTCCCCAGCGCTTTTCACCCACAAAACTCCCAGTATGTACACGGGGCTCCCTGGAGTGCTCTGGAGAGGTAAGCAGAGCACGGGGAGAGGTCTGGTTTTTTGGCAAATCGTAATCTGCAACTGGGGCTGCATTGGGTCTGTTTGCAATTAGATACCAATGTTAATGCTCATATTCAACACAGGAAAGACGTCAGCCTGTTGGAGCAGGTCCAGAGGAGGCCACAAAAATTATCAGAGTGATGAAACACCTCTCCTATGAGTGACAGGCTGAGAGAGCTGGGGTTGTTCAGCCTGGAGAAGGGAAGGCTCTGGGGAGACCTTAGAGCAGCCTCCCAGGACTTAAAGGGGGTTACAGGAAAGCTGGAGACAAACGTTTTAGCAGGGCCTGTTGTGATAGGACAAGGGGTAATGGCTTTAAACCAAAGGAGGGTAGATTTAGAATAGATATAAGGAAAAAATTTTTTACAATGTGAGTGGTGAAACACTGGACCAGATTGCCCAGAGAGATGGTAGATGCCCCATCCCTGAAACATTCAAGATCAGGCTGGACAGGGCTCTGAGTAACCTCATCTAGTGGAAGATGTCCCTGATCATGACAGGAGGGTTGGACTAGATGTCATTTAAAGGTCCCTTCCAACCCAAACCAGTCTATGATTCTAAGATTCCATATTTAAAAAAACACTCAAGAACGCCAAATCTTTGTCACATATTCCTTTGCAAACTGTTCTTGGAGCTGATTTTGAATGAGGTGGGGGAAGCAGATGAGACAGAGTCTTTGCCAGGGTATACTGAGCAGAGTTCTCTCTACAGCAGCTGTCACCAGGTGGGAATCAAGTCCAGATCCTTTTTAAAAAACTCCTTGCTCTAATGTGGCTTTGAAGTTTTTGCTAGGAAGCGAGACAGTGTAACACTCTAAGTGCTCCTTTACTGAAGACCCTGGAGAGCCATCCTTGCTGGTGTTCAGAGCATAGCCACTGCTGCTAACGTAGACAAGACTTCTCATTGAGTTACTTTCTCAGTTTTTGGAGTACAAGTTTATAGCCCCCATGTAATTTTGGGGGCTATTACCCACACTGAGAAGCAAGCATGGCTAAGCATGTATCTGAGCAGAGTTTCTTTACTCACACTGTTTTTTGTGAGATATCCTTCAGCCTTGCTGGTCTGCAGAAGTTGATGTTAGTGTCACTGCCCCATTGTACCTTTATTTCCAAGCATCTTACACTACCCTGTATTACTGAAGAGCTCCTTAAAGTATCCTTGCACAATAGAGGTATGTTAATATCATGAGCTTGCATCTGGAAAGATGAGATAGACTAAGGGCACAGGCCCACCAAGGAAGTATAGACAAAATTCCTGGATACTCCAGAGCTGTAAGTGTAAAGCTCTACCAGTAGTTGATGATTGGATTGAGAGATGTCATAGCCCCATGATATCCATCTGGATTTATAGTCTCTTGATCAAGCTGGCTCTGATCTCCAGCATCTTGCATAGCCTGGGAAAAGTTGAGACCTAGATCTTCAGAGTGTCCTCTATTCTGCAGAACTAAAATAATTTCTGTCTCAGTCAAAACTAGACTACGCTGAAAAAATAGCTTGGTTATTAGCATCATTGCCCTGGACTCCAGTTTTGTGTATGTGGGTCGTCAGCTCCACCAGTGAATACCAAACTTTGACATACAGGGTATTTTCCAGGTTCTTTGCATTCATATGCAAGAACGCAGGGAGTGCGGAGCTCAGAATGTTGGATGGTATATTATGCCTAAGTATGACTGTCAGTAAGGATATATCTCACTCCCAGGTTGTTCTTTGACAAAAAGTGTTTTACCCAGGAAGCCAAAAGCATAAAAACCCCTCCAAACTCAAGAAAATCTGCATGCTGTTTTCTTAACTACCTTAAATAATTGTACCTTCAGTAACAAAAGGGTTCAGAATCTGGCCCTAAATCAGGGACTTTTGATTCTTTAAAATAGGAAACAGGAAATGACAAGCCATGAATTAGAAATATATGCAAAAGATGTAATTAGTTATTTCTATCAACAACTGAGAATTGGCTGAGTATTTTATCCAGAAAGCCTCAAACCTATTACTCCAAATTTTTTTCCAAAACAAGATTGTTTTCATAGATACTATTGGAAATCCATGAGCCTGCACCAGCAAAAGCAGTTGCCTGATAAAGGGAAGTGTGCTGTCTGCAAAACTTGCCTGCACAGATCACATATATTATTGCTGTATAACGTCACCAAGTTGAGACATGGTGACCTGACTGACACCTGGAGGAGATGAACTTCATCTTCTAAAGCCTCCAATTTTGTTCCTTGTCCTCAAATCTGCAACTCCAATCTGCAAGATCCCAATCTGCGTCACTCCTCATTTGCATGAGTGTGTGGGTTTCTGCAGCAGTCGCTGTAGCCAAAAGGATTTTACTGAGGAAATGGAAAATGCTGCTTGCTGGACACACAGAGAGTGAATATTCCAGCTGGCACTGTTTTCTAAGAGTACTAAAAATTTCCATCAGATTCAGAACAATGAACCCATCTCGGCAACAGGGACCATGTAAGTACTGAAAGTAGAACTTAGTCTGCATTAAATTTGAGGATGTGAAGGGTCTTGTGGGGAAGGAATGGAGCCATCTTAACAAAGTAGCATCAGCCCAGAGGGTGGGATGGGGCTGTCCCTCTCACCATAGTAGTAAGGATGCTGGAGGAGACTGCAGGAATGAGTCCTCCCTTGGGTTGCCCTGAGGACTATTAAGGTTGTCTCTTAGATTGCAATGAACATTAGGTTCAGTCCAAAACTTGGAAGAGCTGGGACACTTTTCCACTAAGACAGATTGTGCCAACTTGCTCTAAGTACATTCCCTCAAGTCAGGCAGTGGGAAAGCTGAGGAGTTACACTATCTAACCCAGAGAAAGAGAGACCAGAATCAATTGTGCATTGCAGACAGACATCCTTTGTCATAGCTGTGGCAAGGCAGACAGGAGCCAAGCCAAGTTATGTTAAAGAAAAGACAAGGAGTTTGACTGATAATGTCTCTCTGACACCTCTTAGGAGGAAAAGGGTCACTTAAGTGCAAATCAATCACTTTTACTGTAGTGTGAATCAGCCAAACTATATGAACAAAAGGTATGAAAGGCTGATGATGAGTAGGTGTGGGCTTGAAATGACTGACCATTGCCAGGAAGGGATCTCCAGTGATTGGATTCCTTGTTCCATCTGCAAGCTACCTTATTATGGCTGCAATAAATAAAATCAGTATATCCTATGGACTAGCAGGGTATGGGAAACAACATGATCCACAACCAAAATAGTCCAGTATGTGGGTAATCATTCCTCTTCTTTCTTCTCTTCGGAGGAACCACTAAATTTGAAAGTTGGTCATGAGCTCTCTAATTACCTTGCTGGTAATTGCATTGCAAAGCACTTTGGTAAGGCTATGAACCTCTAAAACCATTGGCTATTATTTGGCTTCTTGCAAGATAACTGGATGGGATTTCTGAGTAACTCAGGCCTTAGAAGCTGGAGTGATTAGCTGATATATGATCTAGCCTTGAAGCTAACAAAACCACTGTCCATTTTGTGTCCAACAAACCACTGTCCATTTCAGAGAAATATCAGGAAGAGGAGCCTTCAAGAAACATATAAATTGAGAATGCATCATTTCCATGGTCCCTCTTCTTCAGACACACACAGTTTCAAACAAATGGGGAAGTTTTCACTTGGCAAGGGAAAAGACAAGAGAGAAAACCACTAGAGATGGTATAAAAGTTATATGACAACAAGAGACTGTTCAGATAGTAAAACTCCGCCCTCCCGTGCAAGACCTTTGCATTTTTCTTGGGAATTCTTACTATTCATTACAAGTTTTATACAAGATTATATAGGACAAGGCTGAAAGAAGCAGTATTTCTGGGTGGTGGGAGCAAACTACCACTGAAGAAGTGTTTTTTATAACAGCCCTTAACATTGGTATAATCTGGCTACGGAAAGACTCAGCTTCTCAGGACTTCAATTTCCTATACAGGACATCCCGAAAAATTGCTACCAAATTTTCATCAGTTTATATGATGAAATCATATCGTGTATATATATATATAAAAATGGACATTGTTGCCTCAATTAAAATTTAGATAATTTCCCTTGCCTTGACATCACACCTTGACTGTACCTACATTTAACACAGGTACTTCTTGAATGTGGGGGAACACTGTTTTTTCTCAGACATCTTGGGACGATTAAACTCACCCTGGAGTTATGTCTGTTAAAATGAAAAGGTCAACTTCACTCGGCTATTTAAATCTACCTCTTCTTGCTCCTGACAGTACTTTGCAGCAGAGTCACAGAAATATTTTGTGTATTTGAGCCAATGGAGGATTCTCTATAAAAGGAGAAAAAGAAAAAATGGAAAAGTTACAATTAGAAGAGGGTAAATCTCAAACCATATTTATTTACACCTTCTTTAAGTTAATTTTGTTTTTCTCCCTAAGTATGAGAGCTGATAGCCTGGAAGACTGAACATAGGATGATAGTGTTACCATCATCTGTTCATCTTCACAGAAATCACGAGTGCAGCCTGGGAAGTGTGTTTGCTCAGAAACTTAATAGAGTTGTTGAAAGCTATCCAAACACGCACAAAACACACTTGTTTGTCAAGTGCTGGAAAGAGGCCAGAGGAGGCTGGAAGACAGAAAAAAAGGAGGAGAATAGATGTTTGTAGGAAAATTAAAAATAATTGTATTCTTGCTAGGGCTGAGAGGCAGTTCCCATCTGCAGAATGAGCTGGCATTAACTTGCTGCCAAAGGGGGACGTGTGCTGCTCCCTGATGGGCAACGTTGCTGTTAAACTGGAGGAGACCTGCCTTCTGCCTTTAGTCCTGTCACCCTGCAAAGAAATGCAGCAAACATGTCTGCAGAGAGGGTCTTGACAGCAGAGAGTTGGCAAGGCAGCATGTGTGCTCTAAGGACATATACCAGAAGGGACATGCTCCTTTCTTGAAAGGGGAAAGAAAATAAAGAAGATGTGATTCATCTTCTATCACTTTAGATGCCTAGAACTTCCACATCTATTCTAAGTGTGTCATCCAGAGTCCCTCTGTAAAAAGGGGAAAGGTGGACTCTCTCCCTGGCATGGCTCCAACTCTTTTGCTTTAAGGCTTATATTTCAGAATTAAATTGTTTTCTGGAGGAGTTTTCTTCTCCCCACCTGTTTTCAAGATTTCTGAGATTAGATACGTTGGAGCTTTTTTAAGCTGAATATTTGGTGGGATCATTCCTATACACAGGGCTTGATTTAAACTGTCATTGTTAGCCAACCTCCAATGCACGCCTAGTTTAGCGTTCACCCCAGCAATGTCAGAGGCAGCTGGCAAATCACAATTTGTGATGAAATGGTCAGTGGTCTCTTCAACTGAGACATCACAGTAGTTATAGGGACAAAATTAGGCACTCAATAAGGAGTCTGCATACATCACAGAAACAGAAAAAAAGGTGTTTTATTGAACCTGGGTGAAAACTGCAACCAGCCTCTTTAGTAGCCATCTTAGAGTTGTAGATGATCGGAGTTTTTTCCACATGAAATGAACAGCAACACCAAAGTGACCGGTGAACATTGTGATGATGTTGAGTTTCTTTTTTTTTCCTTTTCTTTTTTAATGAAACACAAAAGTCAAGGGATTCACTTCATCTGCTTTGTCTCTTTGAATGTAGTGTGATGTCAGATCTTGAACTTCATTTTTAGGATACAAAAGCTCTTCTGGGATTTTTTCAGTGTTTCTTAAAGACTGCCAGAACCTGTGCCTCAGTTCCCCATGCCACCTTTCTTCTTCATGCCACTTCTTTTCTGCTGGATTAAATCCCATGAGAAAGAAAAAGGTCTGAGATGAATAAATGTTGAAAATATGGAGAGAATTAAAAAAAACCAAACCAAACACACTTTTTAAGGAAAACAAGCCAAACCTCACCTCTGAGATAACCTAAGGTGACCTGCCTGCCCTTTCACATTTAAAAACCCCCTCTGCTAAGCCACAGTTATCTCTGTTGCCTCCCACAGCTACAAACACACTCCACACTCAAGCACAGCTTCTGGATTTGCTCCCGGTGCCGCAGCCAGAGCACTCTGCCCGTACAGAGGGAAGGTTCAAAAGGGACAGCGTGAGCAGGTCCTGTTATGGATTAGACAAGATCACTTAAATCACATTTCCTGCTCCCCAAAGAGATGGTTCAAGAGGATAAACCTCTTTTGACTGTCCTTTTCCACTGAGGGCATGAAAACTGCTGCTACAATTACGTTGGCCAGGGGAAAAAGTCAAAAGCTTATGTCTGAGTCTCCATATTATATGTTGTCCCCCAGACTCATTCCCCATTTGTTTTTTTATTTTCCTCATAGGTTTTGGCAGCCTTGCTGGCTACAAATTTTCTTACATATTCACTGATTCTGATGTTCAGTTTGAGATACTTCTAGGACTTTTCTGTCAGTCATCCTTATAGAAGAAGAAGGTTTTTTTCTCCTCTGTGTAGGTAGAGATCTGATCTTCTTCAGTGCCTACAGATGCTCAGATAAAAGATACTGTGTCCTGCAGATATGCACACAGGTAAGGCTCAAGCTCTGTGCTTTTAGACTTTTTTGTTTATCAAGAAGTAGTGAAAAACTATATCCCACCAAGCATGTATGTTTATGTAGGTTGTCAGTAGAATCTCCTGATGGACCAGTAAAGACAAGATAAAATCTCTAGCATATCACTATGAGGTATATTTCTAGCGTGGAATTAGCAGTCTCAAAATCAAACAGACTCTTCTCGGATATGCACAAAAGCAAGTGGAGAGATAACAAGAACCTAAGAAATATTCATTTAGTACTATTGCATACATGCACCTTAAGAAATTTCTGAATTACAATTTAAAAGGAGAATTTCTAAATCAGGATGGATACTAGTTTCCTCATTTAAAATAGTTCTAATTATGCCGTTGAGATTTCTGCTTTTATAGCCACAGGGTTCAACTCTTTCTTCATCCTCTCCACCATAACTTTGTGACCTTGTGTTAATCTTGCAATACAAATAAATATTACTATGTACACAGACAGTCAAATAACCTTGGAAATATGGTTAAGCTGCTGAAATGAATTACAAGAAAAAAAATTGCAACCCAATTTTCAGTCTCTAATAGGGTGAAAGAGCATTCCACAAAAAAAATGGGGACTGTCATACAGTGCTGGAAAGTAAGATCTGGGATCCAGTTTCAAAATTAACTGGAGTTACAAGCCTTAAATTAAAAATCCCAAATCATCTATTTCACAAACATTAATAAAAAGCAAAGCTAAACTAGTTATGTGAGATAATTTGTCTTGCACTTGCCTTAGGCCAAATGCGGGCATGCTGCCATTTCATAAAATCATAGAATATTTTGGGTTGGAAGAGACTTTAAAGATCATCTAGTTCCAACCCCCCTTCCCCCAGCTTCCATTAGATCAGGCTGCCCAAAGCCCCGTCCAACCTGGCCTTGAACCCTTCCAGGGAGGGGGCAGCCACAGCTTCTCTGGGCAACCCGTTCCAGTGTCTCACCACCCTCACAGTAAAGAATTTCTTCCTTACATCTAATCTAAATCTACCTTCTTTCATTTGAAAACCGTTACTCCCTGTCCTATCCCTATCCCCTGATCAAGAGTCCCTCCCCCCTTTCCTGTAGCCCCTTTCAGTCCTGGGAGGCCGCTCTAAGGTCTCCCAGGAGCCTTCTCTTCTCCAGCTGAACACCCCCAACTCTCTCAGCCTTCCTCACAGGGGAGGTGCTTCAGCCCCCCAAGCATCTTTGTGGCCTCCTCTGGACCTCCTCAAGCAGATCCATGTCTTTCTTATGTTGGAGACCCCAGACCTGGACACAGCACTGCAGGGTGGATCTCATGAAAGCAGAGTAAAGGAGAAGAATCACCTCCCTCAAACTGTTGACCACATTTCTCTTGATGTAGCCCAGGATACAGTTGGCTTTCTGGGCTGGGAGGGCACACTGCCAGGTCATGTTGATCTACTCATCAACCAACACCCTCAAGTCCTTCTCCTTGGGGCTGCTCTCAATCCACTCATTTCTCAGCCTGTATTTGTGTTTTGGATTGCCCCCACCCATGTGCAGGACCTTGCACTTGGCCTTGTTGAACTTCATGAGGTTTGCACTAGCCCACTTCTCCAGCCTGTCCCGTTCCCTCTGGATGGCCCATCCCTTTCCTCCAGAGTGTCGACTGCACCACACACCTTGGTGTTGTCCGCGAACTTGCTGAGGGTGCACTCGATCCCACTGTCCATGTCACCAACAAAGATGTTAAGCAGCGTCTGTCCCAACACCAGCCCCTGAGGAATGCCAGTTGATATCCATTGATGTTGAGCCATTGACCTCAACAACTTGACTGTGACCATCCAGCCAATTCCTTATTCACTGAATGGTCCATCCATCACATTCATGTGTCTCCAGTTTAGAGACAATGATGTCATAAGAGCAGTGTCAAATGCTTTGCACAGGTCCAGGTAGATGACATCAGTTGCTCTTCCCTTATTCACCAACATTGTAACTCCATCATAGAAGGCCACCAAATTCGTCAGGCATGATTAGCCCTTAATGAAGCCATGTTGGCTGTCACCAATCACCTCCCTATTTTCCATGGGCCTTATCAGAGTTTCCAGAGGATCTGCTCCATGATCTTGTCGGGCACAGAAGTGAGACTGATTTGTCTGCAGTTCCCTGGGTCTTCCTTTTTTCCCTTTTAAAAAATGGGGGTTATGTCTCCCCTTCTCCAGTAAGCAGGAACTTTGCTGGACTGCCACAGCTTCTCAAGTATGATGGATAGTGGCTTAGCAAATTAATCCACCAGTTCCTTGCAGATCTGCAGATGTATCTCATGAGGTCCCATGGACTTGTGCACCTTCAGGTTCCTTAGATGGTCTGGAACCTGATCTCCTCCTACAGTAGGCAGTTCATCACTCTCTCAGTCCTCGCTTTCGTCTTCTGTGACTTGGGTGGTGTGGCCAGAGCACTTGCTGGTGAAGACTGAGGCAAAAAGGTCATTGAATACCTCAATGGCCCAGGTAACCAGATCTCCTGTTTCCTTCTGAAGAGGGCCCACATTTTCTTTAGTCTTCCTTTTATCACTGACATACCTGTAGCATCTCTTCTTGTTGCCCTTGACAGTCATGGCCAGATTTAATTCTATCAGTGCTTTAGCTTTCCTAACCTGATCTCTGGCTGCTTGGACAGTTTCTCTGTATTTCTCCTAGGCTACCTGTCCTTGCTTCTTCTACCCTTTGTAGGTTTCCTTTTTGTGCTTGAGCTTGTCCAGGAGCTCCTTGTTCATCCATGCAGGCCTCCTGGTGTTCTTACCTGACTTCCTCTTTGTCAGGATGCATTGCTCCTGAGCTTGGAGGAGATGATCCTTGATTATTAACCAGCTTTCTTGAGCCCCTCTTCTCTCCAGGTCTTTATCCCATGTTACTCTACCAAGCAGATCCTTGAAGAGGCCAAAGTCTGCTCTCCTGAAGTCCAGTGTAGCGAGCTTGCTGCACACCCTCCTCGCTGCCCTAAGGTTCTTGAACCCCACTATTTCATGGTCACTGCAGCCAAGGCTGTCCTTGAACTTCACTCTCCCCACCAGCCCTTCCTTGCTGGTGAGAACAAGGTCCAGCATAGCACCTCTCCTTGTTGGCTTCTCTGTCACTTGGAAAAGGAAGCTATCATCAATGCATTCCGGCAACATCATGGGTGGCTTATGTGCTGCAGAGTTGTCCCTCCAACAGATATTGAGGTGGTTGAGGTCCCTCATGAGGACCAGAGCTTGTGAATGTGAGGCTACTCCTATCTGTCTATGGAGGGTCTCATCCACTTGGTCTTCCTGGCTGGGCAGCCTGTAGCAGAACCCCACTATAATGTCACCTGTCCCTGCCTTCCCTTTAATCCTGACCCATAAGCTCTCGGTCGGCTACTCATCCATCCCCAGGCAGAGCTCCATGCACTCCAGCTGGTCATTGACATAGAAGATGACACCCCCTCTTCATCTTCTCTCCCAGTCCTTCCTAAAGAGCCTGCATCCTTCCATTCCAACACTCCAGTCACAGAAGCCATCCCACCAGGTCTCTGTGATGCCAATGAGATCGTAGCCTTGCAAGCATGCACGTCTCTAACTCCTCTTGTTTATTCCCCATGCTATGTGCGTTTGCATAAAGGCATTTAAGTTGGGCCCCTGTTAAAACTGATTTATTGGCTGGAATTCCTTTGTGCTGCTCTTCAGGTGCTCTCCTGCTGACCTGTGATACCTCTCCAGGCTCTGGACATTTATTGCTGGCACTGATATCAGACTGGTAGAAGTGGGATGGACTGAGGTTCCCTTCTCACAGTAACTTTAGCTTAAAGCCCTCTGCATCAACTTGGCAAGCCTGTGACTGAAGATGCTCTTCCTCTTCTCTGACAGATGGACAGATTTACCACAGATCAGCTGATGTATAATAAATTCAGTTAGTTAAGCTCTCTATCACTAAAGGCAAGTAACTTTTCACAAACTCATTTTCTCTATGGTCCAGAGGCAAAAAACCAGAAGTGATGCCTGTAGAACAGCTTCTGTATATGGAACAAATAAGTTGACTAAGTTTGTCTTTCAAGTTAAAAAAAATTGATAGAAGGGGAAATATTAAATATTAAATCTAGAATTTTAAATCAGGAGTGAAATGGGAGAGTGAATGCTGGTCTGCGGATCAGCATATAGATATCCTGAAACATTGCTTGCTGAATGTGAGAAGTCTGTGGACTCCAAAATCTATGAGACCCCTGGAAGGGAAAGTCTTTGAGGATTGTTAAATACAAAGACAAAGATTGTGTTTGAAATTCATGAATCAGCAGATCCTGGGGTAGGATTCCTGGAAGAAGAACCAAGTTTACCTTGTCTCTGTATGTTTCTCCAAGTGTCTGCCAAAGGCTGCTGTTGGAAAGGGACTTAATTAATTGTTAATGAATAGTTAAATACAACTGTTTTTCCTGAGTCTGCTCAGCCTGCAGAAAGCAATGGGAGCCTATGCAGGAGCTGCTCCCACTCACAGCTGAATGCATCAGCTTAAATTTATGGGAATGAGCATAAACCAAAGAGCTGGCTTTATATGGAATCAACCATCAACCAGAAGATAGTACCAATTAAATGATGTGACACAGCATCTTAAAACTCTGCAACCATCACCAGAGAGAGCAGCACTCAAAGCTGGAGTTTGGAGGCATGCAAAGAGCCTGCCCTCCAGTGAGATGGCTGACTGGGCAGACACAGCAGCTTGGCACAAATGATCCCAGGATTTTTTCTGAACGTGCCAAAGCGATGAGTGAGTGGAGCTTGAGTTTCTGCTGCATACGTGGAGTTTCCCAGTTGGTGTGAAGATCTGCAGCTCGGGCTGGAACAAAATTCCTTCATACAGCACCCACTCCAATGGCATTACATTAAACCCTTGAGCAACACATGCCACACGTAGCTGGAGCATCACTCAGCTTACAAACAGCATTCCTTTGCTGATCTTCTCATACAATACTGAGAAGAGCCTTGCTATTTTTCATGGTGCATTCAGATAACCTCTGTACTCATGGTGAAGGGTTGTCTCTTGAGTCTTGCAGCTAGTGGGAGCATTAGGTGTCCAAGGTCAGGTCATGGTCACCCATACTATTTGTAAAACAGACCAGGAATGAAGAGAGAATGTATTTGCTTGGCTGGAGAAGTGGAAAATCCTTCCAGATGTCAGCATGCTCTTTGCAGCGTTTCCCAGGGTGTGTATCTGTAAACTGGTATTATGGGTGATTTGGGATGAAGCTGTCCATTGATAGCTATTGTAAAGAGTTTAATGTGGTAACAGTAAAACTCTCAGGAGTTACCTCTATCTTATTCTCATTGTAACAAGGAAATTGGTTTTCTAACCACTGGACTGAGGTAGACACTGAATTATTTAACATTGTGGAGCAACCTCAAACAGGTATGCTGTGAAAACTTGCTTTAGCATCTCATTCCTTTCCTTCTCTGTCCTTTTACCAAGCTTGGCCCACAGACTTCAAGTTTTCATTTCCCATGTGCCATCTTTTCCAGGAAGTCCCCACCAAACACTTAAAGAAGGCCTTGTGCTCATGCAAACTTCATTAAGCTCAAGAAAAAACTAATCCTTCATTTGGGATGGGATGTCCAGAGTTGTGTAGTAGAGACCCTTGTAGTCCTTCAAACACTCAGTTAGAAAAAGCCACATCTGACCTGATCTACTGTTGCCAATACTTTAATTTGGGTTGGAGGTTGGATTAGAGATTTCCAATAAGAAATTATTTCCAATATGACAAATACATGTTTCTTTTGAAGCTGTCTTCTGCACAAGGGGGACCCTGGAGAAATGCCTTGCACACAGCTTGCCAACCAGTCCCTCTACAGTGAATTTCAGAAGCATGGCAAGAGATTCTTCTTCCTAATGCGAAAAAAGTGTATCAAGAAATCCACCACTCATTTGCAGATTCAGATGCAAAGCACATGTGAGCAAGAACAAAGGCTCTTTCTACATTGATGTCCTCTCTCTGGGTGCTGGATGTGGTGCTTGCTGGGCCCTGTCAGGCTCACAGTGATGAGGAACATGTAAATATGGACATTTCTCAACTGCTTCTGAGCACAGTAGTTCAACTAGCAGCTCCAGCAGTGACACAAAAGGTCTCCTCCGAGGGCATTATGAGCTGCTGGTCTTTTGCTAGGACCTCCTCAGAACCTTGAAGTTCTTTAGTGATATCTAAGCCACAAAAGGGAGGTTGAAGGGAGAAAAATCTCCTAGCTGAACCACCCAGTCCATATCTTCAGTGAAGTAGTGGTTCCCCGAGCTAATTTAGTAATTCAACAATAGATGTCTTCTCCCTTGAGTCCTAAATTCTATCACCCAAGACATCCTTTGGCAATGAATTCCCAGGTATACCTCATACTGTAGGAATACTGCCCTTCCTACCCTAACACCTGCCAGACTGGGTCTTGAATTTGGTGAGAAAGTAAGTAATTCCCTGGTCTTCTTTGTCCACAGTTCTGTAGATCTCTGTCCAATCCCTGAAATCATCTTTTTTCCCAGGATAGTCAATACAACTGCACTTTGGATGGAAGCTACTCCATGTCTTTAATTGTCCTCATTGCCCTTCTTGGTAGCTTTTCTATTTATAATACATCACTTTTTCAAACTGAGTGGCAGAATGGTTGATGGTATTCAGAGTCTGGGAGAACCATGGATTTATACAGTGTCATAATGATCTATTTTGCTTTCTATGTCTTTGCTAATGATTCTTAGCATTTGATTTAGAAATTTCTGATTACTGTTGAACTCTGAGCTGATGTTTTCATGGAACTGCTGCCGTAGTATCAAGCTCTCGCTTCAGTTGTAATGGTTTGATGAGAGCCCATCAGATTTGTTTTGAGGCATCCACCTTTACATTCTTCTCCCCCTTCACTTCACATTTATCCACAGTGAATTTATTCTGTGATTTTATTTCTCACTCAATCTTGTAAAGTGTTTTTTCTAATTCTTCACACAGTTGTTCGGGAATAGCTTTATATCTGCAGAAAATTTTGTCAGCCTTGCTGTTTATACTTTTTCTAGGTCACTAATGAATGTGTTCAGCAGCACAGTTTCCTACACAATCCTTTTTGTTACTTCCTCCATTATGAAAATCAGTCATTTACTCCTACCACTCAGTTCTGATCTTTTAACCATATCAGGACCATACCTCCTGGCACTCTTGCATAGTTTCTCTTTTCAAGTATAATAGCAGAATTATCCTGAAAAACATCTGAAGTGTCTCCTGTTGCCCTTTAGAGTAGCTCATTAGATTGTGTACTCTGGTGGGTAGAAAAAAGGGTTCTTATCCTTGCTAAACTTGCTAAAATCCTGAGGAAATCTTTAACTAAGCATTTTTCTTGTGGGTTTTGGAAGGAGTTTGTGGTTTAGAGGTGGATTTTGCCAAGTTGTTCTCCTGCCTCACTCCATGCCTTGAAAGTTTCTTACTCTAACAGTGTATGTATCTAGAGAAATTTTCACCAATATAACAATGACCAGCCAGCTACACTATCAAAGCATGTCCAGGCCCAGATTCATTTTGGATCAAATGAGTCTAGATTTTGACTTTAATATTTCTAAGCTCCCCCTGTGGTCTGCAGAAAAAGGAGTTTCTTTCCCCCTCCACCTATTTTGGGATAGAAGGGATATCTTAAAAGCTATTTCTCTACTGATTTCAGGGATAATCTTGGCAGCTGACTTAACTGACAGGGTTAGTCTCCCATAAATGTGGCTGTGATTAATCCAGCATAAATCATACTATGTAGGGCTTAAGTGAAGTGAACCTTTCTGATAATAGTACAGATTTGCAGAAATAGTTTTGCATTTCATGAAGTGCCTTATGCTGGCAGAAATTTTCTAGTCAAGAGGTATATTGTGTCCTGTCTCTAACACATCGAGCTGTGCTGGCAGGAGGTACAAGTAACCTAAAAGATCATTTACAGCAACCTCTAAGAATTACAAAACCAGTGAGATTTGTTGCAAGAACATTGTGGAGTGCCTCAGTGGCTCAGTAGATAAAGCCTCATACAGGCAAAACATCACTGTTTTGTAGCTGAGCTATCAGACAAAATATTATCGCAGAAAAGTTTCATGCAACCCTTCTGGTGGAGAATGAAGCCCAGCTGGACAGAATCAGCCTCTTATGAAAAGAGATCTGAACCTGTCCCCTTGGACTGCTAATGTGAAATTCAAAAGGAACTCATTCTCTAACACTTGTCACAAGGAGTCTTTGAAGCACCTATATTTACAAGAGCAATGAGGCATTGGCGTTGTTACAGTTCTGGAAGTCTGCAGAAAGCTAGCAGTAAATTTACTGCTGTTCTTTTTAAGGGTTTGCTCTAGTTTGTTTCACATGATAGTGTGATTGTTCTTTAAGAGTTTCTGTCAAAAGTTAGAAAAATGTAGAACTGAAACCAGTTCTAGCCATATTTAGACATAAAGCAAATCCAGTGTTATGAGATGATGGTTCTGGCATGAGTATTCAGATTTCAGGAGCTCATGTTGCATCAGTTGGGCTGACTTCAAAGCCTTGCTCATGATGAGAGAAACCCTCCCTTCTAGGAATCCTGTTCAAGCAGATCCCAAATTGCTGCTCTTCTGGTAAGCTACAGTTGCTTTTTTGCTGTGGAGGTTGGTACAGCACCTGCATCCAGCTGCAATGGTTGAATGGTGAAGGTCCACAGAGCAGGACGGTGTTCTGTGATGGACTGACAGAACCTTTTCCAGGACATACAAAGTCTTCCAGAAATAAACTAGCTCAAGCTCCATGCAGGAGCAGGAAGGTTGACAAAGTAGTGTAAAACATCCTACATTTATTAACCATCTTAAATGCAAAAGGATGTAATTCTTTACAAATGAAAGTAGTCCAAGTATTAGGACCAGAAGAGATCGACCAACAAAACCCAGATGCAGTCAGGACAGCTGACTAGTGTTAGACAGGGCAGCTGGGCTGAGCAGAGTAGCCAGGAGATTCCCATCCCTCAAAGCTCTTCCGACTGCTCCATGGGGTCCAGGAGAGGCAGCACCAGATGCTGTCCAAATCCAGTCACCTGCATAAAGGAAAGGACTTTCTTAGATCCTGATCTCTTTCTTCTGCCAGAGGCAATTTAGTCCCAAATCTTCACATGAAGATGAACTGTCCTAACTTCACAAGGGTGCTGACCTTTTCACCTTATAGTGCATCCAGTGAAGACTGCCCTCCCTCTGTTAAAGGTAGCGTAGAGCATTCTTGTTATCGCTCCATCCAATTCATGCGTTTATAGTCAGTTGCTTTGCTTTTTGTCTGCGTGGAATTTCTGAGTGTACCAAGCAGACTGAACTCTTCACAAGAAAACTGCCAAACCCTCATACAGTCTGTCCTTTAATGACTAGATAAGTAGCACATCTGATCCATAATCTCCTCCTGCTGGTTATTCTCTGGCAGCAGTGTATAAAATGAATATCACAATAAGCTCCTGGAGGGTTGGCAGTGTCTCCATCGACTGGCTCCGGGCCTGATGTTCCAGCTTGTTGTTATTATGGGCAGCTGGAGTAACCACAGAGAGCACTGAATGAAAGGGAGCACCGTCATCCCAGAAGAGCTTCTCAACAGCGGAGTCACTCTCCGACACAGCACTTACGTGTGAGAGACACTAGAAGATCTGGATACTGCCATAAATACCTGAAGGGCAGTAATTACCAAGGAAGGAATGGATTACCATAGGCAACATATTTTTCTGAGATTAAAAGCATTTCATAAAAGTAGGTGAACAGATGGGATGGGATGAAATGATGGGCCTAGAATGAGCAGTGAAAATTACACAGGTATCGCATCTACATGAAACAGAGCTTGGCAATAAAGATATTTTACCCACCTTTGTGAAACAGTCAGTGCTCAGGAGAATACAGCAGCTGGGTAAGATTACAAAGACCTGTTACATCATGTTCTAGTTCAGAAAACAATAAATAATATTGACTAAAGTATTAAGGAGGATATTTATAGAATATATAGTATTTTTGTGTTATCTGACTAACATTGGCACTGCATTAAATATGTATAAGACTCAAAAGACAGAGTTAGCCTTGACTCATTCTGGTGGCATGAGTCAAATCATGAAATGTGGCTGTGAGCTTTTCTAAACACACAGTCCTTCCACATTATTAAATAACAGTTGAAACTAGTTGAAAAGGAACTTTGAAGGTCTTGAATTACTCTTTAACAACACAGCCACTCATAATGCAGATATTCCAGTGTCCTTGTCAATAAATTATACGCACATTTCCTAGTTACGTAGAGAATGCAAGTTAGTATTCATAAGACCAGCTTTCATTTTTCATAGCAATAGAAGACTGTCCTAAGGAGAATCAACCTGGACTGTTATAGAAATCCTCATCAATAATGCATCTGCAGACACTCCCAGTTTCAAGGAAAGAACACTATGTACTTTTGGCTCAACCTAAAACTTGCTATACATCACAGGAGTGTCAAAGCTTTAGTTATAATTACAAGAGCTAATTAGGACATAGTCATTAGAGGAGGTACAGGCCTCCTCAGAAAGCGACAATGTGAATTCCTTTTTCAGGATTCTTTGTGTGGGTTCAGGAGCTGTCAGGGTCATTAAACACAGCCAGCAAATTAGCACACCCCCACGAAAATCAAGACATTAGTCTAGCTTCAACATGAGCAACTAACAGCTCTGAAAATCAGAAGAATCAAGCTCCCTCTTGTTGGCATTCAACCAAAGTCAATGGAGCTGTTCCAATTAATACTGCTTGGCCCAAGGCTCCCACCCACCAAGCATATGCAGCATATATCCATAGACTTTGTAGGTACCGTCTTTTTAGTGCCTTATCAGTCTTCCTGAACTATGAGATGGCAATAGAAAGATAGATATCTGTGGAGAATTACCAAAACGTCCTACCATAATAAACATTGTGTTTTAGGGCAGGGACTGTCTTATCACTAGAGAACCTAGAAGGATGTCTTGTAATACTTCTTATATTTCCAGGAACTTCAAGCCAAGATCCACCACTTACTTTCAGGAAGCAAAAGCGGACACAAGAGAACTGTTTTTATGACCATACTGTGTTGAAACATGAGAGTCCCTGTTCTGGAATAACCACGCTGCAGGTGTTATACACACAGGATCAAGGATGAAGGTGAAGAACATAACATCAATAGCATAGGATCATATTGTCATGGAGTCATACATTAAGACCAAAAACCTACAGGAAAATCTGTTCAGAGAACAGTCCTACTATTCACTGTGTATAATATGGAATCTAAATCTCTCTTGATTTTTTTGATCTCTAGCAGAAGGAATAGAAAGGACAGGGCTAGAAAATTGAGTAAGTGCCATCTTCAGAAGAATCAAGCAAAGAAAATATCTTCCACAACATTCATGCCCCCTCCCAGGAAGTGTTCAAGGTCAGGTTGGACAGGGCTTTGAGCAACCTGTTCTAGTGGAAGGCGTCCGTGCCCATGGCAGGGAGTTTGAAACTAGATCTTTAAGGTCCCTTCCAACACAAACCATACTGTGATTCTATGATTCTGTGGCTCTTGTTTTTTTGCTGTGTAATTCTGAAACCCAGAAAGGTTTGTGTAAATTGGCAGTGTAACTTGAAGGGGAATGAAAGTGATATACATCTACACTACCCCCACCCCCTATGGACATGTTGGACAACAGTGGTCTTCTGCAAGACTATTTCCTTAGCTGAAAACCAAAGCTCCATCTAATAATAATAAAAAACTGTAATGAAAAATATGTCACCAGCGCTAATGAATAGATAATGTAGCCAGGAGACTGAGTGTCGGGAAAAAAAATAAAAAGTAATGTCATTAATTACAGAATTTCTTGGGCACTTCACCAAAACATAGAGGTATTAATTGAAGAGACAATAAAATCGCTATGTATAGTGATTATGACTTTGATATATTCCTCATGGAGGTTAAGTTGTTTCCACTTGCTCTCAGTATCTACCATCACTTGCCCTCAGACTATCATCTCGGTCCACTACTCTAATAAGCATTCATATTTCCCACTTCCTTGCTCAAATCTGGAGTGCTATTGTCGCTGGTGTAATGGATTTTTTGCAAAAAGCTGGCTAGAGAATCATTCCTCAGAACTGCTATTTTTATTGCCCCATTTGTCTTTGATGTCTTTCCTTTGTAACTACTGATTTGTGTAAAAGGTCTTTTCCACTTCCTCACCTCACTCCTTCTCCAGTTTGTTGTCATCCTTAATATTATTATCCCTTCTAGCAAATTTTCTTTAGTTTAATAGAGTTTCTTGAGCAATTTTACATCACAGATAGCATTATAGTTACTGCAGTTACTCATGTGGAAAGCCCCATTCTGACTCATGGAGTAAATATTGATTTTTGTACATTATCAGCTTTCATGTTCCTAGGATTATCGCTCTTTGGTGTCACTGAAAGTAATGGTTCTACAAGATCAATGCAAGAAGCACATGCCATCCCTCTTTTCCTTCTCATATCTTAACACACAGTGTTTCAACACACTGTAGTCACAGAACTTGCTCTAAATTCATCAGATAGATTTCAGGGGAAGTAAATGAGCTGTGCATGAAACTCAGGTAAAGGTTTTAAAACATAGGGAAATGTGTGGGTTAGGATGGCTGGCAAGCTCCTTTTTGGGAAAAGATTTACTAACAAAGGAAAAGAAGCTCTTTGCTGCAGGGGATTGTCTACTGGAATTGAAAATAAGGAATGAGGAGAGAGGCTGGTATTCTTTTCCTCTTGTATTTGAAAGCTTTGATAGGCCTAAAGTAACATTAATAGATCCTGGGAGCCCAAATCAAGATGTACCCTTAGATGCACCCACAATCTAAAAAAAAAGAGAAGGCTTAAAGATGTCAAGTTTCATGACCAAAGTACTTCCCATAGACTTTTCTGGGCTGTCCTGTGGCTTCAGAATTTCTGCACAATGCTTAAAGGAGCCCTGGCTAGCAGTATTCATGACTTTATCATGCCCAGGCTGTCCAGCTTGTGTCACAAGCAAGCACTGGAGCCTGCACTAAGGTGTCAAGTACTTGCAGCACTTTCTAACAACTTGCAGTGCTTTCCAACGCCATTAGTACTTTGTACAAGGATTTATTCCAGCATGACCCAGGATCTAGGGAAGCCATTAGATGGTCCTTCTTCAGGTTACCGGGTCTGCAAACACACTTATGTGTTTCACTTGAAATGCACAAGCAAGTCTTTTTGAAGCCCATGATCCAGCCAGCCATCCTTCGGCAGTGAATCCACCTCACATCTCATTTGTGCTTTTGGAGTTCAGTGAGTAAATTTCTTCACTAGCTTGGCATAACTTGAATAATCTTTTTTTTTTAAACTGTTGATATTTATAGTAGGGAATAGAAGCAATGTTACTGGGAAGACATATATTTTTCTTTTAGAGGAGCAGGCTGTTTCAGTTCATGAATGTTGCAGCTTTCTCTGGAAAGTGGTACAAACCTTGTTGAATAGTGGACACTATTATAACCACTAACACCTGGTCATTTCTAACACCAATGGGGTTTTTTTTAGACAGATGTCCCAAAGCCACAAAAGCAAACCTCGTCAATAAGAGACATTGGCTTTAAATAAGGGATACATACATACTATCTCAAAAGATCATGTATTTTATTAGTCTTGTCAGTTATAATTATTAGAAGTATAAAGAAGTGACTAACTGCACCTGAGTGCTTCACCTGTATGCAAAGTTCTTGATGAAGCCAGTTTCTCTACTAGAATACACAAGTTTACATCAATGTAGAATATTGAAGTCAATAACTGCAATTTTTAGATAAAGCTCGTCTTCCTTTTGATGCAGAAGTTGCTATATTGCCTTTGAAAGAAGTACACGAGTTTATAGCAATGTGATTTGTCCCACCTTCCCTGCCCTAAGTGAATTATCTAGGAAAAGGGCAGAAATCAGATTAAACACTCATTAACCAACCTACATCCAGATGTCTGGACTGTCAGCTTCATCATTCAGGTGCCCTTCTCTTAAAGAGCTGATTAACTTTAGAAACATGAGCAAGTATGTGAAACACTAATAACGTATCAAATTTGATGGGACCAGTCAAAATGCTAACAAAACAATGAAACATCAAGGGTCCCTGGAATCCTGTTGTGCAATTAATGAGCTGTTGTTTCCATTCATTACACATATCCTGTAGAGCTTTTTATTTCTGTGGCAAAAGCACTGCTGACATCAGAAGAGGCAGATCAACCCTCCTCACCCCAACAGTCCTGCTGCTAAAGAATAAAGAGTAGAAGGTCAAATAGCTGTAGGTGTCCAAATAACTTCCCTTAACCCTTTTCTTATTGCACTGTTAGAATGGGGTGGTCATTAGTATTTATGAAAAAAGTGGATCTGAGCCCTTTACTGGGAAAAGCTGCACTCTTGTTCCAAAAATAAAGATGAAAAAGGCCAAGGCTATTATTTAATGATAAAATTCATTCAATCCTGTGGTGTAGCCATTCAACAGTTCTCCAGCAGAGGAAACTCTCTTTATCAGGCACCTGGAATATATTGTCCTGGGGGACTCTGAGATAAGAAAGCACATTCTCAGCTTCACATTTAGCTGTGGTGTGATTTGAAGGGTGATAACATTTCTCCAGCTGTCTGTGAGAATCATTCATTTATTATTCAGCTGTATCTCCAAGCCCTCTTGATCAAGGGTCCTTTTCCTCTCTATCAGGCAGCTGTTGTGTTATATGTTCCTGATTTCTTTACATCTCTGCCTTCAGTACTGTTATCTCTAACTTAGACTATCCCAGTGTTCAAAGACAAGGTCCTTATTTTACCTTTGTAAGAAGAGACAGGGTGAAAAACAATTACATGATGGGTGTTTAATGTGTTTCTGGGAACTATTTGTTGCTCATTTAAAGTCTAGACTTACCCTTTACTAGAATGTAAGGAAAAAAAAAGCAAAGCAAGAGGGAAGCTGCCATTTATCAACACTTGCTGTAAAACCCTCCACTCTTTTCCCTGCCTTTACACTATAGTTGTTAATGATGTTTCTGATTGCTAATTGCTCTCACCACTTTCATCCCCCAAAACCTCACTTGAAGTTACTCCTATGATGTGAGAAGAATGAAGCAGCTTATTAGTGCTGAGGTGAGAGTGGAATGAATCATGGAATTGTCACTTCAAAAGCCTTTTGTGACATTTCAAACATGTTTACAGAGGTAATTTCAGTAGAATGTCAACATATTTTAATAGAACAATGGATTCATACTGATGGCAAGTATCATTCCTGCTAACAAGAACATAAATTCAGATTTTTTTCTTGAAATTTCCTTCTGGGTCTACCCCCTGACATCTACAAGGATATGGAAGTTTTCATAACCCTCCAAGAACCACTCAGCTGCAAAAAAGGAGTGGGACAGCTTGCAGGAGCTGCAGATTGAGGTAATTATACACTTGACTGCTCAGTCTTGGCAGATGATGTTACACTGTCCTTGTATGATAGACTGAAGCTCACAGTTATGTGCATTTGGAGGTGGTGAACAAAATACCTACATCAACATTTCAAACAAAATGCTTTTCACACCCTGCAAACCATTGAGGTATTTATGTGTAGTGTTGCTAAGTTTTATTTTCTGAAGGAAGAACTTTGAGGAGGATTGATCATTTTCTCATGTTCAAGAAAAATCACATAATCACAGAATGGTTGATGTTGGAAAGGACCTCTCAAGGTCTCTGCACAGCAAGGCCACCTAGAACCAGTTGCTCAGGACTGTGTCTAGTTGTTTTTTTAGTATCTCTAAGGAGGGAGACTCCACAACCTCCCTGGACAACCTGTGCCAGTGCTCGGTCACCCTCACAGTAAAAAAGTGTTTCCTTATGTTCATATGGCACCTCCTGCATTTCAGTTTGTGCCCATTGCCAACAGTGATGGACAAATCCATCGCCAAAGTTTATGGAAGGACTGATTTAAAATCAGGTCTCAAAACATGACTTTGAATACAGATGTGCACTCTTCAGTATGTCAAGTTTACAATTAGATTTCTTTGCCTTATCTTGCAAACTCTGGACAGTGTATATAATTCAGGCTTACAGAAAGACAAAAAAGAAAAGTATTTTAAGAAATTTATGTTTACAAACACATTTGTATTTTCTTTGACATAGCTTTGTTTTATCATGTGAACTAAGACTTCATTTATCATAGATTCTGTAGGAGCAAAAGAACAATTTACATTTTTATGTTCTCTAATTCAATATAATTAACAGCTTATTAGAAGACAATATTTATTTACAATGATTAGTTTTTACATTTGCATACTGTTCAATGTATACCTGTCATTATCCATGGTAGAGGATTTTTGGGTCCCTCAAACACTCATTCTTTAAGAATATGCTGGTAAGAACAGTTGAACAATACCATGTAGAGGATGATGATGTATTACTGAATATATATCTTGACATATGGTTATTCTCATAAGGTGTATCTACTACATAATCTGAACATGTCATATGAGGATTTATCTTTCAGCCGGTTGATGCAGAGCCTTTTCACTGAAGCAGCATGGAGTGCATCCTAAAAAGTGAGTTTTCCCCAAGTTTTCACCAAGACTGATCATTTCTGTACTTCTAAATCCTCCCCTCTGTCACAGTTTTCACATCACCACATCCCTTTTCTCAACAGTCCTATGCGTGTAGTGACAATTGTTTCCAGCAGCATTAAGGCCTTCTCTAAATTATTGATTTCCAAGCTGGAACCACCATGCTGAAGCTGTAGTCCACATTTTACCCTCTGAGAAACCTCTGGTACACTTGGAGATTGCCTTAGAGAACAATGACCTTGTGAAAAATGTGATAGATATACAATGACCAAATGGCGATGGACAAATGTTAATGACATAGATTTCCTGTCCACACTTAAATATAATTCCACCACAAGATGGTCTATTTCATTAAAAACATGCTAAAAATGTTCTCAAAACCCCTTATTCTGGAAAGGTTGAGAAGCATGTGTAAGAATCACGTTTCCTGTTTGTTGCTATCAGTGTACTGAACTATGTATGCAGTTTCCCTCCAGACTTGGATAAGAAGCCACCAGCTAGGATGTCTGATTGCACAAAATTTTTTGGTCACAGTTCACAAACCAACCCTACTGGAAAGATCCCAAATGCCCTCAGAAAAATCTACTTCCAGTTTTCTATCATTTTATTTTAAGCGTCCTGCCTGTGAATGGGTTGTCAGCTTAAAAAAAGCTCATGCAATGACCCAAAGTCATGAGCACTTGGTGGCTGGTAATTGGCCTCAAATCTACTTGTTTTTGCCTCAGTCATTGTCAGTGGCTCAATTAATTACAGATTTGGCTCTTACTAGGCAACAGCAAGAAAAATTGAGTGAGAATATTGAATTGTCATGAGACGTCAGACCATGCCTTCTTAGTGAAAGTATTTTATATTGTCAAATTCTGTAATGTGCTACTTTACCTGCAGAGAGAATATTGGCCTCCTTCTGTATTCCCTCTTTCCTCCCCAAATCCTTGCCTCACTCCCTCCCTTGCCACAGTGAACATCATTCTAGGCATCAGCCATGACACTGTACAGGGCTTGTGCCCTGTACCTGCAGTCACTGGATAACATGAAGAAGAATTTTGCTTCTTGATTACACTATTATAAGGGGTAGATGAGAAAAAAGTTGGAAAAAATTATTGCTTTTAAAGTAAAATCCTGAAGTGCTAGTAAGACGAGCAGATTAAGACATTTTATATGTCTTTAATGCATGGAATCACATAAATATTAATTGGAAGAAGCTTCTGGAGATCTCTAGTCCCAGGCAAAGTTTCTCAAAGGTCACAAATGAACACCAGTAGTGGAAGGAGGTTGCCAGTGTTTTGTCTGCTGGTATGTTACAACTATTTACAACAAAACTGAATCAAGATAGTGAAGGCTTTCTTTGCCAAGACAAGAAAGAAGATCTGTGTTCAGTGAGATAGGTGTATTCCTATTATAGAGAACTGCAGGAAACCTGAAGTGTAGAGCATGTTACTGTCCCTGTCAGTCAGATTTTCACTCCATCTTTTTACATTCTGCACTTGTAGTGATACCTAGCACAAAATATACATAGCAGCCAGTTCCCTCCTGCTTTGCAGTTTTCTCGGGGTTTCATATGCCAGCTTACTGACTGTTTTGGTCTCGCTACAGGCAGTGTGCCATGCCATCTATACCATGCAGAGAGCTTGGCTTGTAAGCCCTGCAGGTGTGTGAAGGCAGGGGTGTTATCCAGGGCTGACGTATTTTATAAGTGAGAAGCCAATGAAGCAAGGGCTCTATAGGGTGTTCATGGCCCATCACAAAGCAGGAAGGGCATGGACACTGTATATATAAAGTCTTTCATGCACTAGGATACAGGATAGTCTGTACTTAATTTCAGATCACCCCAAGTGACCCAAAACAAATACATTGGAGATGAGTTACTTCAGCACTGTCTGCTTCAAGGTACCAATCTAGTCCCATCCTTCCATGTAGGTAGATCACAACTGTCTAAAAAGGACAATGAGTTTCTGAGGATCTCTGTGTTGTGTGGTGGTTGGAATGAGCTTGAGAATGAGCAAAGAAATATGACTTTCAGAACTAATCTTGGCATAAATGACCTGCTAATCTTTCAGTAACCTGTAGGCCAAACCCAAAGCTGACTAATTTCATTTTTCCAAGCCACCAGTCTGCCATACTTTCAAATGTCTTGCCAAGACTGCCCTAATTTTTATGTTTTGTAATTTAATTAGGAACCTGTCTGGGAAAGTTGTAAAGGATTGTACCTCAAAGCTGGATGTGATCCAGCTGTTAGATAGTAAATTAATAGCTCTGGGACTCCTTTTTGATTCTGTAATTCTCCAGCATTGAACTAAAAAATACCCAATTCAGCTGTCAATTACAGCCTTCAAACAAATGTTAAAAAAGGCTGCAAAATTTTTACAAAGTCAGAAGGGAGTTTGGAGTATTGCAGTTCCTGCTTTTCAACATGGGAATCAAGAGTGCAAAGCATACAACACTTGCAAGAAAACAGATCTTAGTATATAAACTCAAACATCCCAAAAATCAATTGCATTTTCTTGTGTTGCCCAGTCTTGCCCATAAAAGCATTGTACTGAGTTCTATATATTATATATTATTTTAATCTTCTAGATATAAAAGAGATAAGGAATGCATTTCATGTCCCTTACCGTGCTACATGACATACTATTATTGCATCTTCGGGTGTTAATAATACAAGTAGTTTTGTGAAATGCTTATATCCTCACTGCATTTCTTCCAACCAGTCAAATCTCACTGCACACGTACAGGCCCTTTTCTATACTCCCAAAGTAGGAAAGTGCCTTACAAATAAAAGTGAGATTCTCCCCACATTATCTATGTTCACGGTGAGTGCAGCAGCGAGAAGGCATACAGTTGCGACATACCTCTAATTCATTTGAATTTTTGGTAACGCAGCCTTGAAAATAAAAGATAAATTCCACTGAGCATGATCCAGTGAATTAACAGAGACAACTAACTTGTCATATAGGAAAGCTTTAACAATTAAGAGCATCATACTCTTCCTGAAGTTATATAGATTTACTTCAGTTCCCTTTATCAATTTAAAGATGTTTACTTCAAATTTATACTCACATACTTGGGATTGTAACCTGACCCAATGTTTTCATATACTGCCCCCTCAAATTTCTTTCTATTTTTTTAAAGTCATTCTGAGAAGTTTTCTGCAAACTTCTCTCCATTCTTTCTGGGCACAAATTAATTTTTGATAAAAATAAAAGTTGTTTGGACATCTGCACAGCAGCTCTTATTCTTCAGCTTGACTAATCCTGAAGGTCACTCATGATATTTTGAACAGTAAAGTGCTCATTTTTAGAAATAGTCATAGCAGAATTCTTTTTCTTCCAGGAAAAAAAAAAAAAGAGTGAATGGAAATATAATTAATTATGGTGATTTTATTATTAGTGGTTAAGTTACACTTTTGGTAATATACTCAGAAGAAAGTTATTCTCCTTTAGCATGGGGAAAAGATAACACCTTCCATGGAGAATAACTACAAGTTTCCCAGCAAGGTGTCCTTACTTTGCTTGTTCTGTGAACATCAGATATATAAAAACTAATTTTATACATATAAAGGGAAGTTACAGTAGGGGTAGAGAAATTAGGTAAAGAGAAATTTTGACTCTTAATCTCAGTCAAGCTTTGACCCAGATTAATTACTGAATTGCTGTGCATTGACCTTGAAACTCATGTAAATGCTGAGCAAAAACTTCTTTCAAAAATCTTAAATGTAGTTGAGTTGCATGAATGGTCCCTCCTCAGCCGTCACTAGCCCACAATGATACTGAGCAAGCAGTATGCTGGAAACAAATCATCCTTTGACTCGCCTGTCAGCCTGAAGAAATGGGTCCTTGTTGCTGCAGCTGTGAGCAATGAGAGTCTCACTGGCAACCTTTTGTCTTTCAACCATGTGTTAGAGACCATTAATCTATGAACATCACACCTAAAGCAGCAAGAGCTACAGATAGGTGACTTTTTTTACCAGGCCTACATGCATCTGTTAATACATGCTCTGAGGAATAGAGAACTGCTTCTTTGCATGTCTAAAACCAAACACTGCTGGAGAATATATTAATTGTCATATAACAATTTCTGTACTAAAACTCAGAAATACTGTGTATAATTTTGACCATTTCATCTGAAAAAGGTTGTGTAAAAACCTAATTGAGGAGAGCAACCTAGAATTGAAGAAACTCCCCAATAAGAGAGATTTTCCCTGTAACAGATCTGAATAAAAAAAAAAAACAAAGCAGAAAGGAAGGGGTGACCTAGACAGATTGCACACTTTCTTGGAATGTCCTTTTACTCTTGAATCATCAAACCACAACAAAATGAGAAATAAAGCAGCAGTAATTTTCCAGTGAGTAAGAGAAAACACATTTCTCACTGCAATGCCATAGGCAGTAATAAGATCCTCAGCATGCTAAATATTTATTGTTATATGCACCTACTCTTGGAATAAGTCACATTATTAGGTGACAACTTCTCCATTCCTATGTCTTTACTGGGCTGGAAGAAACTCTGAGGAGCATGTTGGAGTGGGAAATCAGTTAAGACAGATGATTTTTTTCTGGACTATTTTACTAAATTAATCTCAGCCGTAGTTCTCTATTTAAACACAGACCTAGAATAAACATCATGTTTATTTTTATCGCATGACATTCAAATATAGTATTTGTGGCAGATACATTGGAAACATTCCACACTGCATCTAAGTGCTTGAACTCATTTAAGTGATGCAACTAGCCTTTAGTCAGAAAAACTAAATTCATCACATGCAGTGGTAGGAGTGAAACTGAATAGGGAGAGTATTCATTTTCTTCTCAAGATGTATGAGTTACTGAAGTCATGTTAACCTGTCGGTACTAAAGAATATCCACCATCCCAGGTGGTAGTGTAGTAGACATGTCATCTGGCGTTATTGAATGAGTAGAAAAATCCTTACAGGAGAAGAAATCCAGCCTGTTTTCAAACAAATAAATTTCTAATACAGTTTCTTGCAAAGAGTTGTTCTGTCACTTAAGGGATTTTGGCCAGGCAGGAGCATCAGCTGTGAGAATTGGCCTTGGAAAAGCTGTTGAAAGAAGCCACACGAGAAAGCTCACAGTTGAGTATGCAAGAACAGAGTGGTATGGAAGGGATTGATGGTAGGGGACAGTGGAACACAAGGTCAGGGAATGGATACTCTATGCCATTTGAATACAGCTTAAATTCCACATAAGTCCCTTAATTAGCATTTCCTGTTGGTTAACTCAATGCTGTCATAAATGCCTGGCTAATAGAAAACATTAGACCCGGGGATTTTAGGCCATGTGAAAACTGATGTATGTGATAAGACGACAGTTTTCTCCTTAACGTTAGCTCTGTCTAAATGGCTCAGCTGCTTTCACTGGCCAAGAAACCAGAAGAAGGTATAGGGAGGAGAAGTGTGAAGGATTAGAAGAAGAGGGCTGAACATACATTTGAGGATCTGGTGAAAAGTTGCCAGCTGCATATGTAGATGACACAGGGTTATCTTCAGTGCCTAAAGAGCAGGTATTAGAAAGGGGGCAGAGTGTTTTGGTGACAGCAGTACAGTACCTGGTTGTTGGTCAAGAAATAAGAAAGGACTACCTCAGACCTGAATATTATTAGGAGATTGGCATAGGACATAGGTAAGCTTACGGTGAACAGAAGGTGAAAGGTATGATGTGATGCACAGAGAGGCATCAACTCCACATCTTCACCTTACATTTCCAACACTACCTTTGAGCCCTGGCTCTTGTCCAGCTCCTAGGAGTTCATTGAAAAGGGACCACTTATAAACTGTGGCTCAAGTAGAAAATATACAAGTGTGAAGTTGTCCTCTGTTTTCTCATCCTATGTCATGTTTAATTTGTGGCTTTTGGTCTATCATTAAGGACTTCCTAGTCTGCTACACAGTACTGGGGGGTATTTTCATAGCTGTTTATGAGCCACAATCTGGGCTGCAGCTTTGTCACCAGCAGCTAAATCTCTCAAAATGTGCTTTGTTATGAGCTTTCTGTCCGCCTCCTCCTCTTCTCTTTAACTTTCTTCATTGTAAACCCAAAGTAGGTGTCTGGGTTTACTACAAGTCATAATTCAGTTCACAGTTTGCCAGAATTTCTTCTGAGATCTCTTGAAGAGAGATCCTGAAGACTCTAGTATTATCTATGCCTTCAGTTATTGAAAGTGTCTCCACTGTACTACATTCCCCTTTCTACAGAAGGAGAATACATGTTCACACTGATATTTGGCCACTTCCTCCACAGCTCCACGTTGCAGTTTTCCTTGTGGATCATATACTGTTGGCTGGGCATGTAACAGCCTGCATGCACTTTAATTCCCATGGCCAACTCAGTTAATTCTCATTAATAAGAGCTAGTGATATAGACGAGGCTGGATTAGGATGCCTCCTCTTTCTCAAAATGGTAGCTGTGAACAGGAGTTCTCTTTGTAGTCAGTTTTTATTAATTTTTTGCTACTACTGTAAAATCCACCTGTCTCACCCTACAAGATGGGACACATCCTCTCCTACCAGATCATTACAATCTGGCTGATTCGACACCCAAAATTCTGCCACACCCTTTCTCATCAAAACTTCTTTGCTTGTTACAAAGACTCTTTTTCTAATCCCCTGTGGTAATATTCACCATAAACGCATCTTCCTGGTGTGGCATTCCAAATTTTGCCAGTTGGTCAAGCAAGCAGATGGGAAGTCTTTAACTATTGAAACTATCCTTAGAGTAGCTACCAGTGAGTACTCAATCCGAGAGGGTCAAGAAGGGCTGGGATGCCTTTTGATAAACCAAAGTTCCTGCACATTCCAGCTGTCAAGGCAGCCACTGGCCCCTTGAACCAACTCTCAACTGAACATTTTTAATCATTCCCCCGAGCCCTTTTCAACAGCAGTTAACTTGTCCCAGGAAGGCTCAGTTACACCCTTTGCAAAGGAAATGATTAGCGGGCTTGTTACTTGTTTGTTGTTGTGTGTGGGAACAGTTACAAAGATAGTGCGGGGTACTTTTCCTTTGGGAGCCACTGGGAAAAAAAAAAGTTTAGAAAATTCATTTGCAAAATGAGCATTTTGGATCCCTGAACAGCAGACATTTGGTTTTACTGCAGGATATTTTTGTTAGTTCAGATAATGGAATAAACACACTGCTCACAACACCTCTTATCCATCTGCTGCTGTTTCCTTCCAGGGTAGCCTATCCAAACCCTGACTCAGCAGCATGTAACTCCAAGACAAGTCATGTACTTCACCAGACCACTCGTGGGGAGGCAGGTCATGGTTTTCTCAAAGCCTGGGATGCTTTCTGCACCCAGACTCATGCACATGTGCTGTCCCCAAGGCAGCCAGGCTGCAGGTTACACCTGGCACCCAGCAGTGCAGGACCCATCAAGCAATATCCCAGGATAAGTGAGCTTCTATTGAATCTGACCTCACGGTGATGCTGGACAGATGAGACAGGGTACTGGGTCCATGGGCATGACAGGTTACATGTCTTGAAGATGTTACAAGAAGCAGAGAGACCAAAGTTTCCCTATGAAAGCACATGCAAGTCACCTAAGAGCTGTTTGACCATACACTTCTGTCCAATGTATAATTTGACCTAGGAGCAGCCTCAGGGCCCCTCTACCTCAAAAGCATAGGAAGGGTCTATTTGTAAGTGGTTGCTCACATGCCCAGATACCAAGAACTTGCTAGCATGTCTTGCTGAAGGGACTATGAGCCCATGGGCTCCAATTAATTTTCAAAAAAGAATCATCCCCTGTAGTTGACTTAGGTATGCTCACACTATCTCTGCTCTTGATGTCTCTTCCAGCACTTCATTTCTATGATTCTGTGTAGCAGAAAGGAATAATGAGCCAGTAGGTGCTTGGAAAAATACTTTTTTCCTACTGAAGTAGGCGACAGTTATAAATATCCTCCAGACAGACTCCACCATCACAGCAATGTCAACTATATGATGTCAGCAGAAGATATCTCAATAGAAGGAGATGAGTCAGGTTGCTTCTGTGAAAACAAATTTATCTATAAGCTCAATTTAAACAGCCACTGACTTATATGACAGGGGAAAACCCAACTTCTTTCCCACTGAAAAAAATTACTTTTATGTTGCCAGTGCTATAGCATCGAAACCTGAAAGCTATCCCCATTATCAGAACTGATTGATTTCCTCCTAACTGTGCAACTGGTGACTCTGCATTCATTTTGGAAGCCAACTACACAAAAAAATGTAACAGTTGTAAGAGAAGCCCAGATTGCTGTTTTTAAACTGTTTTTTCTTCTTCTTCCTTCTCTCTAATCCAAAGGAGGCATGAGTGCAGAGTTCAAATTCACAGCAGAAAGGAGAAAAGGCCAATGCCAATAAACCAAAAGAACTGAAGAATACTTATTTATTTGTATCATTCTGTCTATTGAGCAGGTTGCATCACTTTTATTTATGTTCTATGAATACTGACAAAGTGACTTACAGTGCAGCTCTCAGTCTTAAAACGTCTCAGTCTATGGACAAGTCCATCATGCCCCATCTCCCAGTTTTGTAGTACTTGTTATTCTATACCTTATTGTAATCACATTTGGAAAGGCATAAACAGCAGAGGAATACTTCAATGCCATGCTGCTTTTTGCATATAATCTTAGCAGATAGACATTGGCTCAGTGCAGATTCTAGGTCCAGGAGTTTGATGTTAATATAAGCAGATCAGTCACATCTACCTGATTAAATCTATGTGAAATTTTGTATCATGTATCATAATGAACAGAATAAAATGTGGAAGCTGTTGGAAAAAACACCACTTCTCTAAAACAACACTGAAGAACAGGATTTTTTTTTTTTTTAATTGCTATAATATTAGATATTTTATTCTGGATTGTTAACATTTCTGCGTGTCACATGCAAAAGAACTTTTATTAAAGGAAATCAAAACGCACAGCAAGGAAGAAGCATTTTCCATCCTATTTCTGACTGTTCCCAGCTGAGGAACATGTCAGACACAATATAGCTTTACTATTACACAAGCTTTTAAAAGATGCTGGCAGATGTTTTGAGAGTTTGGCATTCTGTATCAATAAGAAAACAAATCCATGGCAGGTTCCCATCAGGTCAGAACAATACAAGAACAGGACAGAATATTTATAGCATAGTTATATTCCATACCACGCATCTTAGTCTACTTCTAAATAATTTTTTTCCTCATCTTTCTTTGATGAGATTTCCAGTAGTATATTGATCAATTTACAATCAGATGCAGTTAGAATTCAGTGACAGCTTCCTCCTGTTGAATTACATAAAAGTCTCAGGCCTCTAGTAATAACATGTTTTCTTGCATTTCCAATGAGTATTAAATAAAACATGTGAGCCCATAAGGCCCCTACCATCAAGGGCATAGGAGAAATCCTGGCCTATCCAGCATCTCCATAGCTCCTGGCAGGCCAAGATCTCATGAAATTACTGGTGCTGTCACGGGTCCTTGTCAAGAGATTAAAATAAGAGTCAGCACTGAGTCTGGAAAATGGATGAAGCTAACAGAGAGGAAGAGCTTGCTCTCCAATGATAAATTCCTACAGTAAATAAACTCTTTCACCATTAAGGTAATCGTTAGAATCATAGAATGGTTTGGGTTGAGAAGGGACCTTAAAGACCATTTAGTTCCAACCCCCCTGCCATGGACAGGGACACCTTCCACTAGCCCAGGTTGCCTAAAGCCCCGTCCAACCTGGCCTTGAACCCTTCCAGGGAGGGGGCAGCCACAGCTTCTCTGGGCAACCTGTGCCAGTGTCTCACCACACTCACAGTGGAGAATTTCTTCCTCACATCTAATCTAAATCTCCCCTCTTTCAGTTTAAAATTGTTATGCCTCATCTTATCCCTACACTTCCTGATAAAGTGTCCCTCCCCAGCTTTCCTGTGGGCCTCTTTAAGTACTGGGAGGCTGCTCTAAGGTCTCCCTGGAGCCTTCTCTTCTCCAAACTGAACAACCCCAACTCTCTCCAGCCTGTTAGAGAGGTGCTCCAGCCCCTGATCATCATCATGGCCTCCTCTGGACCACTCAAGCAGGTCCATATCTTTCTTATGTTGGGGGCCCCAGAGCTGGACACAACACTGCAGGGAGGGTCTGACGAGAGAGGAGTAGAGGGGGAGAATCCCCTCCCTCGACCTGCTGCCCACACTGCTCTTGATGCATCCCAGGACATGGTTGGCTTTCTGGGCTTCAAACAGACATTGCTGGCTCATAGTCAGTTTTCCACCCACTAATATCCCCAAGTCTTTCTCCTTGGGGCTGCTCTCAATCCACTCCTTGCCCAGCCTGGGTTTGTGCTTGGGATTGCCCTGACCCATGTGCAGGACCTTGCACTTGGCCTTGTTGAACTCCATGAGGTTTGCATGTCCCACCTCTCCAGCCTGTCCAGGTCCCTCTGGATGGCCCATCCCTTTCCTCCAGTGTGTTGACTGCACCACACAGCTTGGTGTTATCATCAAACTTGCTGAGTGTTCACTCAGTCCCACTGTCCATGTCTCCAACAAAGATGTTAAACAGCGGCTGGTCCCCACAGTAACCCCTGAGGAATGGCACTTGTCATTGATCTCCACTTGGACATCGAGCTGTTGACCACAACTCTTTGAGTGAGACCATCCAGCCAATTCCTTATCCACTGAGTGGTCCATCCAGACCAGAGTACTTGTTGGGTTTGGAGGAGAATCACCCATGAGTGTGATCTGTTTATAATTGTACAATTTTATAAAATCATACTATGTATGATTTTATACTTTTACAATCATATACATCTGGGTATATGAGGTCCACCTAAGGCTTCATCTTCACTCTTGAGGATGTATCTCAGATCAGTCTGCATTTTCCCCTTATTTTTATCTTGAAGAGCTCCAATTTTCCAGACATTATCTTGTACTTTTAACATGCACTTTTTCCCTTATTAGCCTGCAAAGGGTTCAGGGATGGCAGCAACAAAAGACTATGTTTTGGGCCAATAATTTTGTGATATGTTAATCTGAGGAACAGAATATATCTCAAAAAATAAATACTTTGACACTCCAGAGCTTCTTACTCATGTTTTTCTGAAAGCAGAACATTGCTGGAAGTTTAGAGAAACTGTGACTTGAATTCAGAGAGTCAATATTAAGCTGAAAAACATATAGGGATTATGAAGAAGTTGCTGTTTTCACTAAGCTGGAAGAAAAGATAATAACACACATTGCCTTGAATAAGAGTATGGTTAATTCATAGAATCTTATAATCATTTAGTTTGGAAAGGACATCACTGAGTCCAACCTCAAACCTAACACTGACAATGCCACCACTAAACCATGTCCCTGAGCACCACATCTACACGTCTTTTAAATACCCCTGGGGATGGTGACTCCACCGCTTCCCTGGGCAGCCTGTTATAATGCTTGACAACCCTTACAGTGAAAAATTTTTTCCCAATATCCAATCTGAACTTCCCCTGGTGCAACTTGAGGCCATTTCCTCTCTTCCTATGACTTGTTACTTGGGAAAAGAGACTGACACCCACCTTTCTACAATCTCCTTTCAGGGAGTTGTAGCGATAAGGTCTCCCCTCAGCCTCCTCTTCTCCAGACTAAATACCCCCAGTTCCCTCAGCCGCCTCTCATAAGACTTGTGCTCCAGACCCTGCACCAGCTTCTTGGCCCTTCATTGGACACTCTCCAGCACCTCATTGTCTTAATTAGTAGAAAACCCTATTTTTCTCACAAGCCTGGTATTAGGACACTATGATGTGATAATGCAGCTGGAAGAACTGAAGAGGAAAAAAATCCCTGAATTTATGATGTATTTATTGGAGGGCCCATACATTGGTTCTGACACCCCTGTCTTTTGGGCAAATACCTAGCAGAGCACTCTGACAGGAAGAATCAAAGAATGTGGGTTACCCTTTCCCATCAAGGTGATTTTATCACTACAATTATACTGAAGTAAAAGATTTAGCTAGTCCCCTCAAAAAGTTTCCCACAATTTTGTGAAAAAAAATTCTGTGATCACATATGAGGAAATATTCCATATATTAACCACGTTTTTTGAAAACCTTTGTGTGAAACAGTAAAGAATCTTGCCTGTGTATATTGAAAGGTTTTGTACTTCTAAGTTTTTTCTCCACATCTGTGCCTGGGTTTTTAACTTGGGCACATTCAGCCTTTCACTGGGTCACATGCAGTTAACATGATCAGCTATTATTTTTCACAATATTTTTTATATTTCCTAAATCTATTCACTACCTTTCTCATCTCTGATACGTCTCACACCCTGGAGGCAATTCTTTAGGGGCACCACATCCCTGTGCCCTGTTATAAATGAGATGATCCCCAAACTCTAGCAATGCACAGGAGAGGAAAATAAAAGCAGTCAGCTCTTCTCCCAGATGTAACACATCATTTTGATGATGACACATTCATTTTGTATCAGAAGAAGAATTGGCCTATTTTGCTTAACACCAGTATCTATTCCTATTCACCGTTGTGCTCAATTACATTAAGAATTCAATATACTTGAACATGGACCTGAGTTTGTTCAGTGTATATACATGTCTTCTGACCAGTAAAGCTATCAAATTAATGAGTTAGCACCAGCTGAAGCTCTAGCTTTTATACAACCAGTTATTTACTTGAGCAGAACTCTTGATTCCTGTCATTTGAAAGTTTATCCTGGTGAGCAACTTCATTTTTTAAACACTGTTGCTGATCAGCATGAAAACATCACCCAAACCCCTTGTTTTGAATATGCCTTATTTCCGTGTGCTTACATCGGCTTCTTAATTTTTCATACCTGTCGCCGTTTAACCCCAGCTGGCAACTAAACACACAGTCGCTCAGTCACCCTTCCCCCCTCCGCAGTGGGATGGGGAGAAAAATCAGAAAGAAAAAAAAGTAAAACTCATCGGTTGAGATAAGAACAGTTGAACTTTTGAAATAAAATATAATAATAATAATAATAACAACAACAACAACAAAAAAGAAGATAACAAAAAGAGAGAGAAATAAAACCCAAGAAAGACAAGTGATGTACAATGTAATTTGTCACCACCTGCTGACTGATGCCCAGCCAGTCCCTGAGCAGCGATTGGCTCCTCCTGGCCAACTGCCCCCAGTTTATATACTGAGCATGACGTTCTGTGGTATGGAATATCCCTTTGTCTAGTTCAGGTCAGCTGTCCTGGCCATGCTCCCTCCCAGCTTCTCGTGCACCTGCTTGCTGGAAGAACATGGAAAACAGAAAAGTTTTTGATGTAGCACCACTTAACAACAGCTAAAACATCAGTGTGTTATTAACATTATTCTCATACTAAATACAAAATACAACACTGTACCAGCTACTAGAAAGAAAATTAACTCTGTCCCAGCTGAAACCGGGACACCACCTTTCTTGTAAAGGGAAGGTAATTATCAGGAGAATTTCCACTTTATATTGACTTCTTTGAGTAATGTTGGAAGAAAGAATAACCACCATCCTCTAAACAAAAATTTTATGATTTCCTAAAAAAAGGCTTATTCTAATGTTGTTAAGAAAAATGCATGAAAATGTCCTCTGATTCTGAGTGCCTACATATTTGTGGCTCTCACCCTGCACTGTGACTGCTGACACAGAACTTAAAGTGATCTTGACCCAGAGTTTGTGGCTCTTTCCTGCAATTATCCCATCATTTTCTTTTCTGTGCCCTTGATGAACAATGTGGGTTTACTTCCATAATCAGTTTACTTTCCTTACAGTCCTGCTTCAGAATTCTTCACAGGGCAATGAATGTCTTTATTTCCTAGAGATGTCAGGGGTGAATAAGAAGGCTTTATATAAAACATGCTGCTGACTAGCTTGAAAGGTTGAACTTCTAACTAAAATTGTTCTCTCTCATAATCTTTTTTATGAAGCCTTGCTACTAATTTGGGAGGACAGTCTAATTGAGCTAACCTCTGCTCCCCTAGACATTTGCCTTGGGGGTTATTTTTGGTTTTTGGAAGAAGCAGAAAGAGTAATGACTTTGTGGGACCCTTTGCTGTTGCAGCTGCTTTGCTTGTGGCTACCTGGGGGTTCTGTGTTCAGGAGATGACGTTGCAGTGGTGGGACCACATCATGTTTAGGGAGTCAGCACTGGCCACAAAACTTTTGGGTGTGGAAGGAGACAGTGAAAGCCATCTACTGTGAAATAGTTCCCGCACTTTGATGATGTTGGATGACCTATGTTTAAAAGTGGTTATTGCTTGGGAATCCTCATGACCTACTCAAGAGACTAACCAGTGGGACAAGAAAAAATATGCATGTGGAAAAGTCATTATCAAGGTCTTCAAGGCCATTCTCTATTTGTTCCTTCAATAATGCATGAGGAAGACTTTAAACATATCCAGGCCTTTTCTTTTTGTGGGTTCCCAAATTGCATGGGAGCCAATGGTTGTGTGCATACTGGGGTCCAGTGTGGACTTCTGCAGTTTATAAATAAGGTTTTAGATTCCCCAAATCCCTACATGTATAAAGGGGAAACTGAAAATGTTTTAATTTTAACCTGCAGTGGTTCCACTGGAAGGTATTGTTTAGAGTAACCTCACAGCTGCTCTAGCTTAGTGAGAGTTTTCAGTGAGCTCTCTCTTCATCACTGAGCACCTGAATGTCTTTCTATATTGGAGGTGGCATGGGAAGGGACACAAAGTCTTGAAAGGTACTTCTGTAAGTGCAGTTTAAGGGATGAAGAACTGATGCATATTTCTAGCAAGTCACACTGCTGTAGAAATATGAGTCAGTAGAAAAACCCTCAGGGAAGTGTAGCTCTTGCAGGACCATGATGAGACCTGGTCTGAAGTACTGAACACTCTTTGGTGTACTCTACGTTCAGGAGAGGTTTATTATGTGAGGCAAGGCAGCCAAAGGAGTTTGGTTAAGGACAAGGGTCCTTTCTCTTGCCTTTATATATTTACATCCAAGTTGAAGCTATCTGAGCAACATAAGCTTCTTCTGTTAACAGTAAGGCCAGGAGACTATGAGGACACTTCTACAGAGAATTCATCCCACCAAACTTAAAAAACACTCTCCAGATTAGATTTGAGTCTCTAAAATTTAAATGAGAGCCAAAAAGTCTTACCATTCATTTTAAGTACATGACATATATCACTGCCTGTGAAATATGCAGTGACTAACTAAATACCAGGAATGAAGAGACAGAGTTAAGGTCAAAGTTGGTACAAGAGCAGATAAAATAAACTTGTTCTGAATGAATTGGCCCAGAAATTAAAAGCTTTTGTGCCAGTTGATTAAGTAAGACTCCAAACAATTTTTTAAAAGAACAGTTGGGACACACACCTCAACTATTTTCGCAGATCAGGAGGAAGTTTGGTATATTTATGGACAAGGTTATATGCCATGGTTTCATCACAGGAATGAATGACAGAGCTAAATAACCTGGGAGGTTTTTTTCAGGTTTATATCAAACCATTGTTATTCCTGCCCTCTGTGAAAAGTAGGGTAGAGAAAGTGACCTTGCAATACTGACATGAGCAACTCAATGCCTAAAAAAATGGCAGGGGAAAATAAACCTAACTACTATGCAATATCCTGTAAACATACACAAAAAACTCAATAAGAAAACCAAAAACCCTTTGGGGGTATTGAATAAACTCCTTAGCTCACGTAAAAAGAATTAATGTAGGGAACTAATTAGCCTTTTTAGAATTACACTGCAACTGTACTTAATGAATCTTTTGCCATCTAATCAAGGAACTCATACTGACATTTTGCAATATAGCTAAAACTTCCAATACAATCTGAAGAAGAGCTTTCTATTTATAAACCTCATCAGAGGTAAAATCAAATTAATGAACAAGTCCATCTCATTTTTCCAGAATGTAAGAATATATTCTCATTCCACTACTTTTAGTATTGAATATTTATTCACCAGTTCAGGCATCACCCATCATCTTTTACTGAGAAAACATTTACTTTTGATCCAACTAGTTTCACACAGAAATGTTAACAGAAAAGAAATTTATTAAAACTCTGCTGAGTAAAAACAACAAATAATCTTTTTTTAGGAATCCAGAGAAGTTAATCCATTTAAATATCTGATGAATAAACCTTTAAGAAGGAAAATAACAACCATTTATTTTTCAAATTATTGACTCAGTAGTATAAAAGTCAACGACATTGAAACAACATGCACCTGTGCGACCTTAGGGCTTTTTAAAATATGCTAATAAAGGTTAGTAATGTCTATTATATGGTACTTGTTATCATAAATTAATGCAAAAGAAGCTGTTTCTCAGAACTGTTGTGCAGTCTCCATCCTTGGAGACTTTCAAAACCACACTGGATAAAGCCCTGAACAGCCTGGTCTAAATCCAATGTTGACCCTGCTTTGAGCTGGAGGTTGGATCAGTGACATCCCAAGGTCCCTCCCAACATGAATTATCCTATGGTCTCTGCTCTGACGTCAAGACCAGACAAATAATTTTTTCTGAAGAGGTTAAAACTACTGTATAACCTGATGTTTCCTCAATCAACTTGAAATTAAAGAGCCAGAATCCCTATTCCAAGGGAGGTCCAGGGTGTCCAGGGTGAAGCACATTTACGTTGAAAGGTTAAGTAAGTGCCCTATTTATCATTGCTGGAAACAAATGTTTACCTTGCCAGCAGCTGACTGCTCCAGTTCCACTGGCTGTACTGTACAAACAGTGAAAAAAAATAATTTTAAAAAACAGTGAAAGTTTAGGCATGTTTCTCCCTATCAGGAGGCCTCACAAATAAGCATTTGTGAAAAGGACCCAACATACAAAGTCTAAATCATTTTTGTGCTCACAACTGTTAAATACGTAACTATGCAGTTATGTGCCTGGGAGTCCCTCCTATGCAGTGGATGTTACATATTATTAAAAATATTACCACTGCTGAGAGCTGAGCGACTTACTACCTCCCTTGGATGCAGAATATAGGCACTTTTACAGGAGGACAAGGCAAAATAACAACAATCTGAAGAAACCAGAAGAAAGGAGTCTGAAAATAAGAAAAGCTGAAAGGTGTTCTAGCTGGTCTAATGGAACACATTGTTTTGTCTAACTATTTACAGTTTTATTGATTCTGTGGCTTGTTGAAAAACTTGCATGCTTTTTTGGCCACTGGGGAAAAAAGGTTATCAAGGTGTTCTTATAGTCGGGTTTTCTTTCCTTTTTCTTTTGACAAAGAGATTGTGGGAAAATTTGGTTTTGTACAACAAGACATGAACAAAGATCTGTGTAAAGATGGCTCAATGCCTCTTCTGACAGCTGAGTGACGTGTGGAGTATCTGCCAAAAGTCAGTCAAGGCTGTCATCATCATTTCTTCAAAGTTAAATCTGAGATTTTTTTCTGTATCTTTTACCCATTTCTTCCACTGTTCACAATACTCCTGCCAATTCAGTGATATAGTCATTCATGCAACAAGAATGACTTTTTTTTTCCCTTCTTAGAATTAAACTATATTGCTGAAGCTTAATGGAAAGCTAGAGTTGAATTACAATATAATTCTCTTTTTAGGATTCAGGCATATATCAGATTATTCACTTTTTAAAAATAATGTCTCTGAATACCTCTCATTCGATAGGCTTTCAGGTTCCTTCCTGCTTGAAGAAATATCACCCCTCCCCTCCCTGAGAGCTAACTAAAGCTTTTGAAATAAGGAAAGATTGCTTGTATTCATGAAACAGGTAAAAAACATAATAGGGAACCCTGAATGACATGCTAATGTGTTTGAGCATCAGGAGAAAATTTTCCTGTACAATGAGGGTTATAGAAAAAAATATCAATAATAATTAACATTAAGATTTGTTCAGGAAACCTTTATTCCACCCTCCTCCGCATATGCATTAGGAATTTTTTTTTAACAACATGTACGACTTTCACACAGAGCAAAGATGTCCCTAATGAATGGCTATTTGTTAACTATTTTGTGTACTATCTGAGCAGAGGTGAGTCAAACTAAACAAAGGACCTGAAAGGATCAGAGAAAGGATGTTAGGTGGAGGCACACGCTGATGTTGATGCAGGGAAGCACAGACCACAGAAAACTGGTGACTCCCACGACCACCAAAGGAGAGAGATTAGACCATTGTTCTTCTTGTGAAACCCACCACAGCGAGTCAACCAAAGAAACTCTTTCTCCAGAGAGCTGTACAAACTAATAGGTGTTATTGCCTACAGGGGTATAGGACTTATTATGGGATGCAGAGACAAAGAGATCTTGGGGTTGGAATGGAGAATTTTGGTGATGTATAGAAGTTGTTATAGGGTGTTTAGAGGAAGGGGCAACCTCTAATCTTACTAGCCTGGTCAGGGAGGAACCTCTGTGTCTACCATCCACCAGATTTAGCTCATTAATATTTTTTGCTTTCACATGACTGTAAGCCCATTTAACTGATGCAAATGTGTCTGTATCTCCATAAGCACTTCTATGGAGTTATATACTCCTATAAAAATGTAATACACATAAATGAAACCACATAATTTTCTACACCGAGCCCAAACTCAGAAATCTGTTTCTCTTTAGTATTTGATGTTTTTGCAATATTTTCTATGTTCAAAGCACAGGGCCACCAGGCAGCTTATCTAGCTTAGGAGCAGTGGCTTGTATTCTTGTATCCTTGATCCTGGACATCCAAGAAATGAAGAACAGTTGATTGAAAAAGAAATGTCTTATCCTCTACCACACAGCAAGTGTGTTAGAGCGAGAGCGATGAAGTTATCCTGGACAGTATTTAGTCATCCTCTTTCTTCTCCTCAAATGCCCTATTTCTTATACACCTTCTGTGAAGGCAGCAGCTGCATCCTCACCAACCTGCAAAGGAGGGAGCCTGGGCTGGGAGCACCAACACGAGGTGTGGTTTTGTTATAGGAAACTGTTGGAGCTTTACACAAAAGAAAGCTGACACAGGACAGACAGTGATCACAGAAAATTCCAGCCTAAGAAGTGTTTTAAGTTTGCTCAACAGAAGGAAATTCAAATTTGGGTGTTCTGCGTACAAGTATTGGACTTCATTAAATGTAGGATATTCTACTGTCATTTCTAATTTTGTACTGAAGAAGAATTGCAGGCTTTACTAACCTTTTCAATCATTTTGCAGGTATGGTTTCCTTTTTTTTAAACAGAGAGTAGGGACATTTCATCACATGCCATTTAAGATTTTTGTTCCACAAACCTATGGGTACAAAACCAAAAGTTATTGTCCATATTCCAGTATCTAAAGAACCAGAAATATACTACTTTCTTTCACCTGTTTTGCATAGCTGCTTCTCTGAAAGGAGAAAAATGGCCGAATTTCTCCTTCCAACATTGTCCACCTTTCCTTAAGGGAAGAAAATTCTGAATATTTTATTCTGGCAAAATAAAGCTGAAAACTGAATAGTAGAAATCCCCCCATGTATGTGAAAAGAAATTCACAGCTCCCTGCATTTTTATTGAAATGACAGAGAAACTCCACATGTTTTTAACTTTCAAGTTTGCCTGTTCCCTTAATGAGGGCAATAAACCCATCTATTTCTGAGATGTTCATACAGGAGCAAATCAAGCATTTCTCAACTCAGAGTGAAAGGAGGATCGATGTCTGCTCTGATGTCTACTAGGAAATTAGGAATAGACCAAAAGTGGGAACAATAAAGGCAGATGCGTAACCTTTCTTTGCAAGGAAAGGCCAACAGTTTAATGAAGGAATTCAAAGTTGCTCTAGGTCACTTTAATAAGGATAACCAATTAATCAATCCACCACAAACCCAGTACACCCTTCCCATTTGTCATCATGCTTGGTTTTGTCTGAGAAGGATTCATAACTGGTGAGGAGAACCAATGATGCTGGTCTGGTGCGTGCATGGATGGAAACCTGCATGCAGAGTCCTTGAGAGCAATCAGCAATCCTGGCAGCAATTGATGACTACGAAAAATATAGCTAAGACACCCAGACTGCTTGTCTGCAGTGGAGTCCAGGCTGGGTTACAAAATCCTTCTGAATAACAGATTAAGTTAAGCCCTGCTGAACTCTGTGTTGCAAAGGCGAAGCTGACTCTTAACCCTCACAGGCTTTACCCAGCTCTAGCACAATATTTTCTATCAGTACTTGCAGCTGATTATAGAGAAAGTTTGTTAAGTGGTGCACGATGTGCAGAGTCACTACAGAGTGCCACTTCCATAAAGAAAAAATATTTCACCAAACTGTTTACTAAAAGGTGTATATATTAATTGTTAAGGTATTGGCAGAGCAACTGACAGCTAAGATTCACATCCAGAGAATTATTCTTGGCATGTATGTGCAGTGTTTGTTTAAAACAGCAAATCAATTACATTCCTTTCTAAAAGCAAAGAAAAAAAAAAATCCCACTGGAATAAGAAAAAAATTCCTGCTAAGCAAAGGCTGTACAACTTCTGAAGTCAAAGCAGCTTCACTTCCCAGTCTTTTTCATAAAATTGATTTGTAGCTGGAGAAACAAAGATACATCTTGCTTATATTTTGGGACCTTGTTTGTGATTCACAGGCTTCTCAAATCTGTTTCTAAAGGAGATGGGGCCTTAGGGAATTTAAGTCTGTGGATGAAATCTTGCACTTATCTCTCCATGACCCTAAACTCTAGTTCAAAAGCTCCCTGGAGTGTGTAAGGCTATAGGTAGGAAAGCAGCAATCTGATAATATCAGCTATATCGGAGGACCATCTTACCAAGCTTCCAATAGCCACGGAATATAATTGTACTTATTGCCACCAGAGGGTGCAAGGAAAAAACCAGTCAGCTCTTCTCATTTGGGGAAAGATACCTCAAAATACAGTGTGAAGGAGTATTCAGGACAAAGGGAAGGATAAGCTATTGCCAGCCTTTCTTGTTGAAAACAAGCAATATTTTTAAGTGTCTCAATTTATTGGCAGGATATTAAGGGATAAAAATGTAAGATTCTTTTCACTATTCCTCTGACCCCAAGGTCCTCCTTTTATCTTTTCTTATTTCTCAAGAATTTAATTGTGGAAAATTAATTGTAGAGTACATAATTTTGGAACAACCCAACATTAGAACCGAAGTCACATCACCATGGGAGCCAAGACTTGCACCCCAGATGTCATGAGACTTACAAGAACACAAACACAGCCACATTTCTAGAATTATCTGCAGTTCAGACAAGAGGAGAGGAAAGAATTAGTTAATAACATGCCTGGATTTGACACTTGCTTAAAGTATCGTAGGACAAAGAGAGAAAACCTTGTGGTTTTCACACCCATGAATTAACTACTCTAAGATCGTCTTGTTCTATCAGAGAAACTATGGTTCCTTTGAAAACCTGTTATTTCATGGAGTACAGCTGGAAGTCTGACAAACAGTCCATTTTTCACTGTCTATAGGAAGGTTTCTCTTCATTCACAAAATTCAGATTTTTCATCACCAGCCTGATTTAATGACTGAGTTCATTTTTCTTTTAAAAAATCAGTGATTTCAGGTGCTATTCCTACATTCCTTTAAAACCAGAAAAATCAGCTTGGCCCATGGGAAAAAATAGTTAAAATTATTGAAAACGTGTTTGTTTAGATGAATTCGGAATTCAGCTCTTTCCTACCTTTGGAAGAGCAAGCCCAGGAAGTTTTCTTTCAATAGGTCATGCTGGGTTTATAGAGCTGATGGTTTGGGTTCCTCAGTGTTATTGAACTGCTTGGCATGTGGCCTCAGAGTAAATAATCAGAGCAGAAAGCCCTTAACTGTATTTCACTTTTCCATGTTGTTTGACAAGTGTTTACATTGCAGCGACTGTGAATCTGGTGTACGTCCTTTTTGGCATCTCTCCTCCGTGATTTCTACTAAGGAGGAAGGGAGAGGAAGATCTGCAGATGGTGTGAAAGCAGACCCCTGCTCATGAGAAGAGATTTCTTTTTTGAGGCATTAACGTCTCTGACATATATAAAGTATCACATGCCGTGACAGAAGCTTTTGCCTCCATCAGCAAATTGTCGTCTCGTGGGAAAGCAGCTCATTCTTCACCTCTTAGAAGAGGTGCTCAGAGCGGGTTATGACCATGAGGATCTATGTCTTCATCAGAAAACAGTACCCTGAAGATTAGACACCCCAAAGTTATTTTGGGGAATTTGGGCATGCTGATTTGGGGCTGGACAAAATGAAACCATTCCTACCACAAGGACACTTTCCCTGAAGTTCCCATGAGGGTAAACAGCAAGCTAATGCATCCCATGTGCCATCCATACAGCCACACTGTAACAGTGAAGAAAGAGCCCTTAGGAGTACCTGGGGCACCCTAGAACTGAAAAAGGCTATAGAGAAGGGCTGCAGGTCTCTGAAATCACTGAGGTTTGTCATTTTACTACCAAGAAGAGCTTTTTTCCCCAAATAAAGAGCTTCACCTCCACTAGAATTGGGAAAGTTGAGCACCCCGAAGGATTTGTGCAATAATAACACTTCCATTGCCTGCTTAACCAGATCATATGCATGTCTACAGCTTGGCAGGACCCCAAGAGCAGCTACAGACTTGAATTCCTGGACCAGTCTCCCCTGAGGGCCCCATCACATCCCCTGTCTGTGGGTTCAGGAGCCCCATATAAGCTCAGGCTCATCCCTTCTCAAGTGGTCCCTGGGGTTGCTGTTCCATCTGTGCTGGATCACCCCTGGCATCCTGACACTGATTCATATTCTCTTAAATGCATTGCAACATGGCTGCAAAAAAAGCGTCAGTATTGAAGCACTGAGAGACTTCATGTTATTTTATGGTGAAAATCTAGATGGTGACATTCTTAAGAAGGTCATGGTAGAGTAATGCTCCACCTTCAGGAACAAGAAGTGGGGGATGGAAACAAGGTCTCTTGTGAAGATACAGAGGGTGGTCTGTGATAAAAGGTACTGACTGAAAGTTTTAACAGTCTCCACAGCAGTTTTTGGTCATAGGTGTGCACTAGAAGAATCCCTTGCACTTTATTCAGGCAGCACCTTGCAACTGTGGGAAAACTTGTCAGTGATAAAGATTTTTTTTCTTTTTGATTGTAAACTATCCCTAGAGTACCATGTGGCTGCAATTCGAAGGGTCCTCCACAATCTGGAGACATGAGCTGACAGGAACTGATATCAGTAAGGAAAATCCTCATTTGTTAAAAAGTTCTTTGCAATGGGGACAGTCACAAAGAGACTGTCCAGAGGATGTGGAATCTACATCCTTGGAGGCTGTCCAAACTTACTGAGCAACCTAATGCAACTTTGAAGATTGTTTTTTTGGGTTTTGGTTTTTTTTTTTTTTTTTTGGCAGGGGGAGGGGAATCGGATGACATCCAAAGACCTTTGCTAACTTAAGTTATTCTGCAAGTCCGTGACTATCACAGAAATCAGCCTGATGCCTATGGTTGATTTACTTTGTCCAGCACACTGCCTACATCAAGGGTTTCAGCATCTTACTTCAGAATATCCAAGGGTTTACAAGATTTATTTATAATTGCCTAGAGATTTAAAATGCTTCCAGAAGGTATCACTAACACTGTTCCCCAAGAGAGAAGGTATTTATGCCACCACACAGTAATTCAAGGATAAATAGGTAGCAATGGCTGGTTTTGGAAGACAACTCCTCATAGGATAGAGGACTATGGACTGTTTTTTGTTTTTTTAAAAATCTTCTCCGAAGGTTTTAAGTTGCAAAGATAAGGTTGAAGTGTATTTATGTTTATCTCCTCACATAATCACTGTTCTAACTTTGTGTCACTGACAATGTTTAACTCTGGGCTATGTCTATTGCAATGAACTAAATGGAAAATATAAACTCCGCTGCAAATCCTCTGCTGATGTAGTTTCTTTGCCTTGGTTTTGGAACTAGATTCCTTTTGGATGGTGTGAAACAAGGACCTGCAATTCAAGCATATTTTGTTATGGGACAAACAGGTCCCAAATTCCTGTGTAAACTGAGTCACTAGGAAGTCACCTAGTGTGTGTGCTGATATGGTTCCAGAGGTGCAGGCTTAGCGTGTTTTTGTTGCAACATGATTTCGGTGGAGAATAATGGCAGTTTACTGAACTAGTTTGGGACTTAGTAAATGTTTGGGTAGTAAACTTAAACATTTGCTGGGTAGAAGTTTGGAAAACACTGTAGTGACTTCTGGCACTTGAGTAGGAGAGTATTGCAGAAGAAGGACAAGACAAAAGGGAAGAGTGGAACATCTTACTCTCCATACCATCCCATGGTACCCAACTGGTCCAGGCCATGGCATGAATTGGTTAAAGTAGCTGAGAAAACCCATAGTTCCATTTCTTTGTACAAGGACCTCACAGGTTCAATGTGGTATGATGGGGTAGAGTTGACCTGAGCTAGCTGAAGCAAGGAGTAGTGTGAAAAAACTGGGTGGTCAGCATAGTTATTTGTGATGGTTATTTGACAACATCCTTCAAGAAGGGAGGATGAGATTTGCAATTTGACCTGCATAGAGGATTATTATCAAATAATAATATGTTTGCAACTACTACTAAGAGCAAAGTGAGAACTACATGAGAGGCTCATAAAATATCTAATGTACCTGACTGGTCTCTTATTTTGCATATAATGCCTTGCCCTTCCACCATTCCCCCAAAATGATCTATTTGTGAGATCATGACATGATAAAATGCCATTCCTTATTATATCTTTAAGTTTAATTTGAAGAACATGCTCACTTGGAAGGCCTACATAGACCTCATTTTTTTTTCCCCCCTAACAATAACAGTGGCTGGGTTTTCAAATCAGTCTCACTAACCTCTGTTTTAGGAACACAACATACTCCTATTTAAATTAGATCCAGATTTTGTTGCATTAGCTCAATAGTGCCTTACCAAGCTTACCTCCTAAATCTAAGTGAGCACTGCTGTTGGAATAGATTTCCCTAACCATATTTCCACTTTGCTACTGTTGATTATCTCTCTTGTATTGACAAATTATACCTGATTTGTTGAGTGCCTAATTCTGACTCTTCCACTTAAGAAAACATTGTATCTTTTGCCTAATTCTTCTGAAAGTAATCTGATTTCTACAGTTCCTTGTTTTGATAATAGAGGTGATGGTGAGAGTCATGTTCTCTTTTACCTTTATCTTCAGTTATCCAAAGTTTAGTGGCATTATTCCATCTAATGCTGGTGCTATGTGGTTTAGAAATACACAGCCCCTGTGTAAAGCCAAACAGTATCCCTCAGAAGGTGGCTGCCTTTCTTCCTTATACCTGTAAAGACACAAACAAAAATATACTCTCCTTGCTAAAAAAGCTTACTCTAACTTTTAGCTTGGAGGCTGAATAAGGTTGCTAGGACACCCCTGAGAAAGACAGAATCACAGAATCACAGAATCATCTAGGTTGGAAAGAATCTTGAAGATCATCTAGTCCAACCGTTAACCTACCACTGACAGATCCCAACTACACTATATCCCTAAGTGCTATGTCGACCCGGCTCTTAAACACCTCCAGGGATGGGGACTCCACCACTGCCCCGGGCAGCCCATTCCAACGCCCAACAACCCCTTCTGCAAAGAAATACTTCCTAATTGTAGGACCTTGTAGACCCTGGCCTATCATTTGTGTCCAAATGGGTGCCCTGTTCCACCTTTTATCCTCACACAGGACTGCCATTAATGTTTTTCATTTTTTGTTCTTTTGACTCTGGGTGTGCTTTTTGTAGCCACCAGCTTAAGTTAGAAGTAATCAAATGAAGAATGGAGGGGAGACATCAAAACAAAGCAAGCACAGAAAGAGAAATATCCCCCCAACTCAAGAGAAAGATATGCAGCAATTTCAAGAATTTTAGGCAAATATTTTATTTATAAAGAAAAGATTGCTAGTGTAAATCCAGCCTGTTTCTTGTACAAAAGAGCTGCAGAGGAAGGGAAACTGGACATGATCTGTTAATAAATCTCAGGCCCCGGGAGACTGTCTACTTCAGGTCTACTGTGTAATCCCAAATCGTGACAGCTTCTTTGTACAAACCATCTGTTTTCCCACTGTCTGTCACCCCTGTTCTAAAAACATGTAGTCAACCGAGTCTTGTTTTGGGAGATGTGTTGACAGACAAACAACAAGGTTTCTAACCATCATCAAGAGGCAGCAATTAGCAAGACCCCAGAGCACAAGGTGTCCAGTTGTGTCTGCAATCTGATCAGTAACACGGCATGCAGATTTCCTTGAAGGACTTAAGGTGCCTTGAAAAAACTAGTTCTTATTCTTGCAGTTCAACAAGTCAGTAATCCACAGAGAATACACCACTTCATCTGTTCAGATGAATCAGTGACCAATTAAAACCTTAGTAAGAAATAACCTTACTCTAACCTCTGTATTCATTTCCCAAGATAGTTTTAAATGATATAAACATGAACAAAAAATACACCCTTGAATATAAGATTCCTGTTTAAACAGAAGATGGTTCAACTCTTTTCCCAGCTATTATGGGAAAAACACTCATGTGAAGGACTTGGAAACAATAGCTGAAGTGGGACTCAGGCATCTGAATTTCATATAAAATTGAAACTTGCAGCCCCATGTTACCTACTGACTTGCTTTTAACTTTAGGGACTACAAGGCTGTGCCCAACAGCCTAAAGTTGAATTCTCTACTGCACACCTGGTAAGAGTTGTTTTACTGTCAGTAGGGCAGAGCTATCCAGCACCAAACACCAAATCAGCACAGTGGTATTTTTCTTAACTCTCCAGACAAACTTGATAAGAGAGTGTTTTCAGATCCCATGTTTTGCATAACTCTACAGGCTCAGGCTCCCCCAACACACATTCATATTTAATCTTATTTAAGAGGCAGGACACTACCATGTTCACTACCTAGAGCTGGTAAGCAGGAAACTTATTTTTCCTTATTATTTTTCTTTATTTTTCTTATTATTTTTCCTTTTTCTCATTAATATTGAAGAAAACCTCTACGAGATGAAGACTTTGTTACTAACCAAGTCCTTTACAAGTTATCTGGTATGTTTATCTTTTTCATTCAGCTAAGGATGGAATGTGAAGTATCAAGTTCAATTTCAGGATAATGACTAGTTTAATTGATAACACCAGTGCGGATAGTATTGTTCAATTGAACCTTGAAAGAAAAAAAAACACCCACATTTCTCCAAAGTCTGTTGAATTTGTTACCCAGTCTGATGCTTGGGGGAATTTCCTCAGAATCTAGAAGAAAAGCTAAACAGTGCAATGCATATGCAAATTCATATAAGAGTCTTAAACCATACTGGAAGATGGCTTGAATAGAAGTTTAGCTATAGAGCTCAGTGACATTTCCAAAAAGTAAACCAGAAATTGTTAGTCTGAACAGTTTTCCTATCTCATGGAGAAGGAGAGTATATCTATGCTGGAGGAAGACTGCAGCTTCAAAGCATTTTTAAAAATCAAATTAGCAAGATGCATCTGTCTGTAACTCCACTTAGATGCAACCTGAGATAAGGTGTTCAAGGAAGGAGCACGCCTAACAAAGGGGTTGCTGGAAAGACGTGCAGCAAGTCAACTGGATGAAAAATAAACTTTTTGTTTTAACTCTAGTTGAAGCAGCTTGAGGTTCAGTATTTTCTCTTATGCCTATAAGGGAAAGTTATTTTACAACTTGTTTTTCACCTTACTAACAGGACATGAAAAAAGAGATAGCAAGGTATTTCCTTCACAGCTTAAAAGCATTATTTCTAGACTAGTATCCTGCAATATTAACAGACACTCATTTCTCTACTACAATAACTAGAAAAAGCCCTCATGACTAACATAAACTATAAAAGCCAGGAAAAAAGCTAATGACTCAAAGGTGAGAAAAGAAGCCAGTCAGTCTCACCTCTGAGTTTACCAAGATGACGGAGTGGATCCTCATAGAAACTATGCTAGGGCACATAAAAAATAAGAAGGTGATTGGTGACAGCCAACATGGCTTCACTAAGGGCAAATCATGCCTGACAGATTTGGTGGCCTTCTATGATGGCGTTATAGCACTGGTGGATAAGGGAAGAGCAACTGACGTCATCTACCTGGACTTGTGTAAAGCATTTGACACTGTTCCGCATGACACCCTCGTCTCTAAATTGGAGAGACATGGATTTTATGGATGGACCACTCAGTGGATAAGGAATTGGCTGGATGGTCACACTCAAAGAGTTCCAGTCAATGGCTCGATGTCCAAGTGGAGAGCAGTGACAAGTGCCGTTCCTCAGGGGTTGGTGTTGGGACCGGCGCTGTTTAACATCTTTGTTGGAGACATGGACAGGGATTGAGTGCACCCTCAACAAGTTTGCCAATGACACCAAGCTGTGTGGTGCGGTCGACACGCTGGAGGGAAGGGATCCATTCAGAGGGACCTGGACAGGCTGGAGAGGTGGGCCCATGTAAACCTGCTGAAGCTCAACAAGGCCAAGTGTAAGTCCTGCCCATGGGTTGGGGCAATCCCAAGCACAAATCCAGGCTGGGAAATGAGTGGATTGAGAGAGGCCCCAAGGAGAACGACATGGGGGTGTTAGTGGATGAAAAACTATGAGCCAGCAATGTGTGCTCGCAGCCCAGAAAGCAAGCTGTATTCTGGGCTGCATCAAGAGAAGTGTGGCCAGCAGGTCAAGGGGGGAGATTCTCCCCCTCTACTCCTCTCTTGTGAGACGCCCCTGCAGTGCTGTGTCCAGCTCTGGGGGCACCAACATCAGAAGGACACAGACGTGTTGGAGCGGGGCCAGAAGAGGCCACGAAGATGCTCGGGGGGCTGGAGAACCTCCCCTGTGAGGACAGGCTGAGAGAGTTGGGGGTGTTCAGCTGGAGAAGAGAAAGGTCTAAGGAGACCTTAGAGTGGCCTTCCAGTCCTTAAAGGGCGCTACAGGAATGGTGGGGAAGGACTCAGGGAGTGTAAGAATAGGATGAGGGGTAACAGTTTTCAACTGAAAGAAGGTAGATTTAGATGAGATCTAAGGAAGAAATTCTTCCCTGTGAGGGTGGTGAGGCCCTGGCACAGGTTACCCAGAGAAGCTGTGGCTGCCCCCTCCCTGGAAGGGTTCAAGGCCAGGTTGGACGGGGCTTTGGGCAACCTGGGCTAGTGGAAGGTGTCCCTGCCCATGGCAGGGGGGTTGGAACTAGATCTTTAAGGTCCCTTCCAACCCAAACCATTCTATGATTTCTTTTTACTTTGTCTCCCAAGGTCTTTTTATAAACTGTAAAACCTAGAAGTCCCTAAAGAATTTTAACACCATCTGGAAATATCCTACACAAGCACTGTACCCTTTCATGCAATGCAGGTGACCATAGAAAACCTGTTACGCTCTGAGATTCAGGACTGAGAAACTGAATACCCAAATAGTGGAGCACTCAGCTAAGGGGTGTTACTTGTGAAAGAAGACCATAAATTACAAGTCATTTAATTCTGCATAGGTTACTGCAAGATGAACTAGACATTAGAATAAATTCAGATAACCTGTAGAGCACTTAGGTATTAAAAAGAAGATATAGTTGACTAATAAATAAAATTAGGAGTAATATACTAACAGAAAAACTGTAGTTATTAACCATTCTAACAAGTTATTTGTATCATAGATACCCTCTCATTGACTCAATTAGTATAAAAGGAAAATATGATAGTAATACACCTAGTTCTGAAAAATCCCAAGAGGCTAATATTATCTAATAACTACAAATGCTTTACTTTTTAGAAACACTATTTTATTTCTAAGAAAGCCTTGAACAAAACTACTGTTTTTCTGCTTGGCTGCAGACATCCCCTTTCACAGACAGCTGAAAGGTCCTCCATGAAAGATGAAAACAGCTGCAGGTATTCACTCTATTTATATATATATATATATTTATATATATAAAATATAACACAGCACTCCTTTAAATACACATTCTCTGTCTCCCATAAAAATATTGGCTCTTAGTTTGTGTTAGCAGAAGAGATTAGTTCCAAATGACATTAAGAATCAAAGAAGCTCAGCAAATGAAGGTGCCTTGAAAAATCTGTTGAATAAATCCAATATAATGAATTGTTTAGTATTGATAGTGAAACAAACCAAACAATAACAACATCCCATGTCTGCTAAAATTTCAGTATGGTGCTGGAATGGAGGTCAACACTTCCTTGATATGATAACTCATCAACCACCTGGGAGAATGCAAAACTAAAATGAGAGGTGTCTACAGAGACACAACACTGCTGCCAAGTTAAAGATTTAAATCCAAATAAAATATTACAGTAGTCTCAGGTGGCAGCATCCATACAAGTTTGGACCTCATTAGGGGAATTAAAAAAAGCTTAGAGCGATTTCCAGTAATAACACTTAATTTAGTTGGTTCAATTAAAGCCAAACTAATCTCCTTTCCATGAAGTGTTTGAGCAAGTTCTAGAAAACTCCCCCATCAGTTTTCTTGTAGGAGGGAGAGGTGTCTTATATAAGTAGCACTGCAAGACTGAGCTCAAACTCCTTGCATAACCACCTATATATAATGACCTGACTTAATTGTCAATTAGTGGCGCTCCTCCCAGTGGGGCTTTATTTTATAAATTGGTTCTTCTATCTTTGTAATCTTTCTGTAATATACTTTAGTTCTTTGCCTGTACTCAGGATAGACTATGACTGGATTGAAGTGGAAGTAAGAGGAAAAGGTACAGTTTAAATTTGGTTTGTTTTTTCTTATCATATTTTTATATCAGCTGTTGCTAAGCACTTTTTATTAAAGATTAAATTTTTTGAGATTTTTTTAATATGAGAGCATGTACTTTTGCATAAAGATTTTAGTAGCAGTGCTAAACTCAGTACTTCTAATCTTAGGTGTAAAGGAGAAGGAAAACAACATCTGTTAAATACAAAATTAAAATTAAAGTAAATTTATTGGCTGACAAATTTCTTTTGAGTATTATCAAGATGAGGCTGACCACTTAGTGCAGATAAAAGTCAACTTCTAATTTGTCAGATTTTTCAATGATATTCAGTGCACAACTTGTGCAGCAGGCACAGCAAGAAGTAAAAGTTGTAAAGTTGTGCTAATATTCTGAGTTCTAGGCTGAAAGTAGGATTTCCAACTCACCGAAACACAATTTTCTTTAAAATAGAAGTTTCTTTTACTTGTCTAATAGTGAAGAACTATTGCAAACAAATAAACACATCTTGTTTATATGGCATTATTTTCTAGCCTGTTAGATATACTGGTTTAAATGGTTTAATATTAAATATCAGCATAATAAGATAATATTTTTCATAGGTTAAGTCTAAAGATCCTTATCAAATATTAGTAGAGCTAAGTGTCTGATTACTAATATTTTTCAGATGGAGCCAGTTAAGAAAAATTAGTTGTAAGAACTGACTATCCTGCATTACTCTGTACTTGTTTTAGTCTTGGTGCTCAGATGCTGTAAGACATTAGATGATCATGATGTAGCCTGTTGGCTACAACATCCCTGGAATTATTTCAAACCAGATTTATTTAATTTGACCAGAATAGTGAAGAAGAGTGGACGCTTCTGTTTTGATGCTTGAGTTCTAGTACTGTACCACCTTGGCTGTAGGTCCCATTATAAGAGGTTTCACAGAAAAAAGCCGTCTCCAACTTTTCACATACTTTAAAGTAAATATTATGTTTAAGGTATTCAATATCAGTATATGAATATTCAAAATGTGGTTCCAGATCTGCTAGGTGGTTTTCCATCAAGCTGAGACTGGAAAGCGTTGCAAAATCTACATTGTTAAAAGAAAACACAAAGCCCAATAGATTTGCTCATTCCTAGAAATCAGTCCCTTGAAACTACAAGCAAATGCATGCAAGTAATTGCTACGTTGTTGGAAAAAAGTTTTATTATTTACACTTGTATTTCCTTAATTATATTTGCATAATGCAATTAGTATAATTAGACATACTGTACATCGCAAATCTGTATTTTGTTCTCACACCTCCAACTGTTTCTTTTTGCTTTATTTTTTTTTACTATTAAATTACTTCTGGTTTAACGGTGCTGGCATGTAAGCTCTTGTGAAATATTCAGTCCTCCTTCATTTCAAAGGCATTAATCATCTCTAATATTTGATGCTCTGCCATGGTGAACATGTTGTGATGGTGTAAGGGTGCTCTTCTCAAAGTAAAGTGTAGGGCTGCAGGACTGACCAAAGCAAACCCATGGAGCAACACAGTGTGAAGACTTAAAATAAGCTTTGCAGGTAGAGGAGCTCAGATCCCACCCCTCACTACTCTATCTGCCCTCCAGGTGTATGGCTACAAACTCGTAGTAAAAGACGCAGTGAGAATCTGGCTAATCTCAAGCTGTATTAAAAAAAAAAAAAAAAAAAAAATTAGTCAAGAAATGGTCCTGGTACAAACGCAGCAGCAAGATCTCTGTAATGCTAGAGATCAAAGTAAATAGTCTTGTCTATTTGGGTTTCAGACTAAATTTTTATTAGTGTTACTATTATCGAAACCCTGGGGTAAATTTAGTGCAATGCAGAATGTCCAGCTCTAGTTTTCAGATTCCCACAGTTTATTGTTAAAAATTCATCAAACCTTTGTCATAAGTATCTTTGCCATTTTACATTTTCCTTCACAGTTGGAAATATGTTTTTATGTATGTATTACAGCAAGGGCTGAAGTTCAAAGCAAAATATCAAAATATGAGCCTTGAAGTAAAACTGAACGGTGACAATGATGGCCTGATGTATATTAACTAAAACTGCCCTTCAGGAGAGTTGTTTAAGCACAGCTTAAAATCTTCAAGACCCATATCTTCTCTGCTATGGCATTAGATGCTATTTGCACACTGTCCAGCTCTTCTAATTCTATATTTATGTTTTACAAGTTCATAAGGGATAACATTCTCTAATGACCCATCTCATATGCATTTGAAGAATTACAGATTTCCTGTCATGAACTGGCTTCTCAAGGTGAAATGGCAGCTGGACTTCTGAAGCATTTCTTGTTCTGAGGTCTTGTTCTTTCCTAGAGATTCAACAGCAGTGAAAACCACTGCCAGTCTGAGCAATTTCATTCTTAAGGAAAACACTATTTCCAAACTGGATTAATGCTCTTAGAAGTTCAGTTTGAGCTTTTGTCCAACTCTGATGGCTTTGTAACTGGATCTTTTACTAAAATTATTCTAAATAGTCAAGTGCTGTAATTTTTAAATAGCTTCTGTGTAATGATCATTTTGTTTGTCATTAATTACTCAAATTAATGTTTCTAGCCATTCATCTGCAAGCCTTTCTGAGTATTAAATTCCTTCACTTATTGAATAATGTTATTAATTATTCCATAATCTTGTAGAAGAATGTAATTTCATCAGTGTAATATAAATCACTACAGAGAGCTGTAGGACTTGATTCCACACCATCATTGTATAATTACATCACTTATTGCTCTTACCTAATGCATGACTTGTTCAAACAAGGATGCCAAGGCTTAACCTGGCACCCAAGGATCTCATTTGGATGGCAACCTGCTTGGATATTGGTGTTCAGATACAGAAGCAATGTTACTTTTTTTTTTTAAATACTTATGTTTTAGAAATATAGGTGCTGTTCATTTCCCATGACCATTCTGTCTTTCAGGCATTAAGTAGACATCTCTCCTCCTTTGTATCACTGTGGAAAAGTCTTCCTTTTTGCTTATGTGATGAAACTTCTTGATATCAACAGGACCTCTATCTCAAGTGAACCCTCGTCCCAACTTCATTACTTGCTGGTGCTCTCAGATGCTTGTTCTGATGCTGATAATTTTCCAGCAGTGGTACCAGAGGGGCAAAAGGACCCACACTCCTGATGAGCACTGCATCACAACTCTCCAAGGGAAACTGCTGCAGTTGAAGAAAAGGAAAAATTATTCCTTTTCATTGCCTGATATCTTATCCTGATGACTGAATGAAGTTTACAAAGTAAAATAAGTTTACCTGAGGCCAGAAACAAGCTAGTGGTAATAGGAATACCCACAGTTTGAATGTCAAGGTGTCAGGAAGCAAATCAGTGTATCACCATTATATTGTTATTATGAGTGTACACACTTTGAAATTTAAATGGCTGATGGTACTGCTATTATCAATTAATCTCATTCAAGTTTTTACTTACCTAAACTCAGCAATCTAACTATGAGACAAGTAGAAGAAGCATGGCACTGGGACTCTGGTAGCTAGTGGGAGAAACAAGCAGCTTGGGAAAGATCTTCATCCCATGAAAGATGATTTCTGAACTAAAAAGGAGCCCTATGGGGCTGCTTATTTTCATTCACTTACATTTTGAATACCCGAAAAACTTTGTCTGGTTACTTATTTTCTGAGTGTGATCAGAGGAAGAATATGAATAGATAACATTAATATTATTTTCCTACCCTATGAGACTCCCGTAGGCATAAAATGTGTTACAAAGTAAGATATTGCTTTGAGTGGCAGACAGATCAGTATGCCAGATCAAACAAATGTTGCACTTGGCCAGTATTATTTCACACAATAGTAATATCAGAGGGGAAAAACAAAATCCAAGCTACATTTTAATTTATCCATTATGCTCATATGCACATAGATAGACATCATGATTCATATGCAAGGATACCTGTGAAATCCATTGTAACAGGGATAAGTGTGTGCTGCATTTCAAGTATTCTTAGATAGAGATGCAAAATTAGGCTTACTTCTGAAAAAACAATACTTTTCATATCTAAACTGGAGCAAAAATTACCGTAACTATCATTAGTATAGCTTGCAAAAATTTAGTATTTATTTTCAGATATCCTCAATACCATACTTCGGCAGTGAGTTCCATAACTGGTTTATGTATTTCAAGAATCAGCATTTTCATTAATGATGTTTATCATCTGGAGAATTTTATGGAAATTTCTCTTTGAGTTTTTGGACATGGCAAAATGAAGAATAAGAAGCTCTTCCTCTAACTTCTCAAAATTTAATATATTTTCATCATAACTCCTTGTATTCACCTCTTCTGTAAACAATCATACAATCTTTCAATCTCTTCTTATGAAATTTTTATTCCAGGACCCTGATAATTTCCATAACCAATTTCTGAACCCCTTTGTGATTTTGTAATATACTTCAGGAAGTTCTTTTGTATTTTTTATGAGAAGTAGAATAGCAACATCTTTAACTGTTGTTTATATTGAATCTGCTTCCCAGCCTCAAACTATTTTCAGTCTTCACTACCTACTCATGACACTTTACTCCTGTTTTGTCCTGCATATACTCTTCTATATTTCTAAGTAGAAGATAGGATTTGTGTCAGCTATTGCTGATTTCTTAGACATCTCCATCTAAGTTGTTATTGTAGTCAGAGCAGGTTATATAGATTTTCCTTCTGGAACTGCCCAAGATACTTACCTTAAGATGAAAAATATTTAGTGCATCTATTATCAGGAAAGTGGAATGGAGAATAGCAGCTGTTGGTATTTAACTATTGACATGTAGGAGCAGAAGAAAACCATTTGAGATATTTGGTATAGCCTGATTTAATGTTAGCATTCTGAAGATTTCCTACATTTAGTTTTGAGTATTGCCACCGAGAGACTGCAGTTAAAAGCACCCATAAAGGGCCATCTATCCTCTTTCCTGCTTCAAGAATGATCACCTCTGTTTACATCGCTTTCTAGCAGTCAACTTTCTAGATGTTCGTTATTGAAATCTTCCAATGATAAATGCACAACTTGTCCCTTTTAGCTGCTTAACTACATTCATCTAGAAGGTTCTACCTTTTGTCTGACCAAATTTCCTGTTCTCCATTTTCTACATTCCCTCTTGCAATGTCCTCAATAGTTACAAACAGTTTTGTCTTTCAGTTTTGGGCCCCTCACTCCAAAAAGGCCATTGAATGACTTGAGCGTGTCCAGAGAAGGGCAATGGAGCTGGTGCAGGGTCTGGAGCACATGTCGTACGAGGAGCGGCTGAGGGAACTGGGGGGGTTTAGTCTGGAGAAGAGGAGGCTGAGGGGACACCTGATCACCCTCTACAACTCCCTGAAAGGAGGGTGCAGAGAGGGGGGATGAATCTCTTGAACAAAGTAACAAGCGATAGGACAAAAGGTAATGGCCTCAAGTTGTGCCAGGGAAGGTTTAGACTAGATATTAGGAAATATTTCTTTACAGAAGGGGTTGTTAGGCGTTGGAATGGGCTGCGCAGGGAGGTGGTGGATTCCCCATCCCTGGAGGTGTTTAAAAGGCGAGTGGACATAGCACTGAGGGATATGGTGTAGTTGGGAACTGTCAGTGGTAGGTTAACGGTTGGACTAGATGATCTTCAAGGTCCTTTCCAACCTAGATGATTCTGTTCTGTTCAAAGTTTTTTCAAAGTTTTTATCTTTCAAAGATTAAAGATAAATATTGCATTGCTGCTTCTGTCATCTCCATGTTAACCCATTACAGAAAGAAATGAGCCTTGACTTTCCCTTCACAAAATACAATTCATTAGTTTCTTATATTTGTCTTGTAGATATTTAGAAACAGCTTGGATACTTTTTTTCTAGCATGTTACTGGGAATGGAAGTTAAAAAAGATGTCTGTAATTCTGTTTCCTTCTTTTCCCCATTTTTAAGGTAGGTAAATGTTGGCTTCTTTCTCAGCCTTCAGAAATCTCCTCCATCTGCTCTGCATTCCCAGGAGAGCCAACAAAAACACAGCAATTCTTCTGGTAAACCTATTCTTCACATACAGCATATTTGAAAACAACAGACGTGGCCAGGTATTCCCTGCCCTGTTGTTTCTCAATTGTATCTGATGCTGTATTCCTTTGGTGGTGGTAGCTATGTGAAAAGTTGACTGCTTTGTTCACTTGATCCTATGTATGTAATTTTAACTGCATACCTTTAGAAATCCATTTGGTTTTAGATCTCATAATGTATGGTCTTGTTATTACATCAGGCAGATTCTAGATGTTGAAAGTTCAAAAACTAGTTTATGAGTATAAGGAGGAACATGCTCATGTACATTTCAAATTTAGATAATAAAGGAACAGTGGTGAGACAGCACAGAGGAGCCATACTGACTGTATTACAAGTTAGGTGTGAACTATACAGTTCAGAGTGAATTTGTATAATTGAAAGATAAATAATGCGACATTCTGAAAGTATGGAGGTGAAGCTGTCTTTGAGGACTGCTGGCAGCTTCAGTGTAAGACTAACACTTGGTGACCCTGTGTTTTACCTCTGCAGAGCAAGATGGTCAGACACAAGGTGTGAAGGATAATTCTTGCTGTTTTGTTGGTGGGAAAATTGACCAAGAAGAAAGTAGCTCACCCAATGTAGTGTCATTTATGTCTCTCACAAAGAATTAGATTTTTATGGTACATTTCTAAACAATCTGCAGATCACATGGGTAAATCTGCTAAAACCTCAAAGGTTTTAGCTTTGGTGAACTGGCTTTTTTGAACCTGCCAACTTTCTAGAGCATAAAGACAGCAGGATATAATCAGAACTGAGTAACTTCCCAGGTATTTTCATCAAGGAAATGACTGTAAGGTTTCCCAGGATTTCCCTAGGAGCTTTATATCCAGTACAAGGATCAGGATATGCTTTTCCCAGCCACAAAGACACAGAGAATATATTTTCATGCTTTCCACCACTTAATCCTTCTGTTCCAGCAGTTAATTCTTATAAGTAGTTTCTAGCTCAACTGGTTTGTCCTCTGATGCTCTCAGAAAACATATCAGTCAGTTCTTCAAGATGATCTTGAGCAAAGACTCTCGCTTCCTAAGAAGGACTCTGGTGGCCAAAGTGAAAGAGCAGAAGCTTAGCTGTTGGAACAACACAGGAAAGTATCTTCAGGCTGATTTCTCCTTATGCTACCACAAGTGAGGAGAGTTAAATTCCAAACAATACCTGGGAAGGTGGAAAAAATATGAAGGTGTGACTGAGAACTGGAAGGGAATAACGGATCCCAGAATAAATTACACTGGTTTCAATTACATCAAAAAGGCATTGACCTTGTCCAAGGGCAGATTTTTTTTTCAGGGTTTTATTGCTTTTCACTGATGTCTGTGCAAACTGCTTGCATCTCTGATGCATTTTCCTTAAACCTAGAAAGATTATTACTGAAAACACTTTCTTATTGTCTTGTAGGGTTCAATTCATTTCGTTACTCTTTAATTTTGTCCCTTTTCTTTCAGTACTGAATGAGTTAAATGATGACTCATTTTTTCCTTGGGTCCTGACAATTATTTCTATGCTTTTGCAAATCCTGCATGGCTTGAATGAAATGAGCTTGGCAAACACCAAATCTCTTGGCTGTTCAAGGGACTGACTTGCTCTGTTATGATGTGCTCCCAACTATGGTGTGAGTGAAAACTCACCCAGATAGAACTGTCTCAAACCTCCAGTGTTTTGTTAATCTCAATGTTTGTGCTAATGGTTTAATGAAAATTACATCATATGTAAAATGATATTAATAATATATGTAGCAGAAGTCACCACAAGATTTAAACATTCTGTCTGTATTTCTCTGGTCAGTCTTCAAGCTGGGGAAGGTTAGAACCATATCTGGGGAAAAAGCAGCTATTTCCAATGACACTTTTGAAAGTCTTAGTGCTCTCTTCACTCAACATTTGAAGAGATTCCACTGACAAGACATTTCCACCTTCTCTAGGGAAAAATAGGTTGTTACTCTTGTACTCTTCTAACTCTTGATTGGAGCATCCCCAGAGCCTTCATTCAACTAATATGAAAGATGTCCTTGTCTTCAGTAGGGCTCAATGGAAAAACTTCAGGTTTGAGGGCTTTTTTTTTTAAAAAAAATGTGGCTTTGTGTAAATATTTCGTATAGTTCTTCCTCTAAACCAATTATTTAGTTTTCTTTACCATTACAGATGGATTTATTCATGCTTGATCCCTCTGATATACTTGGGACAAGACCATAGAGGAGTCTTTACAGTATTTAAAATGTAACTGAAGATATGATGTCCCAGAGGGAGCTAGCTGCAAAACTATTCAGTCAGGTAACATCAAGAACAGAAATATGGTAATATGGAAAATAACTGTAAAAACCCCAGGACCCAAACTTCTTTCAGATCCATGGTTCTCAGATCTTCTTGTACCAAAAAATACTCCAACTTTGTATCTATCTTGGAGAAGATTGTTCCTGAATTATCAGAAGGGTTAAATCCACTTTTGTTCAATGGAATCAAATGAAGAGAGAAATAAGTTGCTTAATGTGTGCAAGGCAGGGGGTAAGAAAAACACTGCAATTACAATATCAGAAAATAATTTTAAAGAGAAAGGGGAACCCCATCACTAACGTTGGTTATGTATTTACATATGTGCCTACGCATAGCCTTTGTAAAAGCCATTTACCTTTAATATGGACATTCACTGATTATTCTTAAACACAGAATCCTGAAATTATTCTGCAGCTTCTCAGGTACTTCTGTTCTTTACTATATGGTGTGACAGCACTTGAACATACAATGGGAACTTGATTGAAGACTCCAGGTGCTACTGTAAATAAATGTAAAGGCAACCAGGAATGACTGGGTCTAAAGAATAAGCTTCCCAGGGAAATGGATAATTTAATTCAAGCTCATAAGGAATGGTTACATCTTGTAAAGATTAACTTTTATTCTGAAAAGATCTGTAAGGATATGAATAATGGTTATTATTTCACTGGTTATGTATCAGTTCAGATTCTTCAAGTTGTGTTCTTCTGCTCTTCTATTCACAACAATTTAAAAAAGAATTGAAGACAAAAGCATGTCAGTCAAAACTTCCAAGCAGATTACCTTTGGGAATTCAGCAGGGGTCAGTTGCAGAAAAAACCCTAATTTGGAATAGTGGTAATAATGTACTGAATCAATAAATTTTTAAGTAATGGAGGGAACAGAAAAAAAGTTTAAATTTTTATGATCCTACAAATGATGCAAGTTTTCCTGTTTCTTAATTGGTAGTGGAAAACAAAATGGACCAGTTTTTCTGCTGATGACAGTTGGTGTGAGTCTGAATTCAATGGGAGACAATGATTTTATATCAGCTTGGGGTTTTGGCCCAGCTGATTCTTTGTATACCAATGAAAAAGCCTACCGCAGAATGATTGTTCTAACAGGAAAGTGTTTACAGCGGCAAGTGGCTGATAAATTAATTACCTATCTGATTACACTTCAGCTAACTGCTTGCTCTGAATAGATGAAAAGCATACAAGGAAGCAGTGTACTAGTCTTTACTGAATGGATCTAGTGACAGAAAAGATACAGAAAATAATTTTATTGAGACAATTTTTAGAATTTATTTTGTGACTCAAGAAAGAACTAATTGCTGATGAATTTGTATCCAGTGTTATCATCTGTATTGTTGGGACATTGACAGTACAAGAGGTTTTTCTGACAGCTGTTCTGGCTGTGCTTTGAATCTTAATCAGGCATTTTTGCCAAAGAGTTATAATAGCACTTACCACGTACTCTCCTTTGCAAACATTAGTTAATTAAACAGAACTCTTTTGAAACAACAGAAACTGAAAAGTCTACAAGGCAAAGACGGAAGATGAGGGATGAACAGAAACAGAAGAAACAAGTGAAGGCAGCACATAAACTCTGAAAGACTACCTGGTATTGTGTTTTTGACCTGTCCAAATCTCAAAACTGTGTTGATCTGTTCCCTACAATACTGAAGTCCACAAAAAGACCTGCACAGATCTCTGCCATAGTGGATATTGTCCATGGTAATGCTTTCTGCTTCAGCTGGTTGTCTTTTGTTCAGCTGGAGAAACACGTTTTTCCCTTTGGGTTTTTTCACATACTTTGGTAGGTCTAAGCAGGCATGGATGTGCTCACCTTCTGCCTTGTTTCTTAAGTTTGAAGTATTTTATAAGGATGTGTAGAGATTACATCACTGTTTGTGACGTAGTGTGTGTATGATATGGACTACCCAGACTGAGCTTTTAAAGAATAACACTGTTAGCTTAACTTTATTTTTGTATTAGACAAATAATTTCCTGATGAAATAAGGATCTATGTTGAGAGTGCAGACTTTTGTCAAGTTAGAGCTGTTGGGATCCACCTCTTAACCTGTGTAGTTGAGTTAATGAGCTTTAATTTACTGTATTTGTATATTAGGCAGTAAATTTAGGTAGTAATGCATATATTATAGCTACTCTTGTAAAGAAGCTTAAATGGCGTCTATAAATCTCAGTAGGCAAACACTTTAAAACATTGTAGAGTAGGTTTTTGACATGAAAACTTTCTTTTTTATTTAAGGCTGGTTCTGTTTGGGGATTGAGCTAGAATGGATCTGCAATGCCAGCTTCAGGAGGCCTGATGTAAGCTATTTCTGTTGTTTTAATGAATAAAATGTGGTCACTGAACAGCCACTAGCAGAGGGAATGTTTTGGTGTCAAAAGAAACATTTTGAATCTGTGAGTCTGCCTAGTGGGAGAACTGGAATTGTGCTAACAGAAAGCAGAGGAAGATGAGATCATGTGAAATGCAGTTTGAGAGTAGGCTTGAATGGGAGTTTCGAGGGAATATCAAAGTTTAATCATGCAGAAGAAAATTTAATAAAAAGCCTAAAAGATACCAGGGTAAGAAAAGAAGGGTTTTTATGAGATCAGTCTGTAGCATGTGATCTCTTAAGACAGACTTTATCTTGTTACAAGAGTAAGTCATGTTAAGAGAATTGGATATATATTTAGAAGTGTGACTTTCATCTCTGATTAAATCAAATTTATAGATCATATTTTAGTTCTTCTAAAACTCAATCACCTTTTCTTAGTGATGTCTTGACACCGTTTTTTCTCCCTTGTGGTTTGTACAGTGGACACTTTAAAAATCTCCTCTGTATCCTCCTTTCTGCCTCGTTATATACTGTTCCTTTGTCCATAAGAGGGAGAAATGACTTAAATATATTTTTTTTCATCTGAATGCTCCAAACAGTGGTATGGCTATTTCATCTTCATGCTTCCCTGTATAACCATAGTCCTAAACTTCTCGCTGGGATCACAATCACACTTCAGTCTTAAATTTTATGTTTTTGTGAGTTTGGTAGGATAGAGCCCACATCCAACAAGCAAACTTCCTTTCTCCACATACAGATTCTTGGAAATAAGAAAGAAACACAATTCTAGTCCCAGGAACCAAAATGTCTTCTCCTTTCTATTTCCAGTGCCAGAAAGGTATAGTTCTGATCAACATTCAGCATCATCTCCTTGTTCCTAGGAGTTCACTATCTTTAATGAATTTCCAGATAGTGCTCAGATATTCAACAGCTGAAAAGGGGAAAAGGAGTGAGTTGTTCCTTACATATTGGAAAGGCTTTGTAAATTAAGAGTTTTTAGTGTTGATCTCCACCTTTTCATTACTCTTGGGACATTTCATGTTTGGCTTGTGGTTGAGTTTCATAATCTTCCTCCTAAGTATTGCTTAGATCTGTGCTGTCCAAGGGGTTTGAGCTAGGCATTGATCCCTTTGGACTTGGGAGAATATTGTTACTATAGGTCATCTTACTAGCTCTCTCCATGAAACGTATTCATGTTGTTTCTTCCACTTTGTGATCTCCTCTAAAGATGATCAGTCATTTCTTACTGTTAACCCTTTCAATTTTCATCAGTGAACCTTTTTATGTCCCTTTTTTATCTCTACTCTCACGACATTCACCTGTTCCTTCCTAGAATACTAGTTTCTAATGACCTTTTGATCCACCTCTTTTTCTTTTCTCTTCCCCTGTTCCAGTAATATTTCGAAGTTAAATATGCTATGGAAGCTGATGTGACAGCAAAGAAATGAGTCATCTGTTATAACGGGGACTTTTTTTCTAGTCTGCAGCGGGAATTTCCTTGAATTGAAAGAAAAGGTCAGAATTCAGTGAACAACATGCAATGACAATGCAGTGAATAATGAATCTTGGTGCACAACAAAATTGCATGTGACTGGGATTTAAAGAGGGAAAAGTAGTTTGGAGAAATATGATTTTTTTTTTTTGACAAATACCGCTATAGGTATAAGTGACTAAGAACTAACATCCTGAGCATGCTGCTAGCTATATGTATTGTTCTTTTGTTCACACACACATTCTGTCCTGGCTTTCAAATGCTTTTTAGCCTCACTAGCTTTGTCCTCCTTTAATCTAATCTCTCTGACGTTCTTGTCTCTCCATGGCAGAGACTTTGCCTTACAGATATTTTTCAACCAAGGATCTTTGACTTTTGTAAATGATGACAGAAAGAAATACTCTGAGTAAATGGTACGTACAATGTGTATGCATGTGCTTTTGAGGAGGAGTCTGTCTGGAGATTGCTGAAAACATTAGATGGATGCAAAAATGCCTTTTCTATTCCCTGTTACAGAAAAAACAACTCTGGATAAAACCAAGCACATTGGAACAGGGAAGAACAGGAGAAAAACAAGAATGAAGCCCAGTGGCCTCACTTAGTACAAGAAATGCCTGGCTGGCTAATGAAGAGTGTTTACTCAGTATTTTAATGACAGGGACTTAGAACAACAATGGTATATGAGGAAGGTCTGAGAGCAAGGAAGACTTGGGAGGGTGAAAATGTGTAACAGCTCCTGTAAAGATACTCAAGAGTCCTGAAGCTGACCTAGCTCAGCTCTGATCCTCACCCAATGATTTGCTCTTGATAGCTGTTGGAGAAGCTTCCTGATTTATTCAGTAGGCAATTCTTTGGATGAAATCCTATTGCCACTGCTGAAACACGAGAACAAATGGTGAAGGCTCGTGACGCTTTTCATTCTCCCTGACAGGAGACATAACACACTGGAGACAGGCACATTAACTAGAGATTTCAGTGTCAGGCTTCTCCGTGCTGCAGATTTGTTTGCACACACAGGGAATTAGCAGGGAGAGATTATTATGAGGGCTATCAAGGACCCAACCAAAGTCCTAATTTGCTTTGGCACAAGCGCAGATGGATAGAAAGACACAGATCAGCCTGTTCTACCCAGCCTAGCAAAAACACTGGTTGGGATATATCAGCTGTAGGAGTGGGTGCCAATAGTCAGAAATCTGTGTACAGTGGTGAAGGGGGAGATAAAAGTTTCCTTCTTATGCTTTGTAAAGACCTGTTAAATATGCAGCCAGGAAATGCACAAAGCTTAAGTCCAAAGCATCCTGTTGAAAGGAGCGTGGTAGCAGTCCTGAAAATAAATAAGATATACTTTTGGATTTCAGGAAAAGCAATAGAGTAAGTATCCATAGTTTGCCTGCTTGGATTTAAATGCCTGCATGTCCCACATGACTTATGTAACCTCAAACTGTGCTACAGATTTTTGACTTTGGCTCACTTGTAGATATCAAAATTACTGAAGCTGGCAGTTTTTTAGAAAATGCATAGTGGGTGTTACTGTCAAGTGAAGCAGAGATTTTAGACACTGACTTTTGTTACGCTAGGAAACCAGGGGTGCACTAGGTAAAATAAAACTGGGGTATGGACTTTCCCTGTGCTTTCTCTTCTGTATTCATGTGTCAAGGTCTGAGTGCTAGTAATAAAGAAAGGCTTCATTGTGCTGTGTGCTGTACCAACCACTTAAGAAAATGATGCCCCTTCGCCAAAAGATCTTACGGGGTAATTTTTCACAAGGAAGATGCATACATTCACATTGTGACTGCACTTATTGGCGTACCTTAGTGCCTTCACAGGAGGGCAAAGTCAGGCCTCTTGTGAATATTTCTGGAAATTCCATTCAAATCTCTGCAAGTTATGTCTCTCCTGAGAGCACCTTAAAGGACATAGCACACAGCTTAGGGATATAAAAGAAAAAGTATAAAAAGAGAATACCAAACTTGTCCATTCTCCCAAGTACAGGTGAGAAGCCTTGGCCTTCGATCATGTCAGGTTTCATGTGTTTTCAGTGAGATTATGATTTGATCCTCTTAAGTTGGGAGACATTGTCTCACAAAGCTTTCAAAGTTAGGGAGAAGAGCAGTTGCATATTGCAGTTGACCATCTTCATCTGTATGCCTTCAGTCATTTTTTTTTTTTTAGTAATATAGATTACATTCTTTCTGACCCAAGTCCTTCACCAGAGATACCTGAACTCTATGAAAATGGGCAAAACTTGCAACTCTCTAACTAAGAACTTCATAAAATGATGCTCAAGGTTTAGGCAGAAAGAACCACCATCGTTTTCACATTAGAATCTAAAACAAGTCAATATAAGGGTGATGATGCCAATCATCTTGTTCGGGAATAAAGAGCTACATAACACTGGAGAACAGAATTATCTCCTGAGACAGTTCTTCAATGCCAAAGATTAAATGGCCTCTCTATATGGAAAGACTTGTTCTTGTAACAGCTTTATAAAAGGCCTTCAGTAAGAGAAGCCTTGTACAAAAATGCACAGCAAACCAATGAATAAACGAATGTAGAGAAAACTGTTAACCAGTGAGGAAGAGGACCTAACACGACAATTCCAAATAAATGGGCAGTTGCTTATTAGCAGCATCCTACTAAGGACTTGACAGAATATATCTACAGATCTCTTGCTTGTCAGGGAGAAATATATCCTTGTTTGTAGTAGACTTCTTTGCATATGAGATCACAAAATAAAAAAAAAAATAGGAAAAATAAAAGAAAAAGGACCCCTCCTTGTTCCTTTTGTCATTCAAGAACTTGTGATTGCTTTGATCGGCAGATACTCACCACAGGTTATCTGAATGCCTGTCAGTCCTGTGCCTGTCAGGATTTTGTAGGTGGTAACAGATCATTATATCTCTTTATAGATCTAGTCAAAGGGTTAGATAACCTGTAATGTATCTTTCTTCTAAAGCAATAAAATAAACTGAATGAATGAAGGGCTTTTTAAATGCATCTCTAAAATAATGAAGTGAACCTTTAAATCAGGTCTGGGCCAAATACCAATTAATTTGGCACACGAATAATCTCCAGCAAACTCTAGGGGCAGAAAATTCCCCTTTCCATCTCTGGTGTTTTTAAAATACTTTCAGAGCCAATCCTAGAAATGGCAACTTGCAACCAGAAGGTTTCACTAATAAATCAAAATAACAAAAAACAAAGAGAAAATATTTGAATACCTAATTTTAGGTAAAATGACAAGGTTAAATGCCTTGCTGGCATTTGGATATTGTGCTGAGTGCATTCAAAATGCAGATAGATTGCTGGGGTGTAGGGAAGGCAATGATCCTAGGACATAATTTATAACCTGTCATAGTAGAAATTATTTGAAGGAAAAGGGAACATCTCTGGAAATCTCAGTAATATATATATATATATAAAAAAATCAAGAACCCGTGAAACTTGGTTAAAAATAGAAGATGTGTGATGGGAAGGATTTTAAAATAAAAACTTGGGTTTCATTTAAACATAAATGGAAAGCTCTTAAAAAATAATTTGGGTGGGTTGTAAAACTTGAAGAACTTATAAAAGTGATAAAAGTACAGGCAATGTGTCATTCCCTGAAAGACAAAAAAAGATATTATTGTGTGTACAGTAAGAAAGATGGTGACGTCAGAGTAATAGAAATAGCGATGCTGTTCAGAACAATACTGATCAGATACACAAAAAAAAAGAGGAAAAAAATTACTGCAGATTGTACTAGTTTAAACTCATCTCTCTTTGGGATGGCACTTCGGTTACATTGAAGTTTGAAAGAATTTTACAAGGGGCAATGGGCACAGAGACACAGGAGGGTCCCTCTGGACATCAGGAAACACATTTTGACTGTGAGGGTGGCCAAGCACCAGCATGTGTTGCTCAGGAAGGTTGTGGAGTCTCCATCCTTGGAGATATTAAAAATCTGCCCAGACATGGTCCTGGGCTGTTGTTGGCCTGGCCTGAGCAGGGTGGTTGGACCAGATGATCTCTAGAGGTCCCTTCAAATCTCAGCCATCCTGTAATTATTCTTTTGAACCAGAGTTTAAATGAATGTTGGCAAAACCTCTACATTTGTGGTCTAAAAATAAGTGGGAAGGGAATAATAAAACTTTATAATTAAAAAATAAGTTGATTCTATGAAAAAAATATTGGAAAATATTTATTTGTCATTAACTCCTCTGTAAAAACTGTTCTCTGTCTTCCTTGTAAAATTTTGGATTGCAGTGAAATTTTATGAGACTAATTGCAGATATTGAAGTCTTAAAAAAAAAAAGGAAATAGTTTGGGTCTTGGAGCAAATAATACTCCACAAGCAGATATCTAATGAGAGGTCAGAATTAGTCTGATAGCTGGAAGCCACATACTTGCAGATACACTGCAGAGCGTCCACTAATAATCTTATCCAGAGGAAAAGGATCTTAGTGCAGTCTGAGGACTGTTTGCACCACTGCTAGTTGATTCAGAGCACTGTTAGACTGATCCCTCAAAAGACCACTTAGATAAACCCCTGGAAACTTTTGTTTAGGAAGTGCATAGTTTCTTAACATGAGAATTATCTGCTAAGAGAACAATCTAACTTATATCTCAAATGTGGCTCCAGTCTGTGGAGAAAACATGTTTTGCTGAACTTCGTTCATGAAATTCCTTCTTATTCCTCTTGTGGCATGTTTGAACACCTCAAGACTTTCTTTCAGGTGGCGTTTTTCTACAAAATAAATTGCAACTACAATCTCTGTGTTTCTGAATCAACCAGCAGAACATCCTTGCTCAGCAAGTAGAGTTGGTTATCCCCACTGCCTGGGGATCTGAAGCATTGTTTGAATTTAGATTTTCTCTGTAGCCTGCATAGTTCTTGCATACTCTTCTGGAGTCTTTCCACTGTGCATGCATAGCTGAAGAGCTGATGGGAACATCAACAGCTTTTTGTCTCCTGAAATGCCTACACAGGTTCAAGGGATGGCTGTGTTTGAGAGCCATGAAGCATTACCCTTTTTCAGGCTTCATGAAGAAGTGTTGGCAGATGACTTTCAGTTAAAACAGAAAAGAGATTGTGCTACCACAAAATGAGGAAACATTTGCCCTTTGGAGGAATTACAGACATTTAAGGGAAATGACTTAGTGATATCCCACTATCAGAAACGTCAGGAAGGCTTGATGTAGCTGTGTGCTGCTCTAAATGAGAAAGTGCACCTGCCCCTGAACAAGGGATCTGTAAGAGTGGAGGATTTGTACTGATGCATTTTATTGTACCGAAGCAGGTAATTTTTCAAGAGATCAGCTCAAAAAAACCTGGAGTTTTCATGTTGGCTTAAATTATCCTCCTGTGCTGGGGAAACTTGAGCCAAAAGTTCCTTAATTTGTGTAAAAAACAATCTTTTCTATATGCAGAAGACTATTTCTGCAGAAACAGTCCAGTTTGGCAACATGTCTTTTCTACCTGGAGACCTCAAACTGGACACAGTATCAAAAGTGCAGGACTAGAGGGAAAGAATTTGTCCCCTGGACCTGCTGGCTGCCCTCTTACTAATACAGCCAAGAATGCAGCTGGGAATTTATGGCCACAAGGTCACACTTGGAAAGGACTTACTTTCAACTTGTTGCCCACCCGGACTCTCAGGTCCTTTTTTGCAGAAATGCTCCTGGCATAAAACAGTGGATTTTTTCCTTTTTATGTACAACCAGTAAAAAGAGTATGTGCAACTGCAGAGTCCAAACTGGAAAAAAATGGGATGAATCTCCAGAGCTCTCAAGAACTTTTGAAGAAATCTGGCTTTGACATTAACTATTTCTGTGGGACAGAAAAATAATAGTAAAATGCACTCTAATAATTGCATTTACACAGTTTGATCTGTACAAACAAATATGCTGTGGCTTTCCATCCCCTTCTTTTGAGCCCCTGGCAAAATGAGACAACACAACTGTTCTTTGGCAAAAGGAACTCATATTTCTTCATAACAGAGTCCTCTGTGTATGTTGAAATAGCAAAATTAGAGAAAATGTTCCTGTTATTGAAAAAGAAACTCCAAGCAATTCAAAACTCAAGGTCAGTAATGATTGACAGGATGCTGGAGAGTCACTGACACTAAAGGATTTGACAGCCTTTCAAACACATCTATCAGATGATAGTTTTGTTTCTAAATTAGATATTTGCTGGTAGAAATCCAATAGGGTCAGGAGATATAGCATTTTAGAGTTTAGATGCTTCTCACTTCTCATGAGCTTATCTTTGACATTGTGGTTTGGTGCAGCATCTCCTCTTTGTTTCTGCTGAATCTTAAACAGATGTCTCAACACCCACCCTGCAACATCCACCTCCATCAATGTCTGTTGTACTTTTCTGACCCCTGCGTTAGATAATGGATTGGTAACAGTCTACATGAGCTGTTTGCAAATCCAGAAGCCCTTGACTTGTGAGCCAACCATACACTTCTCTTTCAGAGAAATACCACAACATAAAAGAAAAGCAAGAACTTGTAAAGGCACTGCTAAAATGATGGAGACTTTCTGCTTGGTGCAGGGACTGATCTGGCAAGAGTAAATGTGAGAAGGCTCTCCAGAGCTTTCAGGGGGACCATCTTCTCTGATAGGGCTGAATCATAAAATGCTGCCATTGCTCCCATGGCCAGGAAAGTGAAGAGGTCGGGAACAGTCCCAGTAGAGCTCTACAGCAACAGGTTCAGAAAGCAAATTCACTGTGGGAAATCATAAATTCCTTTATGTAGTTTTGAATCATGAGGAGAAACCAGATTGTTGTGGGTTTTTCCCTGTCATTGAAAACATGAGTTAGCTCATGCCTGGATCATTTTCTTGTTCTGTTTCTCTACTAGACATCTTCTTCAACAAGGAGTATACAAGTGAGAGTTTGTGGAGATATCAGGTAAAAGCATGGGCAGTGATTTCAGGAGTTTGACATGCCTTGGTTCTTGCTGTCTCAGCCAAGCAGTGAACTTTGTCTGTACAGAATATGGATATCTGTGCAAACGTTTTGTTACAGAAAAATCTTCTCAATGAAACCTCCACTGAATGCTTAGCTTGCTTTTCTGTTACTTCCTCTTGCTTAAATTTAGGATTTCTTACATAAATAAGCACTACTATAAACAGAATAAGATCAAGATTTTACAAATATCTTTTAGGGTTATTGAAGCACTGATGAATTGTGTGTTGATTACATACTTAAAATTATCATATATTGGCTGTCCTAAGAAATCTTAGGGAAAGAAAAAGCATGGTATCATGTTGAACATGCAGCAAGAAAGGATGATGCTTCAAGAGCTGAAACCGAGTGAATGGTTTGACTCACATGGAATATTTCATAAAATAACATCATGGAATGATTTGGGTTGGAAGGGGCCTTAAACATCACCTAGTTCCAGACCCCCTGCCATTGGCATGGACACCTTTATCTAGATTCAAAGCCCTGTCCAACCTGGCCTTGAACCCTTCCAGGGAGGGAAAAGCCACAACTTCTCTGGGCAACATGGTCCAGTGCCTCACCACCCTCACAGTCAAGAATTTCTTCCTCACATCTTATCTAAATGTACCCTCTTTCAGTTTAAAACTGTTACCCCTCATCCTATCACTCCACCCCCTGATAAAAGTCCCTCCCCACCTTTCCTGTAGCCCCTTCTCTTCAACTCTCTTGTCTGTCCTCACAGGGGAGGTGCTCCAGTCCCCTGATCATCTTTGTGGTCTCCTCTGGACCTGCTTGAACAGGTCCATGTCCTTCTGATGTTGGTGCCCCCAGAGCTGGACCCAGCACTGCAGGGGGGGTCTCATGAATGCAGAGTAAAGGGGGAGAATCCCTTCCCTTGACCTGCTGGCCACACTTCTCTTGATGCAGCCCAGGACACAGTTGGCTTTCTGGGCTGGGAGGGCACATTGCTGGCTCACAGTCAGTTTTCCATCCACTAATACCCCCAAGCCCTTCTCCTTAGGGCTGTTCTCAATCCACTCCTCACCCAGCCTGGGTTTGTGCTTGGGATTGCCCTGACCCATGTGCAGGACCTTGCACTTGGCCTTGTTGAACTCAATGAGGTTTGCAAGGACCCACCTCTTCAGCCTGTCCAGGTCCCTCTAGGTGGCCCATCCCTTCCCTCCAGCGTGTCGACCGCACCACGCAGCTTGGTGTCGTTGGCAAACTTGCTGAGGGTGCACTCAATCCCACTGTCCATGTCTCCAACAAAGATGTTAATCAACACCAGTCCCAACACCAACCCTTAAGGAATGCCAGTCAATGTCCATTGATGTTGAGCTGTTGACCACAACTCTTTGATTGTGACCATCCAGTCAATTTCTTATCCATTGAGTAGTCCATCAATCAAATCCATGTCTCTCCAATTTAGAGACAAAGATGTTGCGCAGGAGTCAAATGTTTTGCACAAGTCCAGGTAATGCATGTTTCAAGCACGTCAATCTCAAGGAAAAGAACATAATTTCTGGAGGTATTAATGTACTTGACCTTATAATAGCGGAAATAGATATGGCCCCTTTTCACCTTAGATGTCTGTGATCTTACTACATCAAGTACTAAAGGGAAAATGCCCACTTGTGGATATCCAGTTGTTCAAAAGCTTGTAAGTTCTGCATTGATCATGGTGGTTCTGGGTAACATTTTGCCTTGGAAGGTAAATTTTGATCTGATTGCATTGCAGATAATCAGGCATTTACATATTTTTTTCACTGTCTCCTATGTGCAGAGGTCCAGAGCAGAGCTTGATGACTCAGGAGAGGGACACACTATTTCCTCCCACATCTCCATAACTGGATCATCAGAGAGGGAAAAATCACCTGAACCCACACTCCTCAAAGCAACGAAGGTTTGTGGTGTGCAGGGGCCTACAACTGACTTTTGCCTCCAATTTTGCAGTATCCTGGTCCCACAGCACAGAATAGTACATGTAGCTTTCGAAAGAAATGATAAATTGAGAGCTTGGATGAGTACTAAAAATTCAAAACTGCCTTCCTGGAAAAGCTGAGTCCAGAGTAACAGAAACTTCTGAATGTTTTCAGCTCAATGGTTTATTGCTTGTACTGTGCTCTGAGATCCCAGTTCAGCTCTCTGATACCATCATAGCAATGAGTACATGACATGCTGGATTAGGACATCCAGTATCTGTTATGTAGTGCTCTTATGCCTCCTTTTTTCCAAACACACGTAAGGTTTGAAGGAACACTGGGTGGTCATCTAGGTCTGCTGTCACCTCTGAGGCAGAAGCAAGAACTGGATGTACATCAGATGTGTTTGCCAAGTCTGTTATAAATGTTCCAGTAGAGGTATTTTGACCCTCCTCAGAGTGTTGGAGTGACTTTGCTATCATTGTACTTCTGTTTTTTTTCTATTCTTATCACCTCAGCCTTTGCTGATTACACTGATTTGTTCTCACCCCCTTTCTCCTTGGGAATGTTGAGGATTCTCATCCGTATAACAATACCTCATATATCAAAACCCTGAAACTTTCGTCTTAATCCTTTCCTTTTTTAAACAAAACAAACTCAGTTCCTCTAAACCTTACTCAATAAGTCATGCTCTTAAACCTCTTCTCATTTTTAGGACAGTTCTCTGAACTCTCTCAAGTATGACTAAATTTGCAATTACAGTGTCCAAACCTGAAGTCAGTATTCCAGCTGAGGCCATCACTGTACAAATAGAGAATAATAATTACCATATACTAACATAGTCTAGGCTGGAATTTGACTTTTTCCAGCAGGATCCATGTTGATTCTATTTTGTCTGTGTTCAGCCCAAATCTGCTGGGGAAGGGACACCTCTAAAGGCCCCTTTTTTTGCATGATTCCCCTTGCTTCATTCTTATGCCACTTTGTATTTTTTTTAATTACATGTCACCATGAGGATTTTTAAATTTCTGTCAAATTTACCAAGGTGACTTAAAATTCTGGTTCTGTTTTCCAGAGTATTTTCAGGTTTTTTTCTAACTTAATGAGCTGCAAATGGTATCAGATTACTTTGTATCTCCATAGTCATCACCAATAAAAATATTAAATAAGACCAGGTTCAGAACAGATTCTGTAGGACCTCCACCTGAAACATCCACTTACAGGAAACCAAAAGGATGTCCTTTTCTTCTCCAAAAGTTTTAGGAGGTGATTTTCTGATTCCTATGTAAAATATAGGTCACATTCCCTAACTTGTTTGAGAAATTCATACCAGAGCAATATGAAAAACTTTTAAGACCTGTTGCCCCTTCTTCTTTCTTTCCATTTACATAGGCTAAATTATAAGTCAGAGAGAGAAATTAGGCTGTTTTAACATAATTTGTTCTTGACAGTTCCATGTTGGCCATATTTTTATCACCTTATTATGATGTAACTGCTTATGAAATTTTTAATTAAGTTATTACTTTATTACTAAACTATTGCTTAGGGAGTTTGAGAGGTGCTGTTGATTCCCTTTTTAAAGCATATGTTTGCTGTTGTCTTGAATTTGTTCCCTTCTCTTATGATCCATGAGTTTTTAAGGATAGTTTTTACCGACTCAGATTTCTTAAGTATCTGTACAAAATGCTGTCTTGAAGGCAGAAAAGATTCTTAAAGCCCAATGTGTCTAAAACTTGAGATGAGGTATACTTTTGGAGATCGATTTCTATGTAAGTCTTATTTCTCATGGAGAAAAAATTAGGCTGTTAGTGTCAGGAAAGGTATAAATCTTGGAGGCAGCTGCAGAAATGACTCAGGCTTCTGAAGATACAATGTGTGAGATGTTTGAGCTGAAATTAAAGAACATAAGATATAAATAATAATAAAGCTGTGTAATTGTATCTTTTTCAGTTATCTCAGAACACTTCTGGCAATAATTTAAAGGCAACTGGTGAGAAAAGTTATTCCTTCCTCAGAGGAAAAAAGTCCTAAAAAAGATTGATCACCTCACATGACCTTCTGAAAGTGGGTTTGGCAAACTGGGAAACCAAACTGCCATTTTTCTACACTGAATATCAGATGGTTTCCTTTGACTTTATTAATATTGCAGCTACTTTAACATACACTGTTATAAATTGACAAGTACTATGGAACATGTTACGTACTAGAGTTGCATGTCCTTTTTATAATCTATCCTTTAGGCTAGAAAGTAAATGAAGCTTCAATTAAATGAAGCCATGAAGCATACCTTCATCTGTACCTTATTTCTTCATTTATTTGTCTGTTCAAGTTCAGTGCTAATCTATGGGCAATAGCTGTTGCTCTGCTTTGGAGTCATGTTGCACTGAAGTTAATATTTTTCATGTGATTTCTGCTTCTTGGGCAAGTTCTACAATACACCATTAAACAAACATGGAGGAATAAAGACAGGATAAATAATGTTTATTCCAGAAATTTAGTCCACATACCGCTCATGTCTACTACATCCATAGCTGACTACCTGGTGTTGGAAGAGTGTAGGAACAGACTATCAAAGACTTCCAGCATAATTAGATTGCAAATGTCCCAGCCATAAATAACAAGATCAAACAATAATATGTAGCAATCATATTTTGGAACAGTTTCTATTTAACTCCTATGTAGTTTGATCTAAAAACACTTACTAGATTTGACAGGTGGTTAATTTTGTCAGTAACACTCTTCAGTATCACTACAGTCTTTATGCCAAAACCTTAAGCACTTGAGCTGTAAACAAAGTTTGTTCTAAAACTAAGAGATTATTTGTTTTTCAGTTTATGTATTTATTTTATATAGAAATATCTTATACAATTTAATAGTGCAATAAAATCCCCATTAAAAACAAAGCTTTAGTGCACAAATGCAGTCAGCAGAGTAACCTTCTTAGGAGACTTCAGCTATGAATCAACGTGTAAGAGGAGTCCAGATGAATCTAAGACTTTACTTATAGCCTGCAGCCATGTGATTTTTTTTCTCTTTATTATAAATAACACTAAACTGTGTGTTTATGAGACCTACCAAATATGTTTGAAAGGCCTCTATAGCCCTCAGCAAGCAAAAGATTATAGATCCGAGAACTGAATATTCTGAGAATAATACTCTTTGAATCTTTTTTTGTGCTCCATGAACTATTCCTTCCTAAAAAACAAACAAACAACAACAACAAAAACCGAAAGAAAAGGAAAGAAAATGACTTGCTAAATAAGCAAGCTATCAGGCAAGGTATAAGCAGCTGGTTAGATCCTAACCACCCTTAAAAAATTGATGAAGTGAGACACGAAGTGCATAAAAAATGGCTCCTGAAGTGAGTTGTCATTTCTCTTCCTTTTCCACATAATAACAGAAACCAGGGCAGGCATTCCTGAGAAGCCTTAGGGTGAATGCATGCAGCTATATTTTGTCCTGTTATGACAGGAGAAAATTTTGACAAGGACCAATACTGGAAAGTTCAATCTAGTCAATTCTAAAGTTAGAAAGTGAAGACTTGATGAGGGAGTTTCCTTGGGTTGATTTTTCCCCTCAACAGCAGATCATGAAAAATCTACTTTTGCTGAAAATTTTCACTTTTCTAAGCAAAACTTCCCAGTTCTAAACTGAATGCTAAACCTGTGTATTTCAGGTTAATACGACTGACACAAATATTTCAATTGGAAATGATCAACCAATTTTTGTTGCAGGGCGTCTGAAGACTCATCTCCAGTAATCTCTTGGGGATCATTGCCTCTCAGGAGCTGTTTTCCAGGAGCACTTTATGCTTTTGCTTCCTAGCCCTCTTCTGTTCCCCTTCCTTAACTGCATATCAGACAATGCACCTCTCCCTTGGTGGACTGCATCTGCAGTTGTAACATGCATGGTGAAATCTATTGCAAAAGGTTGAGGACCTGAAAAAGAACCTACCAATCACAGCGATGGACTCACTACTGTTAGAAAAATGCAGTTTAATTTATAATCTTTCAGACTGTATAATCTCTAATGCCCACCCTTTCCCAGTTTTAATTTTAGTTTTGGAAATACCAAGTGCTTTAGAATGCATTCATTCCTGCAGTGAAGAAGGTGTCAGTTTTCTGTCTACTCCAAACCCAACTCCAGACATTTGAACACCAAGTGTTGAACAATGACTGGAAAAAACGGGTTATGACGGATTGCCTCTGTAACGAGGATTTCAAGACTAAACTCTCTAGCTGGGAATACTCAAATGCAAAGAACTGGGCTTATTGTGCAAAGGTGAAATTTTCCAGTTGTATTTTGTAGATCTTGTAAAGTCACCTAAAGGTAACTTCTGGCCTTAGTGTGGCCCTTCTCATTGGTATCTCTTCCTTTCTGCTCCTGAGAGCAGCTGCCAAACCTTTGCTCTGAATTGAACTGCACCTTTGCCAGACTCAGAGGAAACTCAGATGCTCTTCTCATCCACCTTCTTAAAATTTGAGCATATTTGTACAGGATAGCAAAGACTCTTTTCAAGAAGTGGAAAAAACAGATAAAAAAAAGGAAAGCAAACAGACAATCCTGAAAACTTTGTTTTTTTGTTTTTTTTTTTCTTCTTTTGATCATCTTGACCTAAGTCCTGAAAGTTTTGTGGAAGACACACAAAAAAGATATTTGATCTCTAATGGTACAAGTGTTCTGGACTCCCAGTGAAAGAGCTGTTTTGCCCCTTTATGTGGGTGGAATATAAAGTTTTAATAAGCTTTACCATTGTGAGTCATTCTAATCCTATTATCTGTCAATCCTCTTGGTATTCTGTATACACAATTAATACTCAGAGGTTGGGCTGAATTTTTTTCTACTCAGATCACCTCTGCTACTTTCATACTGGGCAGAGCAAGGTAGTAAAGTCATGGTGCTCTGCCTTCCCTAATGCCAACCACAACACAAATCGCTGTGCTTTTGACAGGGGCAGAATTACCCTGGAGACCACCACAACTCCTCCCAGTACAGCTGAGGTTATGTTTACATTTTGAGTACAAAGTGGTGACTAGGGAAGGTGGGAGATATGACATTATCTGCACATGAGGTGATCTCATCCTTGTTCCATTTACTCTAATACTTGACTTTTTTCCCACTGACCTGCTTGCTTGACAAATTACAGCAGAAAGAGCAAAAGTTGAAAGATCCACGTATTTATTGTTACATACAGAAAAATAGTACTTCTTGCTGTTATATTTCTAACTTAAAATTTGCTCCTATTATCAGTGTTTAACTTCCAGGTTTTTCCATTGTCAGAAAATGATATATTAACAACTGCATTTTTTTTCCATTTCAGGGCTATTTCCATGCTTAATTCCCCTCCTAACAGTATCATATCTTATCTCTTCAGAGAAGTTTAATTCCTTGTACACTTGAATACCATGATAATGAGCAACACTGAAATGTCCAAACGGAAAAGCTGAATGAGACATTACACTATGAATCAATATTTATAACACCCTCAAGTGGCAGGTTTGTAATTAGCATAGGAATTTAGAGATGAATTACATATGGAGGTTTTTCTTTGTGGCAATTAATCACCATGGCGCTGAACTTCTTAAGTACATTACATGATATTATTAATTAGAAGTGACAGAGGAAGATAGATAACTGCTTGTTAATGTGTAGAAATGTCCACAAGAGCACCAGGGCTGCTTCTATTTGTAGACCAGCCTGAGAAACAGGCGAATATTTTTATTTTTGTTGTTACATAATTAATACAAACCCATGTTTCCATTAACTATGACTGTTCAGTTTCTGGGAATCTATTAACTATTATATTTATGCCAGTTTTTATTATGTATAAAGTTTGATACAGTACTCCAGATACGACTCTTACGGTGTGTCTAACTTGCATCATGAACACAGTGTAAGAAATACGTTCATTATGTGCAACTTCATTAAGAAACATTGCTCCTTTGTTTTGAGATTTTCTAAAATATTTGCTTGGCAAAAGTCCCAGGTAAAATAACAACTGAATGCCTAACTTAATAATAAGACGAAAAAAAAATTTTTTTTTTCAACCCTTCATTGACTACATTTATTTGATGCTGTTTTTCCTAAAACCAAACTGCACTTTCTCCTTCTGGCTTTTTATTTAGAAGCTTTATTTTCCAAAACTCTCAGCATTTTATTGCCTATTTTAGCCTTTGAACTATTCATGTATTTCTGTAGTTATAGTGTCTGAACTGGTGACTGGGATATTTCCAGTGCTTGAGAAAAGCTGGATGCTTTTTTTCACATACCTTACACTGACAGCAATGTTGTAGGCATCTCAGTAAGAAGTGTGTGTTCTCCTGGTAAAGCTGACTCTTGCTTTTTTTACCCTCTCTTCTTTCCATGTACTTTTTCTACAGGCCTTTGTAGCAAGGAATTTTTCATCTTGTTTCCATGCAGTTGATTATTCCCAGTTAAAAACAGTGTCTTGTAATTTCCTGCATTGAACTGCATCCTATTTATTTCAGACCATATCTTTAATTTGTTCAGATAATTTTGAATGTTATGCCTATCTTCCACAGTTCTCATGGGATCCGTGAGACCTACTAGTTTATTATCTTTTGCAAACTAATTGGTTTTGCAAGTCCTAATGGGATGTTGTTCCAGAACTTCATTGCTTGGAAATAGCAAAAAACTTTCTAATTTCCAACCCAAATATATTACTGGTCATGTTTGTTCTTGTTCCTACCCTGTCTTAATTTCACTAGTGATTTCAATTCTAGCCCAATGCATTTATGGAAGGCAATCAGATCTTCCATTCAGCTTGTCACTTTCATAGACTCAGTAAACAAAATTATCTTTGTTTCTTCCTATGGTGAGGTTTCCCTTCTGTCTCTTTCCTCCCAGCCCTTCTGAAAGCCTCCTCCAGGTTGACTTGATTTTTCTGGATCTTGAGAGAACAACTGCAGAAATCCCACAGCTTGTTCCTGTATTTTCGGTTGCAGTCAACACTTAAATGTAACTTATTGCACACTTACACATCCATTCTAGAATATCTGTGTTTATTAAAAATAATCAAATCAGTTATTCTATATCTCATGACACTGATTATGGCAGGTGAATTTTCTCTAAGTTCACTTTGCAGATTAAGTAGATCACTGTATATAATACTTTGAAGTCCACATAAAGTTGTCTTGGGTCAGGAAAGATAGATTTTTTACATAGAGGCACAAACTAGAATGGAAACTTGTAGATCTTCAATACCTGTTCTACTAACTTTGGCAAACACATAGTATACTCCTCCTAACAGGCTTTCAGAGATCAGTAGTATGGATTTTTTTGATAGGAAGACTCCCTTGAAGACACAAGTCCCTGTTCCGAGAGAAAAGCATGAGCAGCAGCTGTAGGAGTTTCCTTAATTTCTCACATCATAAGGAGCAGGGATGAGCAGGGAGCACTCAAAGACTACATGAGAGAAGGACTTTCTGGTCCTCACCTGGTGTGTGAAGCCTCTAGGACTTGGAAGTCTTTCCTCTCACTTCAGATACACCTCAATTTCTTCAGCACTGATGAATCTGTTCCATCCACTTCCCATGGTCCAGCCGTAACACCCAGCAGCTGTTTTTGGTAAATTGGATCGTTTTTCTCCACTCAGACATCTCACACTGTCCAGTCCTCCTGTGCATGGGCTTACAAACTTCAGTAAGTGAAAGAAATAAGAGACAATCCCAGAACAAGACTCCAACAGCTCAAAACTACTATTGCTTTCATGGATATTGATCTAAGGAAGTACCCTCTGGGCTGTCTGTAGTCAAATTAACACAGAAGAAATACTAATGATTTCAAGGTTTCTTTGAGCAGCCATCCAGTCTCAGTGCTATTATTTATTGATCTTTCCCTTTGTTCAGGTAAACCGTCTTCAGGGTTTGCATTTTAAATGAGAGACAGAAACAGAATGAAGCTGGCTGATGGATCTCATATATGAAGATACATGGCTCGTATTTCCGTTTCTGGTTACTTCTCTTGTGTCATAGAGAGTATTTAAAAGAATTTGAAGGATCCCCTTCACTTCTCCTCTGTTATTCTTGAACACACATTCTGAGTTCTCTTTTCTTTCTTGATGTAGCTCTCATTCAGAGAAAGCAAAACAGTTTAGAGGAATTAAAGCTGTAAAATCAAGCCTCAGAATGCACCTGTTTTAAATTCATGCTAAGGAAATTTGTGAAAAAGTCCTATTATGTCTGGGCCCTTCCTTTCTGAGTGAAGTATTGGGAGAGAAAAGAGCCACTTCATATACAGGAAATCTGTATGAAAGTTGGAAAGGTATGGTAGTTTGATGCAAAGTCCTCTTGAGTAAGAGGGAAACATCATCTGCAAAAGTCAATGTCTTGCTTTTTTTCTTGACTCCTTAATGGTGTTTTTTAATAACAAAATTTATTTATTTCTACCAAAAATGAGTCATCAACACCCAGACCCAGCTTGACCTTCCCTACAGCTGTGACAAGATTCCTGGGACTGCTTCTCCACATTTGTGTTGTAGCCGTGTTGGGCATCAATAACGTTGTCTAATGATCTAATCTTTTTTACTGCTTTGAAACCTAAAAACAAGATTAACTCACTTAATTTCATTAATTCTCAAAGAAAACAAAATTAAGATGGCACTAAGGCTGAAAGTATAAACAGTAATTAAAAAAAAACAGTAAAAAGATAATAAGGATGTATTAAATTCCAAAATTAAGAAAAATAAACCCAGGAGAGTTAAGAAAGCACTTAGAAATACAAGATATTAAGATGGAAAATGTAGAGTTAAAAAAGTCTTAAATGTGACTTACAGTGGAACCAGGTAATAACTATGTAACTAAATGTATTAAAAGTAGCATTTTAAAGGGAAATTAATTTTATCTTATTTTAATGTATGTACTCCCTCTCCATGACATCACATTTCATATATAATTAAAAAATCAGGTTGGAAGAACTTCTGGATGTCCCTAGTCAAACTCCTTTCTTGCTGAAATTAAAGCTATCTGCAGAGAGAGAGAGATGGAGTTACTTTGAGCCTTGCCCAGATGAATTTTGAATGTCCCCAAGGGTAGGAATTTAACATCTCCTTAGAGAACTGGTTCCCATGCCCAACCACTTGCTTAAAATCAGAATTTTTCCCTTATGTCTAAAGGGAATTTGCTGCTTTGCTTTTTGTCCTTGCACTGTGCCTGTTTAAGAAGTCTTGCTGCATCTTACCTATAAGGACAGACCAGAGCTTTAGATAGTGGAAGACTCTGGTCCCACAAGCATTTTGGGGGTCCATAGTCTGGATTTTCTCCAACATCTCTCATGTATTTAGAGGGCCCAAAACTGGAAAGAGTATTTCATGTGTGACCTCATAAGTGCCAAACAGAAGGAAACACTCACTTGCCATGATCTGGTGGATGCCGTCTTGCTACTGCAGCTGAGGATGCTGATGCCTCTGTGGTGGCCATGTGTTCTGCTGCTTCTTGTGCAGTTTGCTGTCCCCATGGCTGCTGCTTCTTTCTCTGCAGAGCTGCTCCTCAGCCAGTTCATAGAATCATAGAATCGTAAAATCATAGAATTGTAGAATCAGTGAATCACTGAATCATAGATTCATAGAATGTTTTGGGTTGGATGAGACCTTTAAAGATCATCTAGTCTAACCCCCCCTGCCATGAGAAGAAACATCTTTCACTTTACAATCTTTTCAGGTTGCTCAAAGCCCTGTACAACCTGATCTTGAACACTTCCCATAATGGTGCACCCATAACCGTTCAGTTTGATGCTGACCTGCACCCACTCACGGTGCTGCTGTGTCTCACATGCTGTGTTTGCATCTGTCTGTGTTGAGTTTCATAAGGTTCAGGTTGGTCCCACCCTCCAGCTTGCTGAGGACCATGTGAATAACAGACCTGCCCTCCACTGCAGAAACCTCCCCCAGGCCAAGGGTGGTGCCGACTTTCTGAAGGCCACAGATTTTCTGAAGATGTGTTCTGCCCCCTTGCTGTGATCGTTGATGAAGACATTTTAACAGCATTACCGCAGTAGTGATTCTTGAATGTCGCCATTTAAACCTGAAACTGTTGAAGACTGTACTTGCAGCCTAATTTTGGTAGCTAATTCTTTCACTATAGAAGACCATCAGGCCAGTGTCAAGCATGACTGACTCTTGAACAATCTTTATTAATTTTTCTCAGTTGTCTTTATGTCTTTCCTGTGCTTGGAAATGTTTTCTATGAGAATTTGTTCCATAGTTTGAGGTAATGTTGACTGGCCAGAAATTATCCAAATTGTCCTTCCTGCCTTATTTGACCATTCATTTTCTTCCAGTCACTAGGGTCACCTCCCTTGAGCAAAGCAAAAATTCAAAGATGATAGAGATGGCAATTACTTCAGGCAGCTTCTTCAGCATCCATAGATGCATCACTTTGGGTCCAGTAGACTTGTATGTGTTTAGACTTTTTAAGTAGTCCCTTTCTGAGGCAGTGATTAACCCCTACTTATGGTACCTGTCTCCTGTAACTTTTGCTACTAGGTATGGAGATCCAGAGGGTCTGAGAGAGTATTTTGCCAGTTAAAACAGAGGTAAAGAGACACAAAATATCTCAGAAGTTTCCATGTTATTCATCACTAGTTTTCCTGCCCTGTTCAGCAGTGAGCTCTGGTCTTCATTCTGCTGCTTATGTATCTACGGAGACCATTCTTGTTGCTCTCATCCCTCACCACTCCATAACTCCCAAGTTTGGCCACCTAAATTGCACACCTGGGTAGCTGTGATGATTCTCTATCCCTCTTTGTTTGCAATCCCTGCCTCCACTTCCCATACACATCAGGTTTGTGTTTGAGTTTGACCAATTTTTGAAAATACCGTGCTTCCAAACTCTACAGCTGCATCCCTGAGTACAGTAGGTTTGCTCTCAAAGCAGTGAGCAAAGTCCACCACGGGATCAGTTTTTCATTTGCAAATATCAACTCAAGCTTTGAGTTCATAGAATCATAGAATCATAGAATCATAGAATGGTTTGGATGCTCCAGCCCCCTGATCATCTTCGTGGCCTCCTCTGGACACACTCCAACAAGTCCGTGTCCTTCTGGTGTTGGGAGCCCCAGAACCGGACACAGCACTGCAGGGGGGGTCTCACAAAAGCAGAGTAGAGGGAGAGAATCTCCTCCCTCGACCTGCTGGCCACACTTTTCTTGATGAAGCCCAGCACACGGTTGGCTTTCTGGGCTATGAGCGCACATTGCTGGCTCATAGTCAGTTTTCCATCCACTACTACCCTTCCAGTCCTCCTCCACAGGACTGCTCTCAATGCACTCCTCGCCCAGCCTGGATTTGTGCTTGGGATTGCTCTGACCCATGTGCAGAACCTTGCACTTGACCTTGTTGAACTTCATGACATTTTCACAGGCCCACCTTTCAAGCCTGTCTGACCTTTGGGGTCAGAAATAGCACATCTCTCCTTCCCAATGTCTCCAGCAGTCAGAAATAGCTTCTTATTTTTCTGAAACCTCATCTCTCCCCTAAGAAATCTAGTGGATCATAGTGTCACCAAAGCAGGGTGGCACACATGAACAGCAACTTACATATAAGAATAAATTTAGAAGATCTCATCACTCACACCTCTCCATCTCTAGTATTAACATATGGAAATTGTTTTGTGGTCAAACAAGGAGATGGTGTCTTACTGGTTTTAATTTCTGATGATGAGGGTGGAGAGAAGTGTCCTTTGCATCTGAATGATCAGCTCAATGAGTGAGTCTTGGGCTTGTGAATGCACGAAACAGCAAAAGCTTCTCCAGCAATTTCAAGAGTACCTGTCTTATTTTCATGAAACAGGTCTCAGCTTTTTCCAATTCTGCTTGTTTAAACTCAGGATCAACCAGAGTCTCAGGTATGTTCCAGACTTGCCTAGAGCTGTCATATTCAAGCCTTCAGTGCCTACCTTCTAGACCTTACAGTCATTGCTTTTAAATGAGTTGTGAGTGGGCTTACTGTAAAACCTGTAACTCTTTTAACATGAGTCTTAAGGCCAGTCAAGTTGTATGAAGACACAACAGTTGTCAAGGTATAATTCAAACCTTTGATAAGCTCAACAAAACCAAAGCATCTGAGATTTCCATAGCAGTGGTCTTCCTTATTGATAGTCACTGCCACCTTTTTCTTGTTCTTGGTCAACTGTCAGATGTAAAAATAGTGATATTGGGCCTCCTTAATTGATCCCAGCTTTTAGATATATTGCTGCTGTAGAGTCCTTTCACCATTCTAGATCAGTTATAACATTCTGGTAGGCATTTTCAATGACTTTGGTTATGTGTTGGTCAAAACCTTTCCTTTCTAACAGCCAGGAGGGACATTAACACATTAAAAGTCAAAACCAACACAACCAACAGCTTTTATTTTTTTCTTGGCATGTTGCAAGGTGAGCTGCAAGATCTTTATTTACTAAGCAGCTGGAGAGCAATATAATCCCTCTTTGTCAAAAGTTAATTGGGCATGTCTTTGCCAACCTAATAGAAAGTATCCATGCAACTATTTGCAGCCCTATTTAGTGGTGATTGACCTCTAGTTATTAATATATTTTATTTTTTCAGCACCATTTGTCTAGGGGATTAGCACCCTTTAATAATCTTAGGAATCATGACATGTGATCAACATATATTTAATAAATGTGCTAACACTTCCTTTAAGGTCCTCTTAACACAGATCTTTTTAAGATGGCTCTGTCCTGAATTTTTACTTAGCTCTCCCATAATTTGCTGTAATTATAGATTTGATTCTTGAATTGTCAAATACATTGTCACTTGACAACAATTTTAGGTCTTGAAATGTTATTGCTTTCTCTGAATTTTAATTCTATTTCATAAATTTCTTCATCTGATACTGAAGAAACCCCCTTCAGAGGCAATGGCATTTACTGTATACCTCCTCAGTTGGTTTTTGTTTTAATCTCAACAGATAAAAGTCAAATTTTGAATTTTTTTCCAACTCTTCAGAGTAACTTCTTGAAGGAAATCAGATCAGATGTCAACCAATGTGTTTATGTTTAAAGGTTTAGTTACTGAATATCAGAGCCATTTTATGTCAACAACATTTCAGTGCCTTTTTGTGTGATTTTATCATAAAATTATAGTTGTCTTTCAAAAACATTTATCTTGAAGACCCACTTTGATTTGTGGTATTGGGGAATCCATAGTCACCTTAGGTTCTGGGTCATTACCTGTGCCCTCCTTTGGGAGAGCTCTGCAACATTTGGCATGAACTTGATGAATTTGGCTTGAATAGTCATAGGTGGTTGGGCTTTTTTTCCACTTTTTTTGTGTTGAACCTTCTGTCTGTCACATACACATATCTACCAGTTTACTTCTTTTGATGGCATTTCCTTATGTTTAAGGATGTGGCGGAGGAAGTTATGATGGTTTTTATCAGTTATCCCACATACTGGACATCCCCAATGCCATATTGGGGTTTTTTTCTGAGTACATGGCCAAATCAGAGCTCACCAAGTCTCAGCATATTGGAGGAGCTGGATTATTATTGGGGAGTATCACTAAGGGAATCTTTGACCTCCTTGGTGGGGATGCAGCAGTAGTATAATTGGAGAATCTTATATGGCCATATATTTTTGGTATGAATAAGCTATTTTCTATAGCAACTGAGGTCACCTTTTCTGTGTAAGCAGTCTCGTTTCTTAAAAAGGACACTGATATTTTTAATCAAAGTAGATGTGGGGTTATGTCCAAGTAATTTACCTGATCCTTCAGCTGAAAGGGTCTCCATCCCTATCAAAGGTTTACGTACCTATTTAAAAAGGTACTGGCAAACATTCTCAATTTTAAATTTAGAAGGAATTTTAAGGAGAAACAATCTTATTTGAAGATACCATGAAAAATGTTTATTTGTCTCAGTGGCCCAGCTGTCTCTGTTCCAATCTGACTGGCTACTGCTGACAACACTGGCAAAGCCTTCTTTCTTGGAGTAGGTGCAGATGGTTTTTGAACTAACAACATTCTTTTGAACCATTATTTGAATTCAGAATTCTTTGCTCAATTCCAAACAGCTGCTAAAACCATTATCAGGGGAAGAAAGGTTATTCTTCATCTACTGCAAGATTTGATAGAGCTCCCATACATAATCCAAATTTAATTAAAGTATATACTCTTCACATATGCTCACAACTTAACATTGGCATGCTAATGTGGTGCTTTCCCTGGTGCTATTTATGTCTGAGAGGAAACTTAGGCACCATTTTGCTGGGCAGTATACAAATTTGCATGTATGACTGTTGTTCCAGAAAGCTTAAATGAAGCAGAATATGTTGCAAAATAATTAACAGGAACAGTATAAGAAAATTTACACTTTTGTTGTAATACAATAGAACGACTGTAATGCAACAACGGACTCACTCCGTTAAGTTTGTTTCCTTCTTCTCTAGGCATTTTGAAAGCTGGATTTAGAGGGCAGCAAGGGGGCTTTGTGGATATTTACTGAGTTCTTCCCACTCTTGAGGGCAGCGTGGGAGAAAGCATGACAACTGCTGGGAATTTTGAAGAGCAGCTCTGCAAGAGGGCAACCAACCCTTAGAAGCCAATCCCACCTATGACTAATCAGCTGTGACTCACCAGTTTCTTTTATTAAGGCTTTTCAAAGTCTCTACATTCTAGGAAACATAGGCAATACACAGGTACGATTAAGTCAGAGCAATCCACAGGCTTACAGGTTGCTACAAGAAATAACACTCTTAATTCTCCTAAGTGTTTATATACAGAAATAGAAACGGAAGATGCATAACTTCAAGAGCTCCACAACCCCACGTATAACAACTTCATGTCACCTCAAAAAAGCCCTGGTATCCTAGCATCAAACTTTCTTTCTAGCCAGTGGAGACTGTTTTCTGGTGATTCTTACACTGCACAATGCTCTGGTTGGCATCACTATTCATAAACCTGATCTG